>NC_136262.1:17646864-17950423 GCF_964187855.1 Myxine glutinosa
AGGAGCGCTATAATTTCCAGGATCGGGGGACGGCCAGCTTAAAAGACAAGGGGAATAACCCCCCCTTGGTAAGGGGAGCGCCGACCCCCGAATCCGCAACAATTGGTGTCGGGGAGTGGGATTGGACCCGAGCCAAATTTTAATCCATCTTAAAAAATTTGGTTAAAATTAAGAGTGGCCAAAATTTTTATTTAAGATCCAAATTGAGTTGTGCCATGGATACCCAAGGCGATCGAATGCTGGTGTGGGTAGATTAAGAGGAATTAGCATCAACCCAGGACCCCAGGGAAGAAGTGGGAGTAATGGAGGAGGAGATTAATGAGGATGCAGCAGTAGGGGTTGCAGGCACACAAAATGGCGGCGCCGCGCACGTGGTCGCGGTAGCCGAGTCTGCAGCGCCAATAGATATGGGCTTATTTATGACTCACATGATGGCCTTGATGGTCAAAACAGAGGATAGTCTGAAAAAAATGAGTGGGCAACTGGACACCCGAGGGGATGAAATAAAAGAGTTGGGGGACAACTCCACTCGGGACATAAATAAATTGGAAACTAGAATGGGGGAGCAATTGGGAAGCCAATTTGGAGGGTTAGAAAATAAATTGGGAGGATTAGAAGATAAAGTAGGGGACCAATTGCAGGACATAAATGGCCAAGCCCGGGAAGTAAATGAGGGGCTAGCGAGGGGCAAGTCCGGTATGAGACGAGGGAAGTTGAGAGGGAGGTTGACCGCAGGTTGAGCGAGGTGCGCGGGAAAAGCGAAGTGGAGCAAAGTGCAGATACGTGGACTGCTATAGAAATCGCGACCTGGGGTATGGAAAAGCCGGCGACCGCAGAATTAGAAAATTCTATTTTATTAGCCCCAGCAGTCGTCGAGTAAAAAGAAATCAAAGGAATTCTAGTAGAAATTGAAATTGGAGAGACCGCAGACTTAGAAAAGCACTCGCGGGAGGAAGGAATGGAATATGCCCAAAGTCTATTCGCATCCTGATGCCGTACTTGCTAATCCTTATAAAGATTTGCAGGTGCGTGTGGAGAAGAGAATCCCAAAGGTGAGCCAGGCTGTATATGGTGCAAAAAGATTTTGCAGGAGAGTGTTTGGCATGAAAAGAATTTTCACGCGCTTGGGATCCCAGCGTACCGCGGGCGTTTGTGGGAGGTCCGTGGTGCGCTGTGTGAGTGGAAATGGCGCGCATGTGCGAATGGCGCCAGAGCACGAGTGTGTTACTGAGTGCGAGGAAGAGTGCACGACAGAGTATGGGAGTGAAACCGAGGGCGAGGGAGAATGCACAAGGGAGTGTATGTGTGAGGGTGAGAGTGACACGGAGAGTGAGTTGGTTGTGGTGAGTGTGCGGGAGTGCACACTGGAGCGTGTGATTGGGTGTGCAGAAGAGTGCACACCCATGGTTGTTACAGAGGATGTAACCGAGGAGTGGGCGCGAGGAGTTGAGCGAGGAGGTCGCTCCTTCAAGTGGAGGAAAACGTGGAGGAAAACGACAACAACGGAAGTGACGAATCCGTAACACAATGTATAATAATGAAACAAAAGCAGAGAATAGTTTTACCGTAGCAGTACCTCTTAAAGGTATATTTGGATTTTGTGATTATGATAAAGTTTTGTATGGGCTTAAAATTAGATTTCAACTACAAAGGAATGATAATTTAAATAGATTGCTTTTTGTGGCTGAAAATGCTTTTGGTGAAAATAACAAATTTGTTATTAATGATTTGGGTTGGTATATTGGTGAATATACTCCTAATCTTAAAACGGAAGAGATGTTAAATAGAAGACTTAACTCAAAGAAACCGCTAAATGTATCATACCTTATAAGAAGCTGTCAACACGTTAAAATGGAACACACTACCTACACTTGGAATTTAGGTGTTCTTCAAGGAAAGCCATGATACCTATGGCTCATTTTTAAGAAACCAGATGGAGATGAAGGTACTGATAAGAATAATGCACTGAGTGATAATGCTGAGGGGAAACAACTTCGGGTTTCTCTTGATGGCACATTTTATCCGCGAGATAGATTGGAAATTGATTGGGAAAAAAATGATTATGCGGAAGCCTACAAGTCTTCCCAAAAGGTGTGTGAAAGCATCTGTAATAATGATCCTATTTTGGATATGGTTGTGTTTCAAAAACTTTATACAATCTACACAATTGACGAGTTCTCAAAAGGAAACTATAAAGTCTAACAGAGTGGATACTTCTCTACACATTGAAAGAGGAGAGAATGAAGAAGTTGATGCATATTGTTTGCTTTTGGAAGAAACAGAATTGCAGATTAATACAGATAATGGTGTTATGATTAATATCACATAGATTTTTTCTCATAAATAAATGAGTAGGAAAGAACCAACTGGGGTATATGTTAATCAAATAAATCTTAATAAATTAACATCTTGTATTCAAAATCAAAAGCCTTGTATTATTAATGTTAATACAATTCAAAGAAAAGGAGCAGTAGAATTGATGTTTTACTCACAAGAGAGCAAGTGAAAACACTAAATGATGCTGGATCACTTAAAATTAAAATGACAAAACCTACGTTAAAGAAATATTCAACAAGGGAAACGAGTGGAGGATTTCTCCCATTTCTAATTCCTTTATTTGCTGGTTTAAGTGCGGCGGGAGCATTGACAGGTGGTATTTCAGCAGCGGTAAAAACTGCTAACGAAAGGAAGGCACAACTAAAAGCTCAAAAAGAATTGGAAAGACATAACAAGGAGTTGGAGAAACAAATTAGTGGAAGTGGTGTAATTGTAGATTTTGCTGAAAAGCTTGAAAGCGTTCCTGATAAAGCGAGATCATTAGTTGGAGATATGCTTTCTTCTATCGCCCAGGCAGGTGTTAAACTAACTAAACGGGGTAATGGATTGTATCTTTCTCATAAATAAATGGATAAATGGTTCAAACAATTTGGAAAGAATACAACGTCAAATGTAGAACTAGCTAAGTATTGTAAAAAACAAAAAATTGATAATGTGGTTATTTGTATGAGAGATGAATTTACAAAGTTGTCCAAGAATACAAAGAATATTATTATGAATTTAGACACACAGAATGGTTCTCATTGGGTTTGTATTCATTATAGTCAGGATAAATATTATTTTGATAGTTATGATATGCCACCACCTGTTGAAGTACTACAATTCTTACAGAATGGTGTTTATCAAACATTTCAAGTTCAAGAAATTAATTCTAAATGTTGAGGTCAATTATGTTTATATGTATTATTTCAACTCAACAATAAAAAAAAAATTTATGATGTCATTTTTAATCTAATGTAAATGACTTATGTTGGAAAAGATGGTTCTATCTTTGGAGAATTCCCTCAGGATATTGATTTATCAAATTATTATACAAAGGCACAGGCTGAACGACAAAAATATAGTATAAGTAAAAATATTAATATGAAGAATACTTATAAATTAATCAATTATCCGGGTCCTACTGACGTGAATGACTTGTTGAGAATAAGTGATTTATCGCAATATATATTCAAAAAGAAAAAAGCACGTTTTGTTAAACAAGTAAAATTTACAACTACAACACCTGGTTATAGACCATACACCTTTCCTCATTAAATTTAACTATCTGCTTACAATTGAATTTTATCAAGAAGGAGATATAGTTAATCTGCGAATAGATAAGTGGGGGTATGATATGCCTGATTTAGGGTATAATTGTTTTTTTTCAATAAACTTAGAAGACCTACATGATTTTAATCAGTCTCGTAAAGAAGAATATTATCCGTTTGGGGAGGATAAGGAGTTATGTGGAAGTACAATTAGCAAACAACAAATACATGAGTTAGGAAATAAAAAATATATGATAGCATAGCGATGGCTTGCATGACAAAGAAGGAAGGTAATGAGATAAAGATAGAAAGCCGAGGAATACGAACCGATTTGGTAGTGGGAAGATGGGTGGTATTACCTATCATAATATTAACCTTACATATATTTCTGATACATAAATGGCAGGAAGAAGACTACAAGAGAATTATAATTTTTGTATTCAGGGATACCTACAAGAAAAGGGTGCTCGGTTTTATATACCGTATGAACTGGAACATATACATGGGAATTTTGTAATTAAAAACTGGCCTTATACTTATATTGCTAAACCCACAAATAGAGACTTGATTAAAATATTAAATAAAAATGAACTTCTCAAAGTTATGACATAAAAAATAAAATAGAAATCATCAACAAATCTTATTGGTATCCTATTATGAGAAAAATAATTATAGATACAAGAATATCTCAAAATCCAGACAAATATATGTTTGATATTCTTTGGGGCTCAAACTCAAGGGTAGCTAGGGATGAGGAAGGAGTTGAAGAGAGGGAGAAAAGAGAGAAGAGAGGTAAGAAAGAGAGAAAAAGGAGGAGGAAAGGGAGAAAAAGGAGGAGGAGAGGGAAGAAAGAGAGAAGGAGGAAAGAGAGAAAAGAGAGAAGGAAGAGAGTGAGAAAAAGGAGAGGGAAAAAAGAGAGAAGGAGGAGAGGGAGAAAAGAGAGAGGGAGGAAAGAGAGGAGGAAAGGGAGAAAAGAGAGAAGGAAGAGAGTGAGAAAAAGGAGAGGGAAAAAAGAGAGGAGGAGAGGGAGGAAAGAGAGGGAGGAAAAATATAAAAAGATGGAAATCAGTGAGATTAATAAAAGATTGAAGGCATTACAGCAAATAAATCAAACTCAACACACTGAGGAGGAAATTAAAGAAACGAAAAGACTAATGGAAATATTAGTATCAAGAATAATGACGTCAATGTCTGATGATGTTGGTTGGTGTTATTCGCTTTAGTTAGTTTTATTTGTAAATAAATGGAGGAGAGAGTGAAGGCTTAAGAGTGAAGATTAATAAAAGATTGAAGGCATTACAGCAAATAAATCAAACTCAACACACTGAGGAGGAAATTAAAGAAACGAAAAGACTGATGGAAATATTAGTATCAAGAATAATGACGTCAATGTCTGATGATGTTGGTGTTATTCGCTTTAGTTAGTTTTATTTGTAAATAAATGGAGGAGAGAGTGAAGGCATTATCCTGCTTACAGGATACAGGCTTACAGGCTTACAGGATATACAGGATATCCTCCTAAGGATTCTTTATGTTTTAAAAATTAAGATAGAAATGTATATGTTGAAAACCAAAAAGGTTTTCGTACTCTGTCCGGAATTTTTCTGATAAATAAATGAGTTATTGTGTTAAGTGTAAAAAGAAAACTAATACGAAAAATATATCGTATGTTAAAGGTAAAAATAATAGAGTTTATGAAAAGGGGATATGTTTAGTGTGTGGCTCTAAAAAGTGTCAATTCATTTCTAAGCATAAAAGTGGGGGAGATACACAAAAGTTTTTGTCAGGGAGCAAATTTACAACAACTGGAATTCCAGGGGAATTACACCTTCCAGGGTATTCTTTCTGTGGTCCAGGAACAAACTTGGATAAAATGATTGGATGAGGCTGACAATCCTAAACCTTGGTCTAAACCTCTTAATAGGGTTGATGAAGTGTGTATGAAGCATAATATTGCTTATGGGAATACCACTACATTGGATGAAAAACATGAAGCAGACAGAGAAATGTTGTATAATTTGTCTTTGATACGAAATCCTATGTTGAGAGAGAAAGTTGATAGGTTTATTGTGAAAAAAATGATAAGTGCTAAATTGGAATTTGGTCTTGGTTATTCACCCTCAAAAAACTATTAGGCTCTAATGATGTCAACAAGACTGAGGAGCTTTTGGCTGATGAATTGCATAAACCTATAATCACAACGTTTAAAAGAAGGAAAGTTTATTCTAAAGACAACGACCACATCTGGTCCGCTAATTTAATTGAATTGAATAACGATAGGGGATACAGGTATGCTTTAACCATTATTGATTTGAGGAGTAGATATGCTTGGGTTGTTCCTTTGAAAAACAAAAGGGGTAATACTCTTATGTTAGCTTTCAGTGGAATATTTAGTAAAAGTAAAAGAAAACCAAAGAAGTTATGGACTGACGAGGGAACAGAGTTCAACAACAAAATATTTATGAAATTTCTTAAGGGGGAGGGTATTAAATTATACAGCACCTTTAATGAAGGAAAGGCAGTTGTTATTGAGCGTTTTAATCGCACTTTGAAAGAGATTATATAAAAAATTCACACAACTCGGTTCTCAACAGTGGATATCTTTAATTCAGAATTTTAATTTTTTTTTTTTTTTGTATACTGAATCGAGGCTCGTGAAAGAGCTAACATTTATTTCACAAACAAATCAACCAAACAAACAAAATATACAAAAAGAGGGAGCGGAAGACAAGATGGGGAGAGAAGGGGAAGCACACAACCACAACATTTGAGAGCAGGGAGAAGTGTGGGAGGGAGAGGGCTTGGGGGCAGGAGGCGTGGGAAGGGGAGGGGGGGAGGGGAGAGGTATAAAACACAAGGGGACCGAAATTAGCGGGGGTAGAAAAGATCAAGGTTTTGGATGGGGGAGGATAAGAGATGGTGGTGAACAGCTGTTTTAAAGACCTGGAGGGTGGAGTGGGATTGAAGAGAGTGAGGGAGTTTGTTCCAGAGGCAGGAGAAAAGAGGAATGAAGGAGTGAAGGTGAGCAGAAAGTCTTGATTTTGGCAGTTTAACCATAAGAGGGTTGCAGGCAGATCTTGTGCGACCTGTAGGAATATTTGGGGGACAGAGCCCAGAGAGGGCTGGGGGGGCAAGGCCAGAGAGGAGTCGGTAGAAGACGGAAAGACCACCAACCTGCCTGCGGTGAGTGAGTGAAAGGCCCTTGGAGTTAGCTTCATCGCGGGAGATTCCAATGATTCTGAACGCTTTGGTTTCAACAGCGTGAAGACGAGCTAGGTGTGAGGCAGGAGCACGAGACCAGAGGGGAGAGCAGTATTCCATAGAGCTGTGGATGAAAGCCTTGTATGTGGTGAGGAGCTCAGGTGTGCCAAGGAAGGACTTCGCACGACGGAGGATGCCCAGTCGGCGACTGACTTTGGAGGCCAGATTTGAAATGTGGTTTTCCCAGGAAAGATCATGGCAAATAGTGAGACCCAAAAGCTTGAGTGAAAGAACTTCTTGGAGAGGATTATTCAGAAAGTGGATGGGAGGGTTTTCCAGTCGGTCTTTTCGGAGAGACATCGTAAGAGTGTGAGATTTATCAGAATTGAAAGACATGTTCCATTTGTTTGCCCAGTCTGTGATTTTGTCCAGGTCTGCAGAGAGTGAGGAGGCTGCAGACTGCCGATCTGAGGGATGAGGAATGGAGCGACAGAGAGTAGAGTCGTCAGCAAAGAGATAGAGAGGATTTTCAAGAGAGTCAGAGAGATCATTGATGAAGACTAGAAAAAGCACAGGGCCCAGAACACTACCTTGGGGAACTCCAGCCTGAACAGGAAGAGGAGATGAGAGAAACCCATTCAGGGCCACACGTTGACTACGACCAGAGAGGAAGTCCGCCAGCCATGCGTGGAGATTTCCATGGATACCAAAGGAGGAGAGTTTGGTGAGCAGAGCAGGGTGCCAGACCGTATCGAAGGCACGTGAAATGTCAAGGGAGACGGCTCTAATTTCCTGTTTGGCGTTGAGGACCTCCATCCATTGTTGAGAAAGCAGAAGCAGCATGTCCAGAGTAGAGTGACCAGGTCTGAAACCAAATTGATGATCAGAGATCAAGCCATTGGAGAAGAGGAAAGATTTCATATCTGAAGCAATGATGGATTCCATGACTTTGCTGATAATTGGGAGAAGGCTGATTGGTCTGTAGTTGCTGGAATCTGTTTTTGCACCTTTTTTGTGCAAAGCGGTGATGTTGGCTGATTTCCAAGCAGATGGCAGATGACCTTGAGCAAAAGAGAGGGTGAAGAGAACAGAAAGAGGGAGTGAAAGAGCGGAAGCACATGATTTTAGGACCCATGGGCTGATGCCGTCAGGACCAGTTGCAGAATCAGAGTCGAGGGTTGACAGAAACTTTTCCACCTTGTCAGGAGGAAAGGACACAGAGTCCAGGAGCAGCTGGGTACAACTGGGTACAGAGAGGGATGGGTTTGGGACACAAGATTTAGAGGCAAACACAGAGTTGAGGCATTCAGCTTTTTCACGTGTGGAGTCAGCCGTTAAGCCATTTGAGGTGAGGGAGGGGATGGAGGGGGAACAAACACCAGAAACAGATTTGACCAGACGCCACCAGGATTTGGAAGAGGGAGACAGGTTTGAGAGTTCCGTATTAAGAGTAGAGAGATATTGTTTCCAGGCTCTCCTGAGGGTGGACACACACTTGTTCTGGGCTTTGTGAAGGAGAGGAAGCGTGGAGGACGCTTTGAGGCGGAGGGCTGAGTGGGGAGTCTAGGAGGGGAGGAGTGAGGGAGAGTCTCGGAGGGGTGTGGGGGGAGTTTAGGAGGGAAGGGGCAAGGGGCGAGATTTGAAAGGGATGGGTGATGGGGAGGATTTGGAGGGGAGGGGTGAGATTGGATTTTGAAAAGTGTACGATTCATGGGAAACGAACATTTTTTGCAAAATGAGTTTGAGACCTTCGAGTCAAAAATACGTTTGAGGACACTGAAGGAGGGGTGGAATTCTGGATAGTTTAGGGAATGTAGAAAGGAGGAACTGTAAGAGATGGTATTATATATATATTTTGGAATGAATAGATTTGGTGAGCAAGACGAAAGCATCCTTTTGTAGGAAAAGAAGAAAAGGGTGTTATAATATATGAGAGAAAATAGTTGTTCAGGGGAGAGATTATACATTTCTAACCACGTGATCACGAACGAAGAACGAACGAACAAAAAAGAACAACAAATAAACGAATAAGACTTGGGAAGGAAATATTTTTGGGGTTTTTTTTTTTTTGAGTAGAGATATTAAACAAGGAGGTATGGGGTGAACGACTGGGACGAAACAGAGAAACGAAAATAATTGCAGCGCATTCGACTAATCGCTGAGAGAAAAACAAAACCACAAGGTCGGAGACGGTACGGTAGCCAAGCCTACGAGTACTAGGCCTCAGAATACTCGATACGCATTAACCGACGATTGTGTATACATGTACGAAAAATATGCACCGAAAATTTTCCAAAAGATACGCTGTAGGTACATACACCGAAAGATAGATACAGTCTCGACAAAAACACAATTGAGAAAGATCACTTAGCTTCGAAAGCGTGAGCGCATGGAACAGCTTCGAAAAGACGTGACCTCGCCGTGATCGCGCGAGATCTCGAGTGATCTCGCTGATATTGTAGATAATTACAGTAATACAGTTCATTCATCAACAAAATCAAAACCGTCAGAAGCATTTACAAAATTAGAATATGAAAAGGAGATTAATTTGAGAAAACCCAAGTTCAAAGTTGGTGATATTGTAAGAATATACAGATGGAAAAGCCATTTTGAGAAAGGTTAGACAAAAAAATGGACCAATGAATGATTTAAAATCGTTGATGTAATGGATACAGTCCCTTGGACCTACAAAATATGATTTAAATGGAGAAGAAATATTAGGATCATTTTATTCACAGGAATTACAAAAAACAAAGCTGATAAGCCATTAAACAACAACCATCCATACTTTTATCCAACCCACCCAGGTTAGTTAATTTAATTAGTAGTAATAAAAAAAATAAAGATAAAAATTCATAAGCCATGCCCACACAGACCACGCCCACATAGACCACACCCATCATCCCCCTCCACTCCGTGCGCCCCCACCCTTGACCCTCCACCCCCTCATCCCACCCCCACAAGGGGAGGGGAGGGGTGGGATGAGGGGGGTGGAGGGTCGTTGGCAGGTGTACACTTCCCCCTTATTTTTTTCCTTTATTCTCCTTTTATAATTAATTATTAAATAATTGTAGGCAAAGCAAATATAATCATATAATATTGAAAACATAAAAATCTTTATATTATGAAAACATTTTTCTTGAGGTATATATTCAGTTTCTTCCCAGCACAAGCCATCCGTTTCTTCCCAGCACAAGTCACAGGTAGTTTCAGCAGATGTCTTTAGGTTTTGAATCTCTTTCTGTTTAAGACAAGAGGGGAGAGAAATATTAATACAGGGTGAAGCAAGGAGAAGGTAAATGGATGAGGATATATAATAAATAAACCATACCTTCCAAAAAAAAAAATCAAGCTTTGTGTCAAGGTCGTCGAGTTGAAAATTTATGGTATCGCAGGTTGGAAGTAAATAACCACTCTTTAGGATCTCATAATAATCCCAAAGTTATGATCATCGAGGTCGTGGTCGTGGTCATCGATCTCAACTCTCATCTCTGTTAATGAAGGGTTTGTTTGAGGTGTTATATTCTGTTTAAAAAAAAGAAAGAAAAACATCAGGAAGAATGATTAAAAGATACATCGTATTGTCAATAAATAAATAAATGTCAGCTCCCGTTTATGGTGCCAGTCAGAGAGATGAATAATGAATTACCAGCGGTAGACTATGATGGTGGTTTCGAACAAGAGGCAACATCTTGTCTGTGTCTTGCTCGAGGTTAATACTGCAGACAAAAATAAAGAGAAATTACTGCGCTGAGGGAAGTCAGACAAAACATCACACACAAACACATTCTAAGGCAGCCTCATTTACATCAACGTATTTTATTTTGTATCATACCTTCCACATGAATCTTCTAAGAACGGTGAAACATTGAATTCATTCAGAGACCTCCATCTGGGAAGTAGGTTGTTCAAACCCGTATTCAGTTCGTTGTGAAACTCTTGAGGAACAACTTGAAATTCTGCCAGGATATTCACAATATTTGAATTGCTGTAATAAAGAGAAAAAATAAATAATTAGTTATATAATTAATCACATACAAAGCTCTCATTAACAGTGTTTAATACCAAACAAAACTTACCAATATCCTGGTGAGTTGATATATTCTTAATCAGAGGAAAGACCGGACAAGTTGACGCTCATCTTCGTCGATTCACAATGTTTAAAATTGAACAAAGACGGCTTTTATAATGTGTTTAGGGAAGTGAAACTGCCTGTCAGTTTCGGGGAACTTAGGGCGTGAATGCGAAAAACAGGAAACAAAAACAATGAATAATTCCGGGAAGGGATCCAAGTTATACAACATGTCATTTCTCAAAAGTGAGGGGATTCATGAGAAAAGGTTTGAGTATGGTTAATGTATTCATGTGTGTCCCTGTCTTTTTTATCAATATATAAATGATAGAACCAAGTATCAACCAAACCAAAGAGTGGAGAGGAAACGAACCTTGGTTTATAAATGGAAAACATAACGAATGTGAGAAATACCAAATAGGTATAATTGAAAAGACAACTGGTAAAAAAGTTCACAAAACAAATAAGAGAATTAATTTAAATACCGGTGAGTTGGGTGAAAAAGATGGAAACATTTTTGAGTGGACGGAAAACTTTGATGGTTGTCAGGAAAATATATACTTTGATTTTAAAATGGTGTGTGGCACTGGAGGCGCTCAAACAAGAACATTGAGGGAGGTTTACCATTTTCTCTTAGCTCAGTTAAAATATCTTGATAAAGACACAAACTCAAACATCTTCTTTGTTAATTTATTAGATGGTGATGAGAGGTGTAGGAGAACTAAATTATTTCCTACACATAAACAAATATTTGTCGGATCATTGTACAAGTTTATTAATAGCTCAATGCTAGTTGGAGTAAAGAAGGTTATTATTATCTTTTTATTGAAGTCAAAAGATAAAGTTTTGATAGAGAATTTAAAAGAATATATTTCTTTTGCGATGACTATACGGGTATGCTAAAAAAAGTTTAACCAAAATGGTAAAAGACAATTAAATACCAAAAGGGTAGGAATAGAGGTGATAAGTGAAAACGAAGGAATATGAGGGTAAGGGAAAAATTTACATGTAAGTGCATGGAGAAATAGGGGTGGTCCAGGAACAACATTTTCCTTCTACTAACGTTGGTAAAACCGTTAAATGCACATCTGGAAACATGCGGCCATTGATCACTAGCTTCAGCCGGCATTCGCCTTTGGTACGCTGCCAAAGAGCTTGGGAAGCCATGAAAATCCTGCGCATTGTCCCGAGAATTGGCCAGCCATGCTCCTGGACGAGCCGCAAGTCAACATAGCTATCAGAAGAGCCCGTGTCGATCAAGGTGTTGACCATCTGTCCCTCAATCATGACTGGAATAACCCGGGTGGCCCTGTAGTTGTCGAAACATCCAGAGGTGGCGATCGAGCCATGCGCGCAGGTCCAACGCCAGCTAGTGTCGAGCGTGGCGTAGTTGTCGAAACATCCAGAGGTGGCGATCGAGCCACGCGCGCATGTCCGATGCCAGCTAGTGTTGAGCATGAAATCACCGCGGGCGATGAGAGTTCCCGTCAAGGGCGCGCGTGCCGCGCAGGGAGATCGCAGTCGAGGGTGCGCGGCGGCGCCTCGCAGGCTGCGAGTGGATCCTAGTCAAGGTCGCGTGAGATGCAGATTGTGCCCCGGACCGTGCGAAAAGCACGGACAATGTCGGGCGAGTTCGCTGGCCCGTTCGCTGGCCCCGTGTCGATCGGCATACCTTTGAGAAATGACCTTTCCGTGAGCACGAATGGCACGTGGCTTCGCGCGCAGGGCAAACTGTTTTCAAATGATTTCGATTTCCACAAAAATAGCACTTTGCGGTACCCCTGGCAGATGGGGTCATGGCAGCAGCGGCGGTCACGCTCGGTCCCGAAGCCTCGAAAGTGTCCGTTGTCCCCGATTCAAGCGGAAGTTCAGCATCTGCTCGCTCCACTCCCGCAGCCCTCTCCGGTCGCTCACCGGTTCGCCCCGCAGTGACATACGGACGATCGTGACGATCGTATGCCTCCGATTGTCTCCACGCCTCGTCGTAAACGAGCGCCGACTTATGGGCAGTCTCAAGAGTTAGATCGGAAGTTTCTAGCAATCTTTGGCGTATCATCGGTGAGTGTATCCTGGAAACAAATGCATCTCTCATTCAATCATCACAGACTTGTTCATGGAATCTAGGTTCACCTGTGCAGTCCTTCGCTAAACGGCAGAGATCCTGAACGAAGTGATTGATGGATTCCGAAGGGTCTTGTCATCGTGAGGAGAGCAGGTACATCGTGCAAACCGCACTTCGAGTCTTGATGTAGATTCGGCATAGTTCCGCTTCAGCAGTATCGTATGTGATGCACTGAGAAATGTACTGATAGACAGAATGGGACACGCGAGAGTTAAGCACTGCGAGCTTTGTATCATCCGTGAGATCAGCTTGGGCTCTGAGGTAACTCGTCAGCAGTCAAAGCCAGTGCTGCAGCTGGGCAGCTGAGTCCGATGCTTGTGCATCCGCTCCGAAGATCGGGACAACGATCAGCTTATGAGACATCACTGTCGATCAAGACAAGAGACGAATGATATTAATTGTTGGAAGAATCAAAGTTACAACATTGGCTCAGATCATGAGTTTAATATCATTCGATCCCTAACAATACCTGTAAAGAGAACCAGCGAACATCATATCAATATTCAGCATACATCTAAACGAGTAATGAGTTTACAGATGAGCACAAACAAGCCGTAACAAAGTGGCGGTACGTACCATCTAGTTATGCACCAGCATAGCATACAGTTAATGTCTCAGGTATGATCATAGCGCTGAATGACCGAGTTCTTATAACGGCTGCGTAGCGGGCAAAAGACACATGACACCTGGGTTCAGACGTTAGACCGAATTTCATGACAACACACAGGGGAGAAAATCACACACAGGGGAGAGCATGACACACAGGGGAGAGCATGACACACAGGGGAGAGCATCACACACAGGGGAGAGCATCACACACTGGGGAGAGCATCACACACACGGGAGAGCATCACACACACGGGAGAGCATCACACACACGGGAGAGCATCACACACCGGGGAGAGCTTCACACACCGGGGAGAGCATCACACACAGGGGAGAGCATCACACAAAGGGGAGAGCATCACACAAAGGGGAGAGCATCACACACAGGGGAGAGCATCACACACAGGGGAGAGCATCACACACAGGGGAGAGCATCACACACAGGGGAGAGCATCACACACAGGGGAGAGCATCACACACAGGGGAGAGCATCACACACAAGGGAGAGCATCACACACAGGGGAGAGCATCACACACATGGGAGGGCATCACACACAGGGGAGGGCATCACACACAGGGGAGAGCATCACACACAGGGGAGAGCATCACACACAGGGGAGAGCATCACACACAGGGGAGAGCATCACACACAGGGGAGAGCATCACACACAGGGGAGAGCATCACACACAGGGGAGAGCATCACACACAGGGGAGAGCATCACACACAGGGGAGAGCATCACACACAGGGGAGAGCATCACACACAGGGGAGAGCATCACATACAGGGGAGAGCATCACACACAGGGGAGAGCATCACACACGGGGGAGAGCATCACACACGGGGGAGAGCATCACACACGGGGGAGAGCATCACACACGGGGGAGAGCATCACACACGGGGGAGAGCATCGCACACGGGGGAGAGCATCGCACACGGGGGAGAGCATCGCACACGGGGGAGAGCATCGCAAACGGGGGAGAGCATCGCACAAAGGGGAGAGCATCGCACAAAGGGGAGAGCATCGCACACGGGGGGAGCATCGCACACAGGGGAGAGCATCGCACACAGGGGAGAGCATCGCACACAGGGGAGAGCATCGCACACAGGGGAGAGCATCGCACACAGGGGAGAGCATCGCACACAGGGGAGAGCATCGCACACAGGGGAGAGCATCGCACACAGGGGAGAGCATCGTACACAGGGGAGAGCATCGTACACAGGGGAGAGCATCGCACACAGGGGAGAGCATCGCACACAGGGGAGAGCATCGCACACAGGGGAGAGCATCGCACACAGGGGAGAGCATCACACACAGGGGAGAGCATCACACACAGGGGAGAGCATCGCACACAGGGGAGAGCATCACACACAGGGGAGAGCATCGCACACAGGGGAGAGCATCGCACACAGAGGAGAGCATCACACACAAGGGAGAGCATCACAAACAGGGAAGAGCATCACACACAGGGGAGGGTATCACACACAGGGAAGAGCATCACACAGAGGGGAGAGCATCACACAAAGGGGAGAGCATCACACACAGGGGAGACCATCGCACACAGGGGAGAGCATCACACACAGGGGAGACCATCGCACACAGGGGAGAGCATCGCACACAGGGGAGAGCATCGTGCACAGGGGAGAGCATCGCACACAAGGGAGATCATCGCACACAAGGGAGATCAACACACACAGGGGATTGGAGGGAAGGTAGGGTGACCTTTACTTGACTTGATTTGAGAGAGGAGACAGGGTGGTGAAATCACCTTGACCGACTTTTGTTCATTTTTAATCTTGAAAGCATCAAATACACTTCGCTTTACAAATTAAAATTACTTCAAACCAAACGTTATTATTTAATAAATATTGGATTCCATCGTTACTCCACATCATTACGTCGAACGTTTTTTGAATACCGCTACTGTATTGTTTTGTAGGTGGAAAAGAATAAACTCGCCTTAAACAAACTATGCAAAAACATCCCAGAAATATGAAAAAGTATAATTACACTGCTGTTTGATGCCTAACTTCAGTATTCAGTGGCTGTACTAATACGAAGCAATAATATAAATAACTAATTCCGAGAAGGGAACACAAACCCAACCATAAAACCCTCCTGACTCCCCTAACCCCAACCATCACCGTCCACATCACTTCCAACCAGACACATTAAAAAGGGCCATTATTATGAGAACAAGCGTGACTCAGTGCACTCCATACGATTGCAATTAAACCTGCGTCTCAGGTTTTGGCATAAAGTGTGAACTATTGTTGGAGGGAAAGCAAGCGCCTTCATTACACGCCGATCCGCCATTATTCCTCGAGGAGGCCGTCCGCCTTTAGCATCATGTTTGTCGTTGGGATTCCCATATCGACATCATCGTGTGGATGGCCGTTGGTTCCCATATCGGCTTAATTCCCGTATCGACGTCTCACCTCGTCACTCCTCGTCTGCAGCCGCGTAGATAAGTGCCTGTTCTCGCCGTTCTGCACGACTTCGACCTTCACCCAGCGTTGGGATTCATGCACGGACTTTGGGATTGTTACATTCCACTCACGCTTCGGGTACCGTGAGTTTATTGTTTTGAGAGCATTGGGGAATGATGGTACCATCATATGTATTGTTCATGAGATGCAAGTGATATTTTTTTATGGTATTTTCATGAAGAGTGTTATTATTGTGTATGTGAGAGTTCTTAAAACAATTACTTATTTTGTTCGACACAATTGCATTGGTGTGGTTTTACCATTGTATATTAGAACACTCAAAATAACAAATCTTTCTGCCGAGTTCCCTCTCGAGACTCTGAGGGGCATTGTAACCGAGTTTGGATTGTAACAGTGCAGTGGTAACAGTGGGGAGGTAACAGATCGTAATAGTGGGGACGTAATACATAACAGTATGTATGTTGAGGGATTATTATCAGTTAATAATCGAAATGATGGTACGTCGAACACATACTCCAAGCTTTCCGTAATCGGCCCTTAAGGGAGAGGAAATCCAGCTTTTCCGAATGAAGGACCAACTGTATTTCCTTTCAGCATGGCAAAGGGTCCTGGATCCATAACCTAATACATATATCTTCCCATCATCCCATTACTGATAGAGGAAGGTCTCTAACCCTTCTTGCAAAACATCAATCTGCAGCATGAAGTCTTTCACAAAGTTGGGAGATGTCATGATATCAGATCCAATAAGTCTGTCAATGAGGTCTCGTAGCACACTGTATTGGAATTTTTTTCCAACTCACAACTAGGTGGGAAGGTAATTGTCCCTCCATCCTGCCTCTGTTGTGTCATGATGGAGTTTTGTCCAATTCACAGCTTTGAGAGAAGGTAATTGTCCATTCATCCTGCTTCTGTTGTGTCATGATGGAGTTTTGTCCAATTCACAGCTTTGTGGGAAGGTAATTGCACCTTGATATTACCTCTGTTGTGTCATGGTGGAGTTTTGTCCAACTCACAGCTTTGTGGGAAGGTAATTGCACCTTCATCTTACCTCTGTTGTGTAATGATGGAGTTTTGTCCAATTCACACCTTGTTTAGGAAGGTAATTGCCCCTTCATATTATCTCTGTTGTGTCATGATGGAGTTTTGTCCAATTCACACCTTGTTTAGGAAGGTAATTGCACCTTCATATTACCTCTGTTGTGTCATGATGGAGTTTTGTCCAATTCACAGCTTGTTTAGGAAGGTAATTGCCCCTTCATATTACCTCTGTTGTGTCATGATGGTGTTTTGTCCAATTCACACCTTATATAGGAAGGTAATTGCACCTTCATATTACCTCTGTTGTGTAATGATGGAGTTTTGTCCAATTCACAGCTTGGTAGGAAGGTAATTGCACCTTCATATTATCTCGGTTGTGTCATGATAGAGTTTTGTCCAATTCACAGCTTGTTCAGGAAGGTAATTGCCCCTTCATATTACCTCTGTTGTGTCATGATGGAGTTTTGTCCAATTCACAGCTTGGTAGGAAGGTAATTGTCCCTTCATATTACCTCTGTTTTGTAATGATGGAGTTTTGTCCAACTCACAGCTTGGTAGGAAGGTAATTGCACCTTCATATTACCTCTGTTGTGTCATGATGGAGTTTTGTCCAATTCACTGCTTGTTCAGGAAGGTAATTGCACCTTCATATTACCTCTGTTGTGTCATGATGGAGTTTTGTCCAATTCACAGCTTGATTGGGAAGGTAATTGCACCTTCATATTACCTCTGTTATGTAATGATGGAGTTTTGTCCAATTCACACCTTGTTTAGGAAGGTAATTGACCCTTCATATTACCTCTGTTGTGTCATGATGGAGTTTTGTCCAATTCACAGCTTGTTTAGGAAGGTAATTGCCCCCTTCATATTACCTCTGTTGTGTAATGATGGAGTTTTGTCCAATTCACAGCTTGTTCAGGAAGGTAATTGCACCTTCATATTACCTCTGTTGTGTCATGATGGAGTTTTGTCCAATTCACACCTTGTTTAGGAAGGTAATTGCCCCTTCATCATACCCCTGTTATGTTTCTTTCTAATTTTGTCCCTCAGGTGATTTATGAAAACTCCTTCACGATCTTTAAACGAGGGAAACACCCTTTTTCAGTTCTTATTGAGCATTGCTAAAAAAATGGTAGTTATCATCAGGTGACTAATTTTGTCTAATTTGCAATCAAGGGGATTCATTGATATATTCATATTGACATTTGTTTTCCCAAAACACAAGTAAATATATGTGGTTTTTCAACACTAACACAAGTGCGAAAAGTGGTTTTTCAACACTATCACAAGTGCAAAAAGTGTTTTTTCAACACTAACACATGTGCGAAAAGTGGTTTCCTTCACCAACACCAGTGCGAAAAGTGGTTTTTCAACACTAACACAAGTGCGAAAAGTGGTTTTTCAACACTAACACAAGTGCGAAAAGTGGTTTTTCCACACTAATACAAGTGCAAAAGTGGTTTCCTGCACCAACACAAGTGCGAAAAGTGGTTTTTCAACACCAACACAAGTGCGAAAAGTGGTTTTTCAACACTAACACAAGTGCGAAAAGTGGTTTTTCCACACTAATACAAGTGCAAAAGTGGTTTCCTGCACCAACACAAGTGCGAAAAGTGGTTTTTCAACACTAACACAAGTGCAAAAAGTGGTTTTTCAACACTAACACAAGTGCGAAAAGTGGTTTTTCAACACTATCACAAGTGCAAAAAGTGTTTTTTCAACACTAATACAAGTGCAAAAGTGGTTTCCTGCACCAACACAAGTGCGAACAGTGGATTTTCAACACTAACACAAGTGCGAAAAGTGGGTTTTCAACACTAACACAAGTGCGAAAAGTGGTTTTTCAACACTATCACAAGTGCAAAAAGTGTTTTTTCAACACTAACACAAGTGCGAAAAGTGGTTTCCTTCACCAACACCAGTGCAAAAAGTGGTTTTTCAACACTAACACAAGTGCGAAAAGTGGTTTTTCAACACTAACACAAGTGCGAAAAGTGGTTTTTTCACACTAATACAAGTGCAAAAGTGGTTTCCTGCACCAACACAAGTGCGAAAAGTGGTTTTCAACACTATCACAAGTGCAAAAAGTGTTTTTTCAACACTAACACAAGTGCGAAAAGTGGATTTTCAAAACTAACACAAGTGCGAAAAGTGGTTTTTCAACACTATCACAAGTGCAAAAAGTGTTTTTTCCACACTAATACAAGTGCAAAAGTGGTTTCCTGCACCAACACAAGTGCGAAAAGTGGTTTCCTGCACCAACACAAGTGCGAAAAGTGGTTTTTCAACACTAACACAAGTGCGAAAAGTGGTTTTTCAACACTAACACAAGTGCGAAAAGTGGTTTTTCAACACTAATACAAGTGCGAAAAGTGGTTTTTCAACACTATCACAAGTGCAAAAAGTGTTTTTTCCACACTAATACAAGTGCAAAAGTGGTTTCCAGCACCAACACAAGTGCGTTTTCCACACTAATACAAGTGCAAAAGTGGTTTCCTGCCCCAACACAAGTGCGAAAAGTGGTTTTTCAACACTAACACAAGTGCGAAAAGTGGGTTTTCAACACTAACACAAGTGCGAAAAGTGGTTTTTCAACACTATCACAAGTGCAAAAAGTGTTTTTTCCACACTAATACAAGTGCAAAAGTGGTTTCCTGCACCAACACAAGTGGGAAAAGTGGATTTTCAACACAAATACAAGTGCGAAAAGTGGGTTTTCAACACTAACACAAGTGCGAAAAGTGGTTTTTCAACACTATCACAAGTGCAAAAAGTGTTTTTTCAACACTAACACAAGTGCGAAAAGTGGTTTCCTTCACCAACACCAGTGCGAAAAGTGGTTTTTCAACACTAACACAAGTGCGAAAAGTGGTTTTTCAACACTAACACAAGTGCGAAAAGTGGTTTTTCCACACTAATACAAGTGCAAAAGTGGTTTCCTGCACCAACACAAGTGCGAAAAGTGGTTTTTCAACACCAACACAAGTGCGAAAAGTGGTTTTTCAACACTAACACAAGTGCGAAAAGTGGTTTTTCCACACTAATACAAGTGCAAAAGTGGTTTCCTGCACCAACACAAGTGCGAAAAGTCGTTTTTCAACACTAACACAAGTGCGGAAAGTGGTTTTCCAACACTAACAAAAGTGCGAAAAGTGGTTTTTCCACACTAATACAAGTGCAAAAGTGGTTTCCTGCACCAACACAAGTGCGAAAAGTGGTTTTTCAACACTAACACAAGTGCGAAAAGTGGTTTTTCAACACTAACACAAGTGCGAAAAGTGGTTTTTCAACACTATCACAAGTGCAAAAAGTGTTTTTTCCACACTAATACAAGTGCAAAAGTGGTTTCCTGCACCAACACAAGTGCGAACAGTGGATTTTCAACACTAACACGAGTGCGAAAAGTGGGTTTTCAACACTAACACAAGTGCGAAAAGTGGTTTTTCAACACTATCACAAGTGCGAAAAGTGGTTTTTTCAACACTAACACAAGTGCGAAAAGTGGTTTCCTTCACCAACACAAGTGCGAAAAGTGGTTTTCAACACTATCACAAGTGCAAAAAGTGTTTTTTCAACACTAACACAAGTGCGAAAAGTGGATTTTCAACACTATCACAAGTGCAAAAAGTGTTTTTTCCACACTAATACAAGTGCAAAAGTGGTTTCCTGCACCAACACAAGTGCGAAAAGTGGTTTCCTGCACCAACACAAGTGCGAAAAGTGGTTTTTCAACACTAACACAAGTGTGAAAAGTGGTTTTTCAACACTAACACAAGTGCGAAAAGTGGTTTTTCAACACTAACACAAGTGCGAAAAGTGGTTTTTCAACACTATCACAAGTGCAAAAAGTGTTTTTTCCACACTAATACAAGTGCAAAAGTGGTTTCCAGCACCAACACAAGTGCGTTTTCCACACTAATACAAGTGCAAAAGTGGTTTCCTGCACCAACACAAGTGCGAAAAGTGGTTTTTCAACACTAACACAAGTGCGAAAAGTGGGTTTTCAACACTAATACAAGTGCAAAAGTGGTTTCCTGCACCAACACAAGTGCGAAAAGTGGTTTTTCAACACTAACACAAGTGCGAAAAGTGGGTTTTCAACACTAACACAAGTGCAAAAAGTGTTTTTTCCACACTAATACAAGTGCAAAAGTGGTTTCCTGCACCAACACAAGTGGGAAAAGTGGATTTTCAACACTAACACAAGTGCGAAAAGTGGGTTTTCAACACTAACACAAGTGCGAAAAGTGATTTTTCAACACTATCACAAGTGCAAAAAGTGTTTTTTCAACACTAACACAAGTGCGAAACGTGGTTTCCTTCACTAACACCAGTGCGAAAAGTGGTTTTTCAACACTAACACAAGTGCGAAAAGTGGTTTTTCAACACTAACACAAGTGCGAAAAGTGGTTTTTCCACACTAATACAAGTGCAAAAGTGGTTTCCTGCACCAACACAAGTGCGAAAAGTTGTTTTTCAACACCAACACAAGTGCGAAAAGTGGTTTTTCCACACTAATACAAGTGCAAAAGTGGTTTCCTGCACCAACACAAGTGCGAAAAGTGGTTTTTCAACACTAACACAAGTGCGACAAGTGGTTTTCCAACACTAACAAAAGTGCGAAAAGTGGTTTTTCCACACTAATACAAGTGCAAAAGTGGTTTCCTGCACCAACACAAGTGCGAAAAGTGGTTTTTCAACACTAACACAAGTGCGAAAAGTGGTTTTCAACACTAACACAAGTGCGAAAAGTGGTTTTTCAACACTATCACAAGTGCAAAAAGTGTTTTTTCCACACTAATACAAGTGCAAAAGTGGTTTCCTGCACCAACACAAGTGCGAACAGTGGATTTTCAACACTAACACAAGTGCGAAAAGTGGGTTTTCAACAATAACACAAGTGCGAAAAGTGGTTTTTCAACACTATCACAAGTGCAAAAAGTGTTTTTTCAACACTAACACAAGTGCGAAAAGTGGATTTTCAAAACTAACACAAGTGCGAAAAGTGGTTTTTCAACACTATCACAAGTGCAAAAGTGTTTTTTCCACACTAATACAAGTGCAAAAGTGGTTTCCTGCACCAACACAAGTGCGAAAAGTGGTTTTTCAACACTAACACAACTGCGAAAAGTGGTTTTTCAACACTAACACAAGTGCGAAAAGTTGTTTTTCAACACTAACACAAGTGCCCAAAGTG
Source organism: Myxine glutinosa (assembly GCF_964187855.1). Taxonomy (NCBI): domain Eukaryota; kingdom Metazoa; phylum Chordata; class Myxini; order Myxiniformes; family Myxinidae; genus Myxine; species Myxine glutinosa. The sequence goes on from NC_136262.1 coordinate 17,669,141, forward strand.
GTTTTCCACACTAATACAAGTGCAAAAGTGGTTTCCTGCACCAACACAAGTGCGTAAAGTGGATTTTCAACACGAACACAAGTGCAAAAAGTGGGTTTTCAACACTAACACAAGTGCGAAAAGTGGTTTTTCAAAACTAACACAAGTGCGAAAAGTGGTTTTTCAACACTAACACAAGTGCGAAAAGTGGTTTTTCCACACTAATACAAGTGCAAAAGTGGTTTCCTGCACCAACACAAGTGCGAAAAGTGGTTTTTCAACACTAACACAAGTGCGAAAAGTGGTTTTTCAACAATATCACAAGTGCAAAAAGTGTTTTTTCCACACTAATACAAGTGCAAAAGTGGTTTCCTGCACCAACACAACTGCGAAAAGTGGTTTTTCAACACTAACACAAGTGCGAAAAGTGGTTTTTCAACACTATCACAAGTGCAAAAAGTGTTTTTTCCACACTAATACAAGTGCAAAAGTGGTTTCCTGCACCAACACAAGTGCGAAAAGTGGGTTTTCAACACTAACACAAGTGCGAAAAGTGGTTTTTCAACACTATCACAGTGCAAAAAGTGTTTTTTCCACACTAATACAAGTGCAAAATTGGTTTCCTGCACCAACACAAGTGGGAAAAGTGGATTTTCAACACTAACACAAGTGCAAAAAGTGTTTTTTCAACACTAACACAAGTGCGAAAAGTGGTTTCCTTCACCAACACCAGTGCGAAAAGTGGTTTTCCAACACTAACACAAGTGCGAAAAGTGGTTTTTCAACACTAACACAAGTGCGAAAAGTGGTTTTTCCACACTAATACAAGTGCAAAAGTGGTTTCCTGCACCAACACAAGTGCGAAAAGTGGTTTTTCAACACCAACACAAGTGCGAAAAGTGGTTTTTCAACACTAACACAAGTGCGAAAAGTGTTTTTTCCACACTAATACAAGTGCAAAAGTGGTTTCCTGCACCAACACAAGTGCGAAAAGTGGTTTTTCAACACTAACACAAGTGCGAAAAGTGGTTTTTCAACACTAACACAAGTGCGAAAAGTGGTTTTTCCACACTAATACAAGTGCAAAAGTGGTTTCCTGCACCAACACAAGTGCGAAAAGTGGTTTTTCAACACTAACACAAGTGCGAAAAGTGGTTTTTCAACACTAACACAAGTGCGAAAAGTGGTTTTTCAACACTATCACAAGTGCAAAAAGTGTTTTTTTCCACACTAATTACAAGTGCAAAAGTGGTTTCCTGCACCAACACAAGTGCGAAAAGTGGATTTTCAACACTAACACAAGTGCGAAAAGTGGGTTTTCAACACTAACACAAGTGCGAAAAGTGGTTTTTCAACACTATCACAAGTGCAAAAAGTGTTTTTTCAACACTAACACAAGTGTGAAAAGTGGCTTTTCAAAACTAACACAAGTGCGAAAAGTGGTTTTTCAACACTATCGCAAGTGCAAAAAGTGTTTTTTCCACACTAATACAAGTGCAAAAGTGGTTTCCTGCACCAACACAAGTGCGAAAAGTGGTTTTTCAACACTAACACAAGTGCGAAAAGTGGTTTTTCAACACTAACACAAGTGCGAAAAGTGGTTTTTCAACACTATCACAAGTGCAAAAAGTGTTTTTTCCACACTAATACAAGTGCAAAAGTGGTTTCCTGCACCAACACAAGTGCGAACAGTGGATTTTCAACACTAACGCAAATGCGAAAAGTGGGTTTTCAACACTAACACAAGTGCGAAAAGTGGTTCTTCAACACTATCACAAGTGCAAAAAGTGTTTTTTCAACACTAACACAAGTGCGAAAAGTGGTTTCCTTCACCAACACCAGTGCAAAAAGTGGTTTTTCAACACTAACACAAGTGCGAAAAGTGGTTTTTCAACACTAACACAAGTGCGAAAAGTGGTTTTTCCACACTAATACAAGTGCAAAAGTGGTTTCCTGCACCAACACAAGTGCGAAAAGTGGTTTTCAACACTATCACAAGTGCAAAAAGCGTTTTTTCAACACTAACACAAGTGCGAAAAGTGGGTTTTCAACACTAACACAAGTGCGAAAAGTGGTTTTTCAACACTATCACAAGTGCAAAAAGTGTTTTTTCAACACTAACACAAGTGCGAAAAGTGGTTTCCTTCACCAACACCAGTGCAAAAAGTGGTTTTTCAACACTAACACAACTGCGAAAAGTGGTTTTTCAACACTAACACAAGTGCGAAAAGTGGTTTTTCCACACTAATACAAGTGCAAAAGTGGTTTCCTGCACCAACACAAGTGCGAAAAGTGGTTTTCAACACTATCACAAGTGCAAAAAGCGTTTTTTCAACACTAACACAAGTGCGAAAAGTGGATTTTCAAAACTAACACAAGTGCGAAAAGTGGTTTTTCAACACTATCACAAGTGCAAAAATTGTTTTTTCCACACTAATACAAGTGCAAAAGTGGTTTCCTGCACCAACACAAGTGCGAAAAGTGGTTTCCTGCACCAACACAAGTGCGAAAAGTGGTTTTTCAACACTAACACAAGTGTGAAAAGTGGTTTTTCAACACTAACACAAGTGCGAAAAGTGGTTTTTCAACACTAACACAAGTGCGAAAAGTGGTTTTTCAACACTATCACAAGTGCAAAAAGTGTTTTTTCCACACTAATACAAGTGCAAAAGTGGTTTCCAGCACCAACACAAGTGCGTTTTCCACACTAATACAAGTGCAAAAGTGGTTTCCTGCACCAACACAAGTGCGAAAAGTGGTTTTTCAACACTAACACAAGTGCGAAAAGTGGGTTTTCAACACTAACACAAGTGCGAAAAGTGGTTTTTCAACACTATCACAAGTGCAAAAAGTGTTTTTTCCACACTAATACAAGTGCAAAAGTGGTTTCCTGCACCAACACAAGTGGGAAAAGTGGATTTTCAACACTAACACAAGTGCGAAAAGTGGGTTTTCAACACTAACACAAGTGCGAAAAGTGATTTTTCAACACTATCACAAGTGCAAAAAGTGTTTTTTCAACACTAACACAAGTGCGAAACGTGGTTTCCTTCACTAACACCAGTGCGAAAAGTGGTTTTTCAACACTAACACAAGTGCGAAAAGTGGTTTTTCAACACTAACACAAGTGCGAAAAGTGGTTTTTCCACACTAATACAAGTGCAAAAGTGGTTTCCTGCACCAACACAAGTGCGAAAAGTGGTTTTTCAACACCAACACAAGTGCGAAAAGTGGTTTTTCCACACTAATACAAGTGCAAAAGTGGTTTCCTGCACCAACACAAGTGCGAAAAGTGGTTTTTCAACACTAACACAAGTGCGAAAAGTGGTTTTCCAACACTAACAAAAGTGCGAAAAGTGGTTTTTCCACACTAATACAAGGGCAAAAGTGGTTTCCTGCACCAACACAAGTGCGAAAAGTGGTTTTTCAACACTAACACAAGTGCGAAAAGTGGTTTTTCAACACTAACACAAGTGCGAAAAGTGGTTTTTCAACACTATCACAAGTGCAAAAAGTGTTTTTTCCACACTAATACAAGTGCAAAAGTGGTTTCCTGCACCAACACAAGTGCGAACAGTGGATTTTCAACACTAACACAAGTGCGAAAAGTGGGTTTTCAACAATAACACAAGTGCGAAAAGTGGTTTTTCAACACTATCACAAGTGCAAAAAGTGTTTTTTCAACACTAACACAAGTGCGAAAAGTGGATTTTCAAAACTAACACAAGTGCGAAAAGTGGTTTTTCAACACTATCACAAGTGCAAAAAGTGTTTTTTCCACACTAATACAAGTGCAAAAGTGGTTTCCTGCACCAACACAAGTGCGAAAAGTGGTTTTTCAACACTAACACAACTGCGAAAAGTGTTTTTTCAACACTAACACAAGTGCGAAAAGTGGTTTTTCAACACTAACACAAGTGCCCAAAGTGGTTTTCCACACTAATACAAGTGCAAAAGTGGTTTCCTGCACCAACACAAGTGCGTAAAGTGGATTTTCAACACTAACACAAGTGCGAAAAGTGGGTTTTCAACACTAACACAAGTGCAAAAAGTGTTTTTTCAACACTAACACAAGTGCGAAAAGTGGTTTTTCAACACTAACACAAGTGCGAAAAGTGGTTTTTCCACACTAATACAAGTGCAAAAGTGGTTTCCTGCACCAACACAAGTGCGAAAAGTGGTTTTTCAACACCAACACAAGTGCGAAAAGTGGTTTTTCAACAATATCACAAGTGCGAAAAGTGTTTTTTCCACACTAATACAAGTGCAAAAGTGGTTTCCTGCACCAACACAACTGCGAAAAGTGGTTTTTCAACACTAACACAAGTGCGAAAAGTGGTTTTTCAACACTATCACAAGTGCAAAAAGTGTTTTTTCCACACTATTACAAGTGCAAAAGTGGTTTCCTGCACCAACACAAGTGCGAAAAGTGGTTTTTCAACACTAACACAAGTGCAAAAAGTGGTTTTTCAACACTAACACAAGTGCGAAAAGTGGTTTTTCAACACTATCACAAGTGCAAAAATTGTTTTTTTCCACACTAATTACAAGTGCAAAAGTGGTTTCCTGCACCAACACAAGTGCGAAAAGTGGATTTTCAACACTAACACAAGTGCAAAAAGTGGGTTTTCAACACTAACACAAGTGCGAAAAGTGGTTTTTCAACACTATCACAAGTGCAAAAAGTGTTTTTTCAACACTAACACAAGTGTGAAAAGTGGCTTTTCGAAACTAACACAAGTGCGAAAAGTGGTTTTTCAACACTATCGCAAGTGCAAAAAGTGTTTTTTCCACACTAATACAAGTGCAAAAGTGGTTTCCTGCACCAACACAAGTGCGAAAAGTGGTTTTTCAACATTAACACAACTGCAAAAAGTGGTTTTTCAACACTAACACAAGTGCGAAAAGTGGTTTTTCAACACTAACACAAGTGCGAAAAGTGGTTTTCCACACTAATACAAGTGCAAAAGTGGTTTCCTGCACCAACACAAGTGTGAAAAGTGGTTTTTCAACACTAACACAAGTGCGAAAAGTGGTTTTTCAACACTAACACAAGTGCGAAAAGTGGTTTTTCAACACTATCACAAGTGCAAAAAGTGTTTTTCCACACTAATACAAGTGCAAAAGTGGTTTCCTGCACCAACACAAGTGCGTTTTCCACACTAATACAAGTGCAAAAGTGGTTTCCTGCACCAACACAAGTGCGAAAAGTGGTTTTTCAACACTAACACAAGTGCGAAAAGTGGTTTTTCAACACTAACACAAGTGCGAAAAGTGGTTTTTCAACACTATCACAAGTGCAAAAAGTGGATTTTCAACACTAACACAAGTGCGAAAAGTGGTTTCCTGCACCAACACAAGTGCGTAAAGTGGTTTTTCAACACTATCACAAGTGCAAAAAGTGTTTTTTCCACACTAATACAAGTGCAAAGGTGGTTTCCTGCACCAACACAAGTGCGTAAAGTGGATTTTCAACACTAACACAAGTGCGAAAAGTGGGTTTTCAACACTAACACAAGTGCGAAAAGTGGTTTTTCAACACTAACACAATTGCGAAAAGTGGTTTTTCAACACTAACACAAGTGCGAAAAGTGGTTTTTCCACACTAATACAAGTGCAAAAGTGGTTTCCTGCACCAACACAAGTGCGAAAAGTGGTTTTTCAACACTAACACAAGTGCGAAAAGGAGTTTTTCAACAATATCACAAGTGCAAAAAGTGTTTTTTCCACACTAATACAAGTGCAAAAGTGGTTTCCTGCACCAAAACAAGTGCAAAAAGTGGTTTTTCAACACTAACACAAGTGCGAAAAGTGGTTTTTCAACACTATCAGAAGTGCAAAAAGTGTTTTTTCCACACTAATACAAGTGCAAAAGTGGTTTCCTGCACCAACACAAGTGCGAAAAGTGGTTTTTCAAGACTATCACAAGTGCAAAAAGTGTTTTTTCAACACTAACACAAGTGCGAAAAGTGGTTTCCTTCACCAACACCAGTGCAAAAAGTGGTTTTTCAACACTAACACAAGTGCGAAAAGTGGTTTTTCAACACTAACACAAGTGCGAAAAGTGGATTTTCAAAACTAACACAAGTGCGAAAAGTGGTTTTTCAACACTATGACAAGTGCAAAAAGTGTTTTTTCCACACTAATACAAGTGCAAAAGTGGTTTCCTGCACCAACACAAGTGCAAAAAGTGGTTTCCTGCACCAACACAAGTGCGAAGAGTGGTTTTTCAACACTAACACAAGTGTGAAAAGTGGTTTTTCAACACTAACACAAGTGCGAAAAGTGGTTTTTCAACACTAACACAAGTGCGAAAAGTGGTTTTTCAACACTATCACAAGTGCAAAAAGTGTTTTTTCCACACTAATACAAGTGCAAAAGTGGTTTCCAGCACCAACACAAGTGCGTTTTCAACACTATCACAAGTGCAAAAAGTGTTTTTTCCACACTAATACAAGTGCAAAAGTGGTTTCCTGCACCAACACAAGTGCGAAAAGTGGTTTCCTGCACCAACACAAGTGCGAAAAGTGGTTTTTCCACACTAATACAAGTGCAAAAGTGGTTTCCTGCACCAACACAAGTGCGAAAAGTGGTTTTTCAACACTAACACAAGTGCGAAAAGTAGTTTATCAACAATATCACAAGTGCAAAAAGTGTTTTTTCCACACTAATACAAGTGCAAAAGTGGTTTCCTGCACCAAAACAAGTGCGAAAAGTGGTTTTTCAACACTAACACAAGTGCGAAAAGTGGTTTTTCAACACTATCAGAAGTGCAAAAAGTGTTTTTTCCACACTAATACAAGTGCAAAAGTGGTTTCCTGCACCAACACAAGTGCGAAAAGTGGTTTTTCAACACTATCACAAGTGCAAAAAGTGTTTTTTCAACACTAACACAAGTGCAAAAGTGGTTTCCTGCACCAACACAAGTGCGAAAAGTGGTTTTCAACACTATCACAAGTGCAAAAAGTGTTTTTTCAACACTAACACAAGTGCGAAAAGTGGATTTTCAAAACTAACACAAGTGCGAAAAGTGGTTTTTCAACACTATCACAAGTGCAAAAAGTGTTTTTTTCCACACTAATACAAGTGCAAAAGTGGTTTCCTGCACCAATACAAGTGCGAAAAGTGGTTTCCTGCACCAACACAATTGCGAAAAGTGGTTTTTCAACACTAACACAAGTGTGAAAAGTGGTTTTTCAACACTAACACAAGTGCGAAAAGTGGTTTTTCAACACTAACACAAGTGCGTAAAGTGGTTTTTCAACACTATCACAAGTGCAAAAAGTGTTTTTTCCACACTAATACAAGTGCAAAAGTGGTTTCCAGCACCAACACAAGTGCGTTTTCCACACTAATACAAGTGCAAAAGTGGTTTCCTGCACCAACACAAGTGCGAAAAGTGGTTTTTCAACACTAACACAAGTGCGAAAAGTGGGTTTTCAACACTAACACAAGTGCGAAAAGTGGTTTTTCAACACTATCACAAGTGCAAAAAGTGTTTTTTCCACACTAATACAAGTGCAAAAGTGGTTTCCTGCACCAACACAAGTGGGAAAAGTGGATTTTCAACACTAATACAAGTGCGAAAAGTGGGTTTTCAACACTAACACAAGTGCGAAAAGTGGTTTTTCAACACTATCACAAGTGCAAAAAGTGTTTTTTCAACACTAACACAAGTGCGAAAAGTGGTTTCCTTCACCAACACCAGTGCGAAAAGTGGTTTTTCAACACTAACACAAGTGCGAAAAGTGGTTTTTCAACACTAACACAAGTGCGAAAAGTGGTTTTTCCACACTAATACAAGTGCAAAAGTGGTTTCCTGCACCAACACAAGTGCAAAAAGTGGTTTTTCAACACCAACACAAGTGCAAAAAGTGGTTTTTCAACACTAACACAAGTGCGAAAAGTGGTTTTTCCACACTAATACAAGTGCAAAAGTGGTTTCCTGCACCAACACAAGTGCGAAAAGTGGTTTTTCAACACTAACACAAGTGCGAAAAGTGGTTTTTCAACAATATCACAAGTGCAGAAAGTGTTTTTTCCACACTAATACAAGTGCAAAAGTGGTTTCCTGCACCAACACAAGTGCGAAAAGTGGTTTTTCAACACTAACACAACTGCGAAAAGTGGTTTTTCAACACTAACACAAGTGCGAAAAGTGGTTTTTCAACACTAACACAAGTGCCCACAGTGGTTTTCCACACTAATACAAGTGCAAAAGTGGTTTCCTGCACCAACACAAGTGCGTAAAGTGGATTTTCAACACTAACACAAGTGCGAAAAGTGGGTTTTCAACACTAACACAAGTGCGAAAAGTGGTTTTTCAACACTAACACAAGTGCGAAAAGTGGTTTTTCAACACTAACACAAGTGCGAAAAGTGGTTTTTCCACACTAATACAAGTGCAAAAGTGGTTTCCTGCACCAACACAAGTGCGAAAAGTGGTTTTTCAACACTAACACAAGTGCGAAAAGTGGTTTTTCAACAATATCACAAGTGCAAAAAGTGTTTTTTCCACACTAATACAAGTGCAAAAGTGGTTTCCTGCACCAACACAACTGCGAAAAGTGGTTTTTCAACACCAACACAAGTGCGAAAAGTGGTTTTTCAACACTATCACAAGTGCGAAAAGTGGTTTTTCCACACTAATACAAGTGCAAAAGTGGTTTCCTGCACCAACACAAGTGCGAAAAGTGGTTTTTCAACACTAACACAAGTGCGAAAAGTGGTTTTTCAACAATATCACAAGTGCAAAAAGTGTTTTTTCCACACTAATACAAGTGCAAAAGTGGTTTCCTGCACCAACACAACTGCGAAAAGTGGTTTTTCAACACCAACACAAGTGCGAAAAGTGGTTTTTCAACACTATCACAAGTGCAAAAAGTGTTTTTCCACACTAATACAAGTGCAAAAGTGGTTTCCTGCACCAACACAAGTGCGAAAAGTGGTTTTTCAACACTAACACAATTGCGAAAAGTGGTTTTTCAACACTAACACAAGTGCGAAAAGTGGTTTTTCCACACTAATACAAGTGCAAAAGTGGTTTCCTGCACCAACACAAGTGCGAAAAGTGGTTTTTCAACACTAACACAAGTGCGAAAAGGAGTTTTTCAACAATATCACAAGTGCAAAAAGTGTTTTTTCCACACTAATACAAGTGCAAAAGTGGTTTCCTGCACCAAAACAAGTGCAAAAAGTGGTTTTTCAACACTAACACAAGTGCGAAAAGTGGTTTTTCAACACTATCAGAAGTGCAAAAAGTGTTTTTTCCACACTAATACAAGTGCAAAAGTGGTTTCCTGCACCAACACAAGTGCGAAAAGTGGTTTTTCAACACTATCACAAGTGCAAAAAGTGTTTTTTCAACACTAACACAAGTGCGAAAAGTGGTTTCCTTCACCAACACCAGTGCAAAAAGTGGTTTTTCAACACTAACACAAGTGCGAAAAGTGGTTTTTCAACACTAACACAAGTGCGAAAAGTGGATTTTCAAAACTAACACACGTGCGAAAAGTGGTTTTTCAACACTATGACAAGTGCAAAAAGTGTTTTTTCCACACTAATACAAGTGCAAAAGTGGTTTCCTGCACCAACACAAGTGCAAAAAGTGGTTTCCTGCACCAACACAAGTGCGAAGAGTGGTTTTTCAACACTAACACAAGTGTGAAAAGTGGTTTTTCAACACTAACACAAGTGCGAAAAGTGGTTTTTCAACACTAACACAAGTGCGAAAAGTGGTTTTTCAACACTATCACAAGTGCAAAAAGTGTTTTTTCCACACTAATACAAGTGCAAAAGTGGTTTCCAGCACCAACACAAGTGCGTTTTCAACACTATCACAAGTGCAAAAAGTGTTTTTTCCACACTAATACAAGTGCAAAAGTGGTTTCCTGCACCAACACAAGTGCGAAAAGTGGTTTCCTGCACCAACACAAGTGCGAAAAGTGGTTTTTCCACACTAATACAAGTGCAAAAGTGGTTTCCTGCACCAACACAAGTGCGAAAAGTGGTTTTTCAACACTAACACAAGTGCGAAAAGTAGTTTATCAACAATATCACAAGTGCAAAAAGTGTTTTTTCCACACTAATACAAGTGCAAAAGTGGTTTCCTGCACCAAAACAAGTGCGAAAAGTGGTTTTTCAACACTAACACAAGTGCGAAAAGTGGTTTTTCAACACTATCAGAAGTGCAAAAAGTGTTTTTTCCACACTAATACAAGTGCAAAAGTGGTTTCCTGCACCAACACAAGTGCGAAAAGTGGTTTTTCAACACTATCACAAGTGCAAAAAGTGTTTTTTCAACACTAACACAAGTGCAAAAGTGGTTTCCTGCACCAACACAAGTGCGAAAAGTGGTTTTCAACACTATCACAAGTGCAAAAAGTGTTTTTTCAACACTAACACAAGTGCGAAAAGTGGATTTTCAAAACTAACACAAGTGCGAAAAGTGGTTTTTCAACACTATCACAAGTGCAAAAAGTGTTTTTTTCCACACTAATACAAGTGCAAAAGTGGTTTCCTGCACCAATACAAGTGCGAAAAGTGGTTTCCTGCACCAACACAATTGCGAAAAGTGGTTTTTCAACACTAACACAAGTGTGAAAAGTGGTTTTTCAACACTAACACAAGTGCGAAAAGTGGTTTTTCAACACTAACACAAGTGCGTAAAGTGGTTTTTCAACACTATCACAAGTGCAAAAAGTGTTTTTTCCACACTAATACAAGTGCAAAAGTGGTTTCCAGCACCAACACAAGTGCGTTTTCCACACTAATACAAGTGCAAAAGTGGTTTCCTGCACCAACACAAGTGCGAAAAGTGGTTTTTCAACACTAACACAAGTGCGAAAAGTGGGTTTTCAACACTAACACAAGTGCGAAAAGTGGTTTTTCAACACTATCACAAGTGCAAAAAGTGTTTTTTCCACACTAATACAAGTGCAAAAGTGGTTTCCTGCACCAACACAAGTGGGAAAAGTGGATTTTCAACACTAATACAAGTGCGAAAAGTGGGTTTTCAACACTAACACAAGTGCGAAAAGTGGTTTTTCAACACTATCACAAGTGCAAAAAGTGTTTTTTCAACACTAACACAAGTGCGAAAAGTGGTTTCCTTCACCAACACCAGTGCGAAAAGTGGTTTTTCAACACTAACACAAGTGCGAAAAGTGGTTTTTCAACACTAACACAAGTGCGAAAAGTGGTTTTTCCACACTAATACAAGTGCAAAAGTGGTTTCCTGCACCAACACAAGTGCAAAAAGTGGTTTTTCAACACCAACACAAGTGCAAAAAGTGGTTTTTCAACACTAACACAAGTGCGAAAAGTGGTTTTTCCACACTAATACAAGTGCAAAAGTGGTTTCCTGCACCAACACAAGTGCGAAAAGTGGTTTTTCAACACTAACACAAGTGCGAAAAGTGGTTTTTCAACAATATCACAAGTGCAGAAAGTGTTTTTTCCACACTAATACAAGTGCAAAAGTGGTTTCCTGCACCAACACAAGTGCGAAAAGTGGTTTTTCAACACTAACACAACTGCGAAAAGTGGTTTTTCAACACTAACACAAGTGCGAAAAGTGGTTTTTCAACACTAACACAAGTGCCCACAGTGGTTTTCCACACTAATACAAGTGCAAAAGTGGTTTCCTGCACCAACACAAGTGCGTAAAGTGGATTTTCAACACTAACACAAGTGCGAAAAGTGGGTTTTCAACACTAACACAAGTGCGAAAAGTGGTTTTTCAACACTAATACAAGTGCGAAAAGTGGTTTTTCAACACTAACACAAGTGCGAAAAGTGGTTTTTCCACACTAATACAAGTGCAAAAGTGGTTTCCTGCACCAACACAAGTGCGAAAAGTGGTTTTTCAACACTAACACAAGTGCGAAAAGTGGTTTTTCAACAATATCACAAGTGCAAAAAGTGTTTTTTCCACACTAATACAAGTGCAAAAGTGGTTTCCTGCACCAACACAACTGCGAAAAGTGGTTTTTCAACACCAACACAAGTGCGAAAAGTGGTTTTTCAACACTATCACAAGTGCAAAAAGTGTTTTTTCCACACTAATACAAGTGCAAAAGTGGTTTCCTGCACCAACACAAGTGCGAAAAGTGGGTTTTCAACACTAACACAAGTGCGAAAAGTGGTTTTTCAACACTATCACAAGTGCAAAAAGTGTTTTTTCCACACTAATACAAGTGCAAAATTGGTTTCCTGCACCAACACAAGTGGGAAAAGTGGATTTTCAACACTAACACAAGTGCAAAAAGTGTTTTTTCAACACTAACACAAGTGCGAAAAGTGGTTTCCTTCACCAACACCAGTGCGAAAAGTGGTTTTCCAACACTAACACAAGTGCGAAAAGTGGTTTTTCAACACTAACACAAGTGCGAAAAGTGGTTTTTCCACACTAATACAAGTGCAAAAGTGGTTTCCTGCACCAACACAAGTGCGAAAAGTGGTTTTTCAACACCAACACAAGTGCGAAAAGTGGTTTTTCAACACTAACACAAGTGCGAAAAGTGTTTTTTCCACACTAATACAAGTGCAAAAGTGGTTTCCTGCACCAACACAAGTGCGAAAAGTGGTTTATCAACACTAACACAAGTGCGAAAAGTGGTTTTTCAACACTAACACAAGTGCGAAAAGTGGTTTTTCAACACTAACACAAGTGCGAAAAGTGGTTTTTCAACACTATCACAAGTGCAAAAAGTGTTTTTTTCCACACTAATTACAAGTGCAAAAGTGGTTTCCTGCACCAACACAAGTGCGAAAAGTGGATTTTCAACACTAACACAAGTGCGAAAAGTGGGTTTTCAACACAAACACAAGTGCGAAAAGTGGTTTTTCAACACTATCACAAGTGCAAAAAGTGTTTTTTCAACACTAACACAAGTGTGAAAAGTGGCTTTTCAAAACTAACACAAGTGCGAAAAGTGGTTTTTCAACACTATCGCAAGTGCAAAAAGTGTTTTTTCCACACTAATACAAGTGCAAAAGTGGTTTCCTGCACCAACACAAGTGCGAAAAGTGGTTTTTCAACATTAACACAAGTGCATAAAGTGGATTTTCAACACTAACACAAGTGCGAAAAGTGGGTTTTCAACACTAACACAAGTGCGAAAAGTGGTTTTTCAACACTAACACAAGTGCGAAAAGTGGTTTTTCAACACTAACACAAGTGCGAAAAGTGGTTTTTCCACACTAATACAAGTGCAAAAGTGGTTTCCTGCACCAACACAAGTGCGAAAAGTGGTTTTTCAACACTAACACAAGTGCGAAAAGTAGTTTTTCAACAATATCACAAGTGCAAAAAGTGTTTTTTCCACACTAATACAAGTGCAAAAGTGGTTTCCTGCACCAAAACAAGTGCGAAAAGTGGTTTTTCAACACTAACACAAGTGCGAAAAGTGGTTTTTCAACACTATCAGAAGTGCAAAAAGTGTTTTTTCCACACTAATACAAGTGCAAAAGTGGTTTCCTGCACCAACACAAGTGCGAAAAGTGGTTTTTCAACACTATCACAAGTGCAAAAAGTGTTTTTTCAACACTAACACAAGTGCGAAAAGTGGTTTCCTTCACCAACACCAGTGCAAAAAGTGGTTTTTCAACACTAACACAAGTGCGAAAAGTGGTTTTTCAACACTAACACAAGTGCGAAAAGTGGATTTTCAAAACTAACACAAGTGCGAAAAGTGGTTTTTCAACACTATCACAAGTGCAAAAAGTGTTTTTTCCACACTAATACAAGTGCAAAAGTGGTTTCCTGCACCAACACAAGTGCGAAAAGTGGTTTCCTGCACCAACACAAGTGCGAAAAGTGGTTTTTCAACACTAACACAAGTGTGAAAAGTGGTTTTTCAACACTAACACAAGTGCGAAAAGTGGTTTTTCAACACTAACACAAGTGCGAAAAGTGGTTTCTCAACACTATCACAAGTGCAAAAAGTGTTTTTTCCACACTAATACAAGTGCAAAAGTGGTTTCCAGCACCAACACAAGTGCGTTTTCAACACTATCACAAGTGCAAAAAGTGTTTTTTCCACACTAATACAAGTGCAAAAGTGGTTTCCTGCACCAACACAAGTGCGAAAAGTGGTTTCCTGCACCAACACAAGTGCGAAAAGTAGTTTTTCCACACTAATACAAGTGCAAAAGTGGTTTCCTGCACCAACACAAGTGCGAAAAGTGGTTTTTCAACACTAACACAAGTGCGAAAAGTAGTTTTTCAACAATATCACAAGTGCAAAAAGTGTTTTTTCCACACTAATACAAGTGCAAAAGTGGTTTCCTGCACCAAAACAAGTGCGAAAAGTGGTTTTTCAACACTAACACAAGTACGAAAAGTGGTTTTTCAACACTATCAGAAGTGCAAAAAGTGTTTTTTCCACACTAATACAAGTGCAAAAGTGGTTTCCTGCACCAACACAAGTGCGAAAAGTGGTTTTTCAACACTATCACAAGTGCAAAAAGTGTTTTTTCAACACTAACACAAGTGCAAAAGTGGTTTCCTGCACCAACACAAGTGCGAAAAGTGGTTTTCAACACTATCACAAGTGCAAAAAGTGTTTTTTCAACACTAACACAAGTGCGAAAAGTGGATTTTCAAAACTAACACAAGTGCGAAAAGTGGTTTTTCAACACTATCACAAGTGCAAAAAGTGTTTTTTCCACACTAATACAAGTGCAAAAGTGGTTTCCTGCACCAACACAAGTGCGAAAAGTGGTTTCCTGCACCAACACAATTGCGAAAAGTGGTTTTTCAACACTAACACAAGTGTGAAAAGTGGTTTTTCAACACTAACACAAGTGCGAAAAGTGGTTTTTCAACACTAACACAAGTGCGAAAACTGGTTTTTCAACACTATCACAAGTGCAAAAAGTGTTTTTTCCACACTAATACAAGTGCAAAAGTGGTTTCCAGCACCAACACAAGTGCGTTTTCCACACTAATACAAGTGCAAAAGTGGTTTCCTGCACCAACACAAGTGCGAAAAGTGGTTTTTCAACACTAACACAAGTGCGAAAAGTGGGTTTTCAACACTAACACAAGTGCGAAAAGTGGTTTTTCAACACTATCACAAGTGCAAAAAGTGTTTTTTCCACACTAATACAAGTGCAAAAGTGGTTTCCTGCACCAACACAAGTGGGAAAAGTGGATTTTCAACACTAATACAAGTGCGAAAAGTGGGTTTTCAACACTAACACAAGTGCGAAAAGTGGTTTTTCAACACTATCACAAGTGCAAAAAGTGTTTTTTCAACACTAACACAAGTGCGAAAAGTGGTTTCCTTCACCAACACCAGTGCGAAAAGTGGTTTTTCAACACTAACACAAGTGCGAAAAGTGGTTTTTCAACACTAACACAAGTGCGAAAAGTGGTTTTTCCACACTAATACAAGTGCAAAAGTGGTTTCCTGCACCAACACAAGTGCGAAAAGTGGTTTTTCAACACCAACACAAGTGCGAAAAGTGGTTTTTCAACACTAACACAAGTGCGAAAAGTGGTTTTTCCACACTAATACAAGTGCAAAAGTGGTTTCCTGCACCAACACAAGTGCGAAAAGTGGTTTTTCAACACCAACACAAGTGCGAAAAGTGGTTTTTCAACACTAACACAAGTGCGAAAAGTGGTTTTTCAACAATATCACAAGTGCAAAAAGTGTTTTTTCCACACTAATACAAGTGCAAAAGTGGTTTCCTGCACCAACACAAGTGCGAAAAGTGGTTTTTCAACACTAACACAACTGCGAAAATTGGTTTTTCAACACTAACACAAGTGCGAAAAGTGGTTTTTCAACACTAACACAAGTGCCCAAAGTGGTTTTCCACACTAATACAAGTGCAAAAGTGGTTTCCTGCACCAATACAAGTGCGTAAAGTGGATTTTCAACACTAACACAAGTGCGAAAAGTGGGTTTTCAACACTAACACAAGTGCGAAAAGTGGTTTTTCAACACAAACACAAGTGCGAAAAGTGGTTTTTCAACACTAACACAAGTGCGAAAAGTGGTTTTTCCACACTAATACAAGTGCAAAAGTGGTTTCCTGCACCAACACAAGTGCGAAAAGTGGTTTTTCAACACTAACACAAGTGCGAAAAGTGGTTTTTCAACAATATCACACGTGCAAAAAGTGTTTTTTCCACACTAATACAAGTGCAAAAGTGGTTTCCTGCACCAACACAACTGCGAAAAGTGGTTTTTCAACACTAACACAAGTGCGAAAAGTGGTTTTTCAACACTATCACAAGTGCAAAAAGTGTTTTTTCCACACTAATACAAGTGCAAAAGTGGTTTCCTGCACCAACACAAGTGCGAAAAGTGGGTTTTCAACACTAACACAAGTGCGAAAAGTGGTTTTTCAACACTATCACAAGTGCAAAAAGTGTTTTTTCCACACTAATACAAGTGCAAAAGTGGTTTCCTGCACCAACACAAGTGCGAAAAGTGGTTTCCTGCACCAACACAAGTGCGAAAAGTGGTTTTTCCACACTAATACAAGTGCAAAAGTGGTTTCCTGCACCAACACAAGTGCGAAAAGTGGTTTTTCAACACTAACACAAGTGCGAAAAGTAGTTTATCAACAATATCACAAGTGCAAAAAGTGTTTTTTCCACACTAATACAAGTGCAAAAGTGGTTTCCTGCACCAAAACAAGTGCGAAAAGTGGTTTTTCAACACTAACACAAGTGCGAAAAGTGGTTTTTCAACACTATCAGAAGTGCAAAAAGTGTTTTTTCCACACTAATACAAGTGCAAAAGTGGTTTCCTGCACCAACACAAGTGCGAAAAGTGGTTTTTCAACACTATCACAAGTGCAAAAAGTGTTTTTTCAACACTAACACAAGTGCAAAAGTGGTTTCCTGCACCAACACAAGTGCGAAAAGTGGTTTTCAACACTATCACAAGTGCAAAAAGTGTTTTTTCAACACTAACACAAGTGCGAAAAGTGGATTTTCAAAACTAACACAAGTGCGAAAAGTGGTTTTTCAACACTATCACAAGTGCAAAAAGTGTTTTTTCCACACTAATACAAGTGCAAAAGTGGTTTCCTGCACCAACACAAGTGGGAAAAGTGGATTTTCAACACTAATACAAGTGCGAAAAGTGGGTTTTCAACACTAACACAAGTGCGAAAAGTGGTTTTTCAACACTATCACAAGTGCAAAAAGTGTTTTTTCAACACTAACACAAGTGCGAAAAGTGGTTTCCTTCACCAACACCAGTGCGAAAAGTGGTTTTTCAACACTAACACAAGTGCGAAAAGTGGTTTTTCAACACTAACACAAGTGCGAAAAGTGGTTTTTCCACACTAATACAAGTGCAAAAGTGGTTTCCTGCACCAACACAAGTGCGAAAAGTGGTTTTTCAACACCAACACAAGTGCGAAAAGTGGTTTTTCAACACTAACACAAGTGCGAAAAGTGGTTTTCCACACTAATACAAGTGCAAAAGTGGTTTCCTGCACCAACACAAGTGCGAAAAGTGGTTTTTCAACACCAACACAAGTGCGAAAAGTGGTTTTTCAACACTAACACAAGTGCGAAAAGTGGTTTTTCAACAATATCACAAGTGCAAAAAGTGTTTTTTCCACACTAATACAAGTGCAAAAGTGGTTTCCTGCACCAACACAAGTGCGAAAAGTGGTTTTTCAACACTAACACAACTGCGAAAATTGGTTTTTCAACACTAACACAAGTGCGAAAAGTGGTTTTTCAACACTAACACAAGTGCCCAAAGTGGTTTTCCACACTAATACAAGTGCAAAAGTGGTTTCCTGCACCAACACAAGTGCGTAAAGTGGATTTTCAACACTAACACAAGTGCGAAAAGTGGGTTTTCAACACTAACACAAGTGCGAAAAGTGGTTTTTCAACACAAACACAAGTGCGAAAAGTGGTTTTTCAACACTAACACAAGTGCGAAAAGTGGTTTTTCCACACTAATACAAGTGCAAAAGTGGTTTCCTGCACCAACACAAGTGCGAAAAGTGGTTTTTCAACACTAACACAAGTGCAAAAAGTGGTTTTTCAACAATATCACAAGTGCAAAAAGTGTTTTTTCCACACTAATACAAGTGCAAAAGTGGTTTCCTGCACCAACACAACTGCGAAAAGTGGTTTTTCAACACTAACACAAGTGCGAAAAGTGGTTTTTCAACACTATCACAAGTGCAAAAAGTGTTTTTTCCACACTAATACAAGTGCAAAAGTGGTTTCCTGCACCAACACAAGTGCGAAAAGTGGGTTTTCAACACTAACACAAGTGCGAAAAGTGGTTTTTCAACACTATCACAAGTGCAAAAAGTGTTTTTTCCACACTAATACAAGTGCAAAAGTGGTTTCCAGCACCAACACAAGTGCGTTTTCCACACTAATACAAGTGCAAAAGTGGTTTCCTGCACCAACACAAGTGCGAAAAGTGGTTTTTCAACACTAACACAAGTGCGAAAAGTGGGTTTTCAACACTAACACAAGTGCGAAAAGTGGTTTTTCAACACTATCACAAGTGCAAAAAGTGTTTTTTCCACACTAATACAAGTGCAAAAGTGGTTTCCTGCACCAACACAAGTGGGAAAAGTGGATTTTCAACACTAATACAAGTGCGAAAAGTGGGTTTTCAACACTAACACAAGTGCGAAAAGTGGTTTTTCAACACTATCACAAGTGCAAAAAGTGTTTTTTCAACACTAACACAAGTGCGAAAAGTGGTTTCCTTCACCAACACCAGTGCGAAAAGTGGTTTTTCAACACTAACACAAGTGCGAAAAGTGGTTTTTCAACACTAACACAAGTGCGAAAAGTGGTTTTTCCACACTAATACAAGTGCAAAAGTGGTTTCCTGCACCAACACAAGTGCGAAAAGTGGTTTTTCAACACCAACACAAGTGCGAAAAGTGGTTTTTCAACACTAACACAAGTGCGAAAAGTGGTTTTTCCACACTAATACAAGTGCAAAAGTGGTTTCCTGCACCAACACAAGTGCGAAAAGTGGTTTTTCAACACCAACACAAGTGCGAAAAGTGGTTTTTCAACACTAACACAAGTGCGAAAAGTGGTTTTTCAACAATATCACAAGTGCAAAAAGTGTTTTTTCCACACTAATACAAGTGCAAAAGTGGTTTCCTGCACCAACACAAGTGCGAAAAGTGGTTTTTCAACACTAACACAACTGCGAAAATTGGTTTTTCAACACTAACACAAGTGCGAAAAGTGGTTTTTCAACACTAACACAAGTGCCCAAAGTGGTTTTCCACACTAATACAAGTGCAAAAGTGGTTTCCTGCACCAATACAAGTGCGTAAAGTGGATTTTCAACACTAACACAAGTGCGAAAAGTGGGTTTTCAACACTAACACAAGTGCGAAAAGTGGTTTTTCAACACAAACACAAGTGCGAAAAGTGGTTTTTCAACACTAACACAAGTGCGAAAAGTGGTTTTTCCACACTAATACAAGTGCAAAAGTGGTTTCCTGCACCAACACAAGTGCAAAAAGTGGTTTTTCAACACTAACACAAGTGCGAAAAGTGGTTTTTCAACAATATCACACGTGCAAAAAGTGTTTTTTCCACACTAATACAAGTGCAAAAGTGGTTTCCTGCACCAACACAACTGCGAAAAGTGGTTTTTCAACACTAACACAAGTGCGAAAAGTGGTTTTTCAACACCATCACAAGTGCAAAAAGTGTTTTTTCCACACTAATACAAGTGCAAAAGTGGTTTCCTGCACCAACACAAGTGCGAAAAGTGGGTTTTCAACACTAACACAAGTGCGAAAAGTGGTTTTTCAACACTATCACAAGTGCAAAAAGTGTTTTTTCCACACTAATACAAGTGCAAAAGTGGTTTCCTGCACCAACACAAGTGCGAAAAGTGGTTTCCTGCACCAACACAAGTGCGAAAAGTGGTTTTTCCACACTAATACAAGTGCAAAAGTGGTTTCCTGCACCAACACAAGTGCGAAAAGTGGTTTTTCAACACTAACACAAGTGCGAAAAGTAGTTTATCAACAATATCACAAGTGCAAAAAGTGTTTTTTCCACACTAATACAAGTGCAAAAGTGGTTTCCTGCACCAAAACAAGTGCGAAAAGTGGTTTTTCAACACTAACACAAGTGCGAAAAGTGGTTTTTCAACACTATCAGAAGTGCAAAAAGTGTTTTTTCCACACTAATACAAGTGCAAAAGTGGTTTCCTGCACCAACACAAGTGCGAAAAGTGGTTTTTCAACACTATCACAAGTGCAAAAAGTGTTTTTTCAACACTAACACAAGTGCAAAAGTGGTTTCCTGCACCAACACAAGTGCGAAAAGTGGTTTTCAACACTATCACAAGTGCAAAAAGTGTTTTTTCAACACTAACACAAGTGCGAAAAGTGGATTTTCAAAACTAACACAAGTGCGAAAAGTGGTTTTTCAACACTATCACAAGTGCAAAAAGTGTTTTTTCCACACTAATACAAGTGCAAAAGTGGTTTCCTGCACCAACACAAGTGGGAAAAGTGGATTTTCAACACTAATACAAGTGCGAAAAGTGGGTTTTCAACACTAACACAAGTGCGAAAAGTGGTTTTTCAACACTATCACAAGTGCAAAAAGTGATTTTTCAACACTAACACAAGTGCGAAAAGTGGTTTCCTTCACCAACACCAGTGCGAAAAGTGGTTTTTCAACACTAACACAAGTGCGAAAAGTGGTTTTTCAACACTAACACAAGTGCGAAAAGTGGTTTTTCCACACTAATACAAGTGCAAAAGTGGTTTCCTGCACCAACACAAGTGCGAAAAGTGGTTTTTCAACACCAACACAAGTGCGAAAAGTGGTTTTTCAACACTAACACAAGTGCGAAAAGTGGTTTTCCACACTAATACAAGTGCAAAAGTGGTTTCCTGCACCAACACAAGTGCGAAAAGTGGTTTTTCAACACCAACACAAGTGCGAAAAGTGGTTTTTCAACACTAACACAAGTGCGAAAAGTGGTTTTTCAACAATATCACAAGTGCAAAAAGTGTTTTTTCCACACTAATACAAGTGCAAAAGTGGTTTCCTGCACCAACACAAGTGCGAAAAGTGGTTTTTCAACACTAACACAACTGCGAAAATTGGTTTTTCAACACTAACACAAGTGCGAAAAGTGGTTTTTCAACACTAACACAAGTGCCCA
This sequence comes from Myxine glutinosa, assembly GCF_964187855.1. Taxonomy (NCBI): domain Eukaryota; kingdom Metazoa; phylum Chordata; class Myxini; order Myxiniformes; family Myxinidae; genus Myxine; species Myxine glutinosa. The sequence goes on from NC_136262.1 coordinate 17,690,284, forward strand.
AAGTGGTTTTCCACACTAATACAAGTGCAAAAGTGGTTTCCTGCACCAACACAAGTGCGTAAAGTGGATTTTCAACACTAACACAAGTGCGAAAAGTGGGTTTTCAACACTAACACAAGTGCGAAAAGTGGTTTTTCAACACAAACACAAGTGCGAAAAGTGGTTTTTCAACACTAACACAAGTGCGAAAAGTGGTTTTTCCACACTAATACAAGTGCAAAAGTGGTTTCCTGCACCAACACAAGTGCGAAAAGTGGTTTTTCAACACTAACACAAGTGCAAAAAGTGGTTTTTCAACAATATCACAAGTGCAAAAAGTGTTTTTTCCACACTAATACAAGTGCAAAAGTGGTTTCCTGCACCAACACAACTGCGAAAAGTGGTTTTTCAACACTAACACAAGTGCGAAAAGTGGTTTTTCAACACTATCACAAGTGCAAAAAGTGTTTTTTCCACACTAATACAAGTGCAAAAGTGGTTTCCTGCACCAACACAAGTGCGAAAAGTGGGTTTTCAACACTAACACAAGTGCGAAAAGTGGTTTTTCAACACTATCACAAGGTGCAAAAAGTGTTTTTTCCACACTAATACAAGTGCAAAAGTGGTTTCCTGCACCAACACAAGTGCGAAAAAGTGGTTTCCTGCACCAACACAAGTGCGAAAAGTGGTTTTTCCACACTAATACAAGTGCAAAAGTGGGTTCCTGCACCAACACAAGTGCGAAAAGTGGTTTTTTCAACACTAACACAAGTGCGAAAGTAGTTTATCAACAATATCACAAGTGCAAAAGTGTTTTTTCCACACTAATACAAGTGCAAAAGTGGTTTCCTGCACCAAAACAAGTGCGAAAGAGTGGTTTTTCAACACTAACACAAGTGCGAAAAGTGGTTTTTCAACACTATCAGAAGTGCAAAAAGTGTTTTTTCCACACTAATACAAGTGCAAAAGTGGTTTCCTGCACCAACACAAGTGCGAAAAGTGGTTTTTCAACACTATCACAAGTGCAAAAAGTGTTTTTTCAACACTAACACAAGTGCAAAAGTGGTTTCCTGCACCAACACAAGTGCGAATAGTGGTTTTCAACACTATCACAAGTGCAAAAAGTGTTTTTTCAACACTAACACAAGTGCGAAAAGTGGATTTCAAAACTAACACAAGTGCGAAAAGTGGTTTTTCAACACTATCACAAGTGCAAAAAGTGTTTTTTCCACACTAATACAAGTGCAAAGTGGTTTCCTGCACCAACACAAGTGCGAAAAGTGGTTTCCTGCACCAACACAATTGCGAAAAGTGGTTTTTCAACACTAACACAAGTGTGAAAAGTGGTTTTTCAACACTAACACAAGTGCGAAAAGTGGTTTTTCAACACTAACACAAGTGCGAAAAGTGGTTTTTCAACACTATCACAAGTGCAAAAAGTGTTTTTTCCACACTAATACAAGTGCAAAAAGTGGTTTCCAGCACCAACACAAGTGCAGTTTTCCACACTAATACAAGTGCAAAAGTGGTTTCCTGCACCAACACAAGTGCGAAAAGTGGGTTTTTCAACACTAACACAAGTGCGAAAAGTGGGTTTTCAACACTAACACAAGTGCGAAAAGTGGTTTTTCAACACTATCACAAGTGCAAAAAGTGTTTTTTCCACACTAATACAAGTGCAAAAGTGGTTTCCTGCACCAACACAAGTGGGAAAAGTGGATTTTCAACACTAATACAAGTGCGAAAAGTGGGTTTTCAACACTAACACAAGTGCGAAAAGTGGTTTTTCAACACTATCACAAGTGCAAAAAGTGTTTTTTCAACACTAACACAAGTGCGAAAAGTGGTTTCCTTCACCAACACCAGTGCGAAAAGTGGTTTTTCAACACTAACACAAGTGCGAAAAGTGGTTTTTCAACACTAACACAAGTGCGAAAAGTGGTTTTTCCACACTAATACAAGTGCAAAAGTGGTTTCCTGCACCAACACAAGTGCAAAAAGTGGTTTTTCAACACCAACACAAGTGCAAAAAGTGGTTTTTCAACACTAACACAAGTGCGAAAAGTGGTTTTTCCACACTAATACAAGTGCAAAAGTGGTTTCCTGCACCAACACAAGTGCGAAAAGTGGTTTTTCAACACTAACACAATTGCGAAAAGTGGTTTTTCAACAATATCACAAATGCAGAAAGTGTTTTTTCCACACTAATACAAGTGCAAAAGTGGTTTCCTGCACCAACACAAGTGCGAAAAGTGGTTTTTCAACACTAACACAACTGCGAAAAGTGGTTTTTCAACACTAACATAAGTGCGAAAAGTGGTTTTTCAACACTAACACAAGTGCCCAAAGTGGTTTTCCACACTAATACAAGTGCAAAAGTGGTTTCCTGCACCAACACAAGTGCGTAAAGTGGATTTTCAACACTAACACAAGTGCGAAAAGTGGTTTTTCAACACTAACACAAGTGCAAAAGTGGTTTCCTGCACCAACACAAGTGCGTATAGTGGATTTTCAACACTAACACAAGTGCGAAAAGTGGGTTTTCAACACTAACACAAGTGCGAAAAGTGGTTTTTCAACACAAACACAAGTGCGAAAAGTGGTTTTTCAACACTAACACAAGTGAGAAAAGTGGTTTTTCCACACTAATACAAGTGCAAAAGTGGTTTCCTGCACCAACACAAGTGCGAAAAGTGGTTTTTCAACACTAACACAAGTGCGAAAAGTGGTTTTTCAACAATATCACAAGTGCAAAAAGTGTTTTTTCCACACTAATACAAGTGCAAAAGTGGTTTCCTGCACCAACACAACTGCGAAAAGTGGTTTTTCAACACTAACACAAGTGCGAAAAGTGGTTTTTCAACACTATCACAAGTGCAAAAAGTGTTTTTTCCACACTAATACAAGTGCAAAAGTGGTTTCCAGCACCAACACAAGTGCGAAAAGTGGGTTTTCAACACTAACACAAGTGCGAAAAGTGGTTTTTCAACACTATCACAAGTGCAAAAAGTGTTTTTTCCACACTAATACAAGTGCAAAAGTGTTTTCCTGCACCAACACAAGTGCGAAAAGTGGTTTCCTGCACCAACACAAGTGCGAAAAGTGGTTTTTCCACACTAATACAAGTGCAAAAGTGGTTTCCTGCACCAACACAAGTGCGAAAAGTGGTTTTTCAACACTAACACAAGTGCGAAAAGTAGTTTATCAACAATATCACAAGTGCAAAAAGTGTTTTTTCCACACTAATACAAGTGCAAAAGTGGTTTCCTGCACCAAAACAAGTGCGAAAAGTGGTTTTTCAACACTAACACAAGTGCGAAAAGTGGTTTTTCAACACTATCAGAAGTGCAAAAAGTGTTTTTTCCACACTAATACAAGTGCAAAAGTGGTTTCCTGCACCAACACAAGTGCGAAAAGTGGTTTTTCAACACTATCACAAGTGCAAAAAGTGTTTTTTCAACACTAACACAAGTGCAAAAGTGGTTTCCTGCACCAACACAAGTGCGAAAAGTGGTTTTCAACACTATCACAAGTGCAAAAAGTGTTTTTTCAACACTAACACAAGTGCGAAAAGTGGATTTTCAAAACTAACACAAGTGCGAAAAGTGGTTTTTCAACACTATCACAAGTGCAAAAAGTGTTTTTTCCACACTAATACAAGTGCAAAAGTGGTTTCCTGCACCAACACAAGTGGGAAAAGTGGATTTTCAACACTAATACAAGTGCGAAAAGTGGGTTTTCAACACTAACACAAGTGCGAAAAGTGGTTTTTCAACACTATCACAAGTGCAAAAAGTGTTTTTTCAACACTAACACAAGTGCGAAAAGTGGTTTCCTTCACCAACACCAGTGCGAAAAGTGGTTTTTCAACACTAACACAAGTGCGAAAAGTGGTTTTTCAACACTAACACAAGTGCGAAAAGTGGTTTTTCCACACTAATACAAGTGCAAAAGTGGTTTCCTGCACCAACACAAGTGCGAAAAGTGGTTTTTCAACACCAACACAAGTGCGAAAAGTGGTTTTTCAACACTAACACAAGTGCGAAAAGTGGTTTTTCCACACTAATACAAGTGCAAAAGTGGTTTCCTGCACCAACACAAGTGCGAAAAGTGGTTTTTCAACACCAACACAAGTGCGAAAAGTGGTTTTTCAACACTAACACAAGTGCGAAAAGTGGTTTTTCAACAATATCACAAGTGCAAAAAGTGTTTTTTCAACACTAACACAAGTGCAAAAGTGGTTTCCTGCACCAACACAAGTGCGAAAAGTGGTTTTCAACACTATCACAAGTGCAAAAAGTGTTTTTTCAACACTAACACAAGTGCGAAAAGTGGATTTTCAAAACTAACACAAGTGCGAAAAGTGGTTTTTCAACACTATCACAAGTGCAAAAAGTGTTTTTTCCACACTAATACAAGTGCAAAAGTGGTTTCCTGCACCAACACAAGTGCGAAAAGTGGTTTCCTGCACCAACACAATTGCGAAAAGTGGTTTTTCAACACTAACACAAGTGTGAAAAGTGGTTTTTCAACACTAACACAAGTGCGAAAAGTGGTTTTTCAACACTAACACAAGTGCGAAAAGTGGTTTTTCAACACTATCACAAGTGCAAAAAGTGTTTTTTCCACACTAATACAAGTGCAAAAGTGGTTTCCAGCACCAACACAAGTGCGTTTTCCACACTAATACAAGTGCAAAAGTGGTTTCCTGCACCAACACAAGTGCGAAAAGTGGTTTTTCAACACTAACACAAGTGCGAAAAGTGGGTTTTCAACACTAACACAAGTGCGAAAAGTGGTTTTTCAACACTATCACAAGTGCAAAAAGTGTTTTTTCCACACTAATACAAGTGCAAAAGTGGTTTCCTGCACCAACACAAGTGGGAAAAGTGGATTTTCAACACTAATACAAGTGCGAAAAGTGGGTTTTCAACACTAACACAAGTGCGAAAAGTGGTTTTTCAACACTATCACAAGTGCAAAAAGTGTTTTTTCAACACTAACACAAGTGCGAAAAGTGGTTTCCTTCACCAACACCAGTGCGAAAAGTGGTTTTTCAACACTAACACAAGTGCGAAAAGTGGTTTTTCAACACTAACACAAGTGCGAAAAGTGGTTTTTCCACACTAATACAAGTGCAAAAGTGGTTTCCTGCACCAACACAAGTGCAAAAAGTGGTTTTTCAACACCAACACAAGTGCAAAAAGTGGTTTTTCAACACTAACACAAGTGCGAAAAGTGGTTTTTCCACACTAATACAAGTGCAAAAGTGGTTTCCTGCACCAACACAAGTGCGAAAAGTGGTTTTTCAACACTAACACAATTGCGAAAAGTGGTTTTTCAACAATATCACAAATGCAGAAAGTGTTTTTTCCACACTAATACAAGTGCAAAAGTGGTTTCCTGCACCAACACAAGTGCGAAAAGTGGTTTTTCAACACTAACACAACTGCGAAAAGTGGTTTTTCAACACTAACACAAGTGCGAAAAGTGGTTTTTCAACACTAACACAAGTGCCCAAAGTGGTTTTCCACACTAATACAAGTGCAAAAGTGGTTTCCTGCACCAACACAAGTGCGTAAAGTGGATTTTCAACACTAACACAAGTGCGAAAAGTGGTTTTTCAACACTAACACAAGTGCCCAAAGTGGTTTTCCACACTAATACAAGTGCAAAAGTGGTTTCCTGCACCAACACAAGTGCGTAAAGTGGATTTTCAACACTAACACAAGTGCGAAAAGTGGGTTTTCAACACTAACACAAGTGCGAAAAGTGGTTTTTCAACACAAACACAAGTGCGAAAAGTGGTTTTTCAACACTAACACAAGTGCGAAAAGTGGTTTTTCCACACTAATACAAGTGCAAAAGTGGTTTCCTGCACCAACACAAGTGCGAAAAGTGGTTTTTCAACACTAACACAAGTGCGAAAAGTGGTTTTTCAACAATATCACAAGTGCAAAAAGTGTTTTTTCCACACTAATACAAGTGCAAAAGTGGTTTCCTGCACCAACACAACTGCGAAAAGTGGTTTTTCAACACTAACACAAGTGCGAAAAGTGGTTTTTCAACACTATCACAAGTGCAAAAAGTGTTTTTTCCACACTAATACAAGTGCAAAAGTGGTTTCCTGCACCAACACAAGTGCGAAAAGTGGTTTTTCAACACTATCACAAGTGCAAAAAGTGTTTTTTCAACACTAACACAAGTGCAAAAGTGGTTTCCTGCACCAACACAAGTGCGAAAAGGGGTTTTTCAACACTATCACAAGTGCAAAAAGTGTTTTTTCCACACTAATACAAGTGCAAAAGTGGTTTCCTGCACCAACACAAGTGCGAAAAGTGGGTTTTCAACACTAACACAAGTGCGAAAAGTGGTTTTTCAACACTATCACAAGTGCAAAAAGTGTTTTTTCCACACTAATACAAGTGCAAAAGTGGTTTCCTGCACCAACACAAGTGCGAAAAGTGGTTTCCTGCACCAACACAAGTGCGAAAAGTGGTTTTTCCACACTAATACAAGTGCAAAAGTGGTTTCCTGCACCAACACAAGTGCGAAAAGTGGTTTTTCAACACTAACACAAGTGCGAAAAGTAGTTTATCAACAATATCACAAGTGCAAAAAGTGTTTTTTCCACACTAATACAAGTGCAAAAGTGGTTTCCTGCACCAAAACAAGTGCGAAAAGTGGTTTTTCAACACTAACACAAGTGCGAAAAGTGGTTTTTCAACACTATCAGAAGTGCAAAAAGTGTTTTTTCCACACTAATACAAGTGCAAAAGTGGTTTCCTGCACCAACACAAGTGCGAAAAGTGGTTTTTCAACACTATCACAAGTGCAAAAAGTGTTTTTTCAACACTAACACAAGTGCAAAAGTGGTTTCCTGCACCAACACAAGTGCGAAAAGTGGTTTTCAACACTATCACAAGTGCAAAAAGTGTTTTTTCAACACTAACACAAGTGCGAAAAGTGGATTTTCAAAACTAACACAAGTGCGAAAAGTGGTTTTTCAACACTATCACAAGTGCAAAAAGTGTTTTTTCCACACTAATACAAGTGCAAAAGTGGTTTCCTGCACCAACACAAGTGGGAAAAGTGGATTTTCAACACTAATACAAGTGCGAAAAGTGGGTTTTCAACACTAACACAAGTGCGAAAAGTGGTTTTTCAACACTATCACAAGTGCAAAAAGTGTTTTTTCAACACTAACACAAGTGCGAAAAGTGGTTTCCTTCACCAACACCAGTGCGAAAAGTGGTTTTTCAACACTAACACAAGTGCGAAAAGTGGTTTTTCAACACTAACACAAGTGCGAAAAGTGGTTTTTCCACACTAATACAAGTGCAAAAGTGGTTTCCTGCACCAACACAAGTGCGAAAAGTGGTTTTTCAACACCAACACAAGTGCGAAAAGTGGTTTTTCAACACTAACACAAGTGCGAAAAGTGGTTTTCCACACTAATACAAGTGCAAAAGTGGTTTCCTGCACCAACACAAGTGCGAAAAGTGGTTTTTCAACACCAACACAAGTGCGAAAAGTGGTTTTTCAACACTAACACAAGTGCGAAAAGTGGTTTTTCAACAATATCACAAGTGCAAAAAGTGTTTTTTCCACACTAATACAAGTGCAAAAGTGGTTTCCTGCACCAACACAAGTGCGAAAAGTGGTTTTTCAACACTAACACAACTGCGAAAATTGGTTTTTCAACACTAACACAAGTGCGAAAAGTGGTTTTTCAACACTAACACAAGTGCCCAAAGTGGTTTTCCACACTAATACAAGTGCAAAAGTGGTTTCCTGCACCAACACAAGTGCGTAAAGTGGATTTTCAACACTAACACAAGTGCGAAAAGTGGGTTTTCAACACTAACACAAGTGCGAAAAGTGGTTTTTCAACACAAACACAAGTGCGAAAAGTGGTTTTTCAACACTAACACAAGTGCGAAAAGTGGTTTTTCCACACTAATACAAGTGCAAAAGTGGTTTCCTGCACCAACACAAGTGCGAAAAGTGGTTTTTCAACACTAACACAAGTGCAAAAAGTGGTTTTTCAACAATATCACAAGTGCAAAAAGTGTTTTTTCCACACTAATACAAGTGCAAAAGTGGTTTCCTGCACCAACACAACTGCGAAAAGTGGTTTTTCAACACTAACACAAGTGCGAAAAGTGGTTTTTCAACACTATCACAAGTGCAAAAAGTGTTTTTTCCACACTAATACAAGTGCAAAAGTGGTTTCCTGCACCAACACAAGTGCGAAAAGTGGGTTTTCAACACTAACACAAGTGCGAAAAGTGGTTTTTCAACACTATCACAAGTGCAAAAAGTGTTTTTTCCACACTAATACAAGTGCAAAAGTGGTTTCCAGCACCAACACAAGTGCGTTTTCCACACTAATACAAGTGCAAAAGTGGTTTCCTGCACCAACACAAGTGCGAAAAGTGGTTTTTCAACACTAACACAAGTGCGAAAAGTGGGTTTTCAACACTAACACAAGTGCGAAAAGTGGTTTTTCAACACTATCACAAGTGCAAAAAGTGTTTTTTCCACACTAATACAAGTGCAAAAGTGGTTTCCTGCACCAACACAAGTGGGAAAAGTGGATTTTCAACACTAATACAAGTGCGAAAAGTGGGTTTTCAACACTAACACAAGTGCGAAAAGTGGTTTTTCAACACTATCACAAGTGCAAAAAGTGTTTTTTCAACACTAACACAAGTGCGAAAAGTGGTTTCCTTCACCAACACCAGTGCGAAAAGTGGTTTTTCAACACTAACACAAGTGCGAAAAGTGGTTTTTCAACACTAACACAAGTGCGAAAAGTGGTTTTTCCACACTAATACAAGTGCAAAAGTGGTTTCCTGCACCAACACAAGTGCGAAAAGTGGTTTTTCAACACCAACACAAGTGCGAAAAGTGGTTTTTCAACACTAACACAAGTGCGAAAAGTGGTTTTTCCACACTAATACAAGTGCAAAAGTGGTTTCCTGCACCAACACAAGTGCGAAAAGTGGTTTTTCAACACCAACACAAGTGCGAAAAGTGGTTTTTCAACACTAACACAAGTGCGAAAAGTGGTTTTTCAACAATATCACAAGTGCAAAAAGTGTTTTTTCCACACTAATACAAGTGCAAAAGTGGTTTCCTGCACCAACACAAGTGCGAAAAGTGGTTTTTCAACACTAACACAACTGCGAAAATTGGTTTTTCAACACTAACACAAGTGCGAAAAGTGGTTTTTCAACACTAACACAAGTGCCCAAAGTGGTTTTCCACACTAATACAAGTGCAAAAGTGGTTTCCTGCACCAATACAAGTGCGTAAAGTGGATTTTCAACACTAACACAAGTGCGAAAAGTGGGTTTTCAACACTAACACAAGTGCGAAAAGTGGTTTTTCAACACAAACACAAGTGCGAAAAGTGGTTTTTCAACACTAACACAAGTGCGAAAAGTGGTTTTTCCACACTAATACAAGTGCAAAAGTGGTTTCCTGCACCAACACAAGTGCAAAAAGTGGTTTTTCAACACTAACACAAGTGCGAAAAGTGGTTTTTCAACAATATCACACGTGCAAAAAGTGTTTTTTCCACACTAATACAAGTGCAAAAGTGGTTTCCTGCACCAACACAACTGCGAAAAGTGGTTTTTCAACACTAACACAAGTGCGAAAAGTGGTTTTTCAACACCATCACAAGTGCAAAAAGTGTTTTTTCCACACTAATACAAGTGCAAAAGTGGTTTCCTGCACCAACACAAGTGCGAAAAGTGGGTTTTCAACACTAACACAAGTGCGAAAAGTGGTTTTTCAACACTATCACAAGTGCAAAAAGTGTTTTTTCCACACTAATACAAGTGCAAAAGTGGTTTCCTGCACCAACACAAGTGCGAAAAGTGGTTTCCTGCACCAACACAAGTGCGAAAAGTGGTTTTTCCACACTAATACAAGTGCAAAAGTGGTTTCCTGCACCAACACAAGTGCGAAAAGTGGTTTTTCAACACTAACACAAGTGCGAAAAGTAGTTTATCAACAATATCACAAGTGCAAAAAGTGTTTTTTCCACACTAATACAAGTGCAAAAGTGGTTTCCTGCACCAAAACAAGTGCGAAAAGTGGTTTTTCAACACTAACACAAGTGCGAAAAGTGGTTTTTCAACACTATCAGAAGTGCAAAAAGTGTTTTTTCCACACTAATACAAGTGCAAAAGTGGTTTCCTGCACCAACACAAGTGCGAAAAGTGGTTTTTCAACACTATCACAAGTGCAAAAAGTGTTTTTTCAACACTAACACAAGTGCAAAAGTGGTTTCCTGCACCAACACAAGTGCGAAAAGTGGTTTTCAACACTATCACAAGTGCAAAAAGTGTTTTTTCAACACTAACACAAGTGCGAAAAGTGGATTTTCAAAACTAACACAAGTGCGAAAAGTGGTTTTTCAACACTATCACAAGTGCAAAAAGTGTTTTTTCCACACTAATACAAGTGCAAAAGTGGTTTCCTGCACCAACACAAGTGGGAAAAGTGGATTTTCAACACTAATACAAGTGCGAAAAGTGGGTTTTCAACACTAACACAAGTGCGAAAAGTGGTTTTTCAACACTATCACAAGTGCAAAAAGTGATTTTTCAACACTAACACAAGTGCGAAAAGTGGTTTCCTTCACCAACACCAGTGCGAAAAGTGGTTTTTCAACACTAACACAAGTGCGAAAAGTGGTTTTTCAACACTAACACAAGTGCGAAAAGTGGTTTTTCCACACTAATACAAGTGCAAAAGTGGTTTCCTGCACCAACACAAGTGCGAAAAGTGGTTTTTCAACACCAACACAAGTGCGAAAAGTGGTTTTTCAACACTAACACAAGTGCGAAAAGTGGTTTTCCACACTAATACAAGTGCAAAAGTGGTTTCCTGCACCAACACAAGTGCGAAAAGTGGTTTTTCAACACCAACACAAGTGCGAAAAGTGGTTTTTCAACACTAACACAAGTGCGAAAAGTGGTTTTTCAACAATATCACAAGTGCAAAAAGTGTTTTTTCCACACAAATACAAGTGCAAAAGTGGTTTCCTGCACCAACACAAGTGCGAAAAGTGGTTTTTCAACACTAACACAACTGCGAAAATTGGTTTTTCAACACTAACACAAGTGCGAAAAGTGGTTTTTCAACACTAACACAAGTGCCCAAAGTGGTTTTCCACACTAATACAAGTGCAAAAGTGGTTTCCTGCACCAACACAAGTGCGTAAAGTGGATTTTCAACACTAACACAAGTGCGAAAAGTGGGTTTTCAACACTAACACAAGTGCGAAAAGTGGTTTTTCAACACAAACACAAGTGCGAAAAGTGGTTTTTCAACACTAACACAAGTGCGAAAAGTGGTTTTTCCACACTAATACAAGTGCAAAAGTGGTTTCCTGCACCAACACAAGTGCGAAAAGTGGTTTTTCAACACTAACACAAGTGCAAAAAGTGGTTTTTCAACAATATCACAAGTGCAAAAAGTGTTTTTTCCACACTAATACAAGTGCAAAAGTGGTTTCCTGCACCAACACAACTGCGAAAAGTGGTTTTTCAACACTAACACAAGTGCGAAAAGTGGTTTTTCAACACTATCACAAGTGCAAAAAGTGTTTTTTCCACACTAATACAAGTGCAAAAGTGGTTTCCTGCACCAACACAAGTGCGAAAAGTGGGTTTTCAACACTAACACAAGTGCGAAAAGTGGTTTTTCAACACTATCACAAGTGCAAAAAGTGTTTTTTCCACACTAATACAAGTGCAAAAGTGGTTTCCTGCACCAACACAAGTGCGAAAAGTGGTTTCCTGCACCAACACAAGTGCGAAAAGTGGTTTTTCCACACTAATACAAGTGCAAAAGTGGGTTCCTGCACCAACACAAGTGCGAAAAGTGGTTTTTCAACACTAACACAAGTGCGAAAAGTAGTTTATCAACAATATCACAAGTGCAAAAAGTGTTTTTTACACACTAATACAAGTGCAAAAGTGGTTTCCTGCACCAAAACAAGTGCGAAAAGTGGTTTTTCAACACTAACACAAGTGCGAAAAGTGGTTTTTCAACACTATCAGAAGTGCAAAAAGTGTTTTTTCCACACTAATACAAGTGCAAAAGTGGTTTCCTGCACCAACACAAGTGCGAAAAGTGGTTTTTCAACACTATCACAAGTGCAAAAAGTGTTTTTTCAACACTAACACAAGTGCAAAAGTGGTTTCCTGCACCAACACAAGTGCGAAAAGTGGTTTTCAACACTATCACAAGTGCAAAAAGTGTTTTTTCAACACTAACACAAGTGCGAAAAGTGGATTTTCAAAACTAACACAAGTGCGAAAAGTGGTTTTTCAACACTATCACAAGTGCAAAAAGTGTTTTTTCCACACTAATACAAGTGCAAAAGTGGTTTCCTGCACCAACACAAGTGCGAAAAGTGGTTTCCTGCACCAACACAATTGCGAAAAGTGGTTTTTCAACACTAACACAAGTGTGAAAAGTGGTTTTTCAACACTAACACAAGTGCGAAAAGTGGTTTTTCAACACTAACACAAGTGCGAAAAGTGGTTTTTCAACACTATCACAAGTGCAAAAAGTGTTTTTTCCACACTAATACAAGTGCAAAAGTGGTTTCCAGCACCAACACAAGTGCGTTTTCCACACTAATACAAGTGCAAAAGTGGTTTCCTGCACCAACACAAGTGCGAAAAGTGGTTTTTCAACACTAACACAAGTGCGAAAAGTGGGTTTTCAACACTAACACAAGTGCGAAAAGTGGTTTTTCAACACTATCACAAGTGCAAAAAGTGTTTTTTCCACACTAATACAAGTGCAAAAGTGGTTTCCTGCACCAACACAAGTGGGAAAAGTGGATTTTCAACACTAATACAAGTGCGAAAAGTGGGTTTTCAACACTAACACAAGTGCGAAAAGTGGTTTTTCAACACTATCACAAGTGCAAAAAGTGTTTTTTCAACACTAACACAAGTGCGAAAAGTGGTTTCCTTCACCAACACCAGTGCGAAAAGTGGTTTTTCAACACTAACACAAGTGCGAAAAGTGGTTTTTCAACACTAACACAAGTGCGAAAAGTGGTTTTTCCACACTAATACAAGTGCAAAAGTGGTTTCCTGCACCAACACAAGTGCAAAAAGTGGTTTTTCAACACCAACACAAGTGCAAAAAGTGGTTTTTCAACACTAACACAAGTGCGAAAAGTGGTTTTTCCACACTAATACAAGTGCAAAAGTGGTTTCCTGCACCAACACAAGTGCGAAAAGTGGTTTTTCAACACTAACACAATTGCGAAAAGTGGTTTTTCAACAATATCACAAATGCAGAAAGTGTTTTTTCCACACTAATACAAGTGCAAAAGTGGTTTCCTGCACCAACACAAGTGCGAAAAGTGGTTTTTCAACACTAACACAACTGCGAAAAGTGGTTTTTCAACACTAACATAAGTGCGAAAAGTGGTTTTTCAACACTAACACAAGTGCCCAAAGTGGTTTTCCACACTAATACAAGTGCAAAAGTGGTTTCCTGCACCAACACAAGTGCGTAAAGTGGATTTTCAACACTAACACAAGTGCGAAAAGTGGTTTTTCAACACTAACACAAGTGCAAAAGTGGTTTCCTGCACCAACACAAGTGCGTATAGTGGATTTTCAACACTAACACAAGTGCGAAAAGTGGGTTTTCAACACTAACACAAGTGCGAAAAGTGGTTTTTCAACACAAACACAAGTGCGAAAAGTGGTTTTTCAACACTAACACAAGTGAGAAAAGTGGTTTTTCCACACTAATACAAGTGCAAAAGTGGTTTCCTGCACCAACACAAGTGCGAAAAGTGGTTTTTCAACACTAACACAAGTGCGAAAAGTGGTTTTTCAACAATATCACAAGTGCAAAAAGTGTTTTTTCCACACTAATACAAGTGCAAAAGTGGTTTCCTGCACCAACACAACTGCGAAAAGTGGTTTTTCAACACTAACACAAGTGCGAAAAGTGGTTTTTCAACACTATCACAAGTGCAAAAAGTGTTTTTTCCACACTAATACAAGTGCAAAAGTGGTTTCCAGCACCAACACAAGTGCGAAAAGTGGGTTTTCAACACTAACACAAGTGCGAAAAGTGGTTTTTCAACACTATCACAAGTGCAAAAAGTGTTTTTTCCACACTAATACAAGTGCAAAAGTGTTTTCCTGCACCAACACAAGTGCGAAAAGTGGTTTCCTGCACCAACACAAGTGCGAAAAGTGGTTTTTCCACACTAATACAAGTGCAAAAGTGGTTTCCTGCACCAACACAAGTGCGAAAAGTGGTTTTTCAACACTAACACAAGTGCGAAAAGTAGTTTATCAACAATATCACAAGTGCAAAAAGTGTTTTTTCCACACTAATACAAGTGCAAAAGTGGTTTCCTGCACCAAAACAAGTGCGAAAAGTGGTTTTTCAACACTAACACAAGTGCGAAAAGTGGTTTTTCAACACTATCAGAAGTGCAAAAAGTGTTTTTTCCACACTAATACAAGTGCAAAAGTGGTTTCCTGCACCAACACAAGTGCGAAAAGTGGTTTTTCAACACTATCACAAGTGCAAAAAGTGTTTTTTCAACACTAACACAAGTGCAAAAGTGGTTTCCTGCACCAACACAAGTGCGAAAAGTGGTTTTCAACACTATCACAAGTGCAAAAAGTGTTTTTTCAACACTAACACAAGTGCGAAAAGTGGATTTTCAAAACTAACACAAGTGCGAAAAGTGGTTTTTCAACACTATCACAAGTGCAAAAAGTGTTTTTTCCACACTAATACAAGTGCAAAAGTGGTTTCCTGCACCAACACAAGTGGGAAAAGTGGATTTTCAACACTAATACAAGTGCGAAAAGTGGGTTTTCAACACTAACACAAGTGCGAAAAGTGGTTTTTCAACACTATCACAAGTGCAAAAAGTGTTTTTTCAACACTAACACAAGTGCGAAAAGTGGTTTCCTTCACCAACACCAGTGCGAAAAGTGGTTTTTCAACACTAACACAAGTGCGAAAAGTGGTTTTTCAACACTAACACAAGTGCGAAAAGTGGTTTTTCCACACTAATACAAGTGCAAAAGTGGTTTCCTGCACCAACACAAGTGCGAAAAGTGGTTTTTCAACACCAACACAAGTGCGAAAAGTGGTTTTTCAACACTAACACAAGTGCGAAAAGTGGTTTTTCCACACTAATACAAGTGCAAAAGTGGTTTCCTGCACCAACACAAGTGCGAAAAGTGGTTTTTCAACACCAACACAAGTGCGAAAAGTGGTTTTTCAACACTAACACAAGTGCGAAAAGTGGTTTTTCAACAATATCACAAGTGCAAAAAGTGTTTTTTCAACACTAACACAAGTGCAAAAGTGGTTTCCTGCACCAACACAAGTGCGAAAAGTGGTTTTCAACACTATCACAAGTGCAAAAAGTGTTTTTTCAACACTAACACAAGTGCGAAAAGTGGATTTTCAAAACTAACACAAGTGCGAAAAGTGGTTTTTCAACACTATCACAAGTGCAAAAAGTGTTTTTTCCACACTAATACAAGTGCAAAAGTGGTTTCCTGCACCAACACAAGTGCGAAAAGTGGTTTCCTGCACCAACACAATTGCGAAAAGTGGTTTTTCAACACTAACACAAGTGTGAAAAGTGGTTTTTCAACACTAACACAAGTGCGAAAAGTGGTTTTTCAACACTAACACAAGTGCGAAAAGTGGTTTTTCAACACTATCACAAGTGCAAAAAGTGTTTTTTCCACACTAATACAAGTGCAAAAGTGGTTTCCAGCACCAACACAAGTGCGTTTTCCACACTAATACAAGTGCAAAAGTGGTTTCCTGCACCAACACAAGTGCGAAAAGTGGTTTTTCAACACTAACACAAGTGCGAAAAGTGGGTTTTCAACACTAACACAAGTGCGAAAAGTGGTTTTTCAACACTATCACAAGTGCAAAAAGTGTTTTTTCCACACTAATACAAGTGCAAAAGTGGTTTCCTGCACCAACACAAGTGGGAAAAGTGGATTTTCAACACTAATACAAGTGCGAAAAGTGGGTTTTCAACACTAACACAAGTGCGAAAAGTGGTTTTTCAACACTATCACAAGTGCAAAAAGTGTTTTTTCAACACTAACACAAGTGCGAAAAGTGGTTTCCTTCACCAACACCAGTGCGAAAAGTGGTTTTTCAACACTAACACAAGTGCGAAAAGTGGTTTTTCAACACTAACACAAGTGCGAAAAGTGGTTTTTCCACACTAATACAAGTGCAAAAGTGGTTTCCTGCACCAACACAAGTGCAAAAAGTGGTTTTTCAACACCAACACAAGTGCAAAAAGTGGTTTTTCAACACTAACACAAGTGCGAAAAGTGGTTTTTCCACACTAATACAAGTGCAAAAGTGGTTTCCTGCACCAACACAAGTGCGAAAAGTGGTTTTTCAACACTAACACAATTGCGAAAAGTGGTTTTTCAACAATATCACAAATGCAGAAAGTGTTTTTTCCACACTAATACAAGTGCAAAAGTGGTTTCCTGCACCAACACAAGTGCGAAAAGTGGTTTTTCAACACTAACACAACTGCGAAAAGTGGTTTTTCAACACTAACACAAGTGCGAAAAGTGGTTTTTCAACACTAACACAAGTGCCCAAAGTGGTTTTCCACACTAATACAAGTGCAAAAGTGGTTTCCTGCACCAACACAAGTGCGTAAAGTGGATTTTCAACACTAACACAAGTGCGAAAAGTGGTTTTTCAACACTAACACAAGTGCCCAAAGTGGTTTTCCACACTAATACAAGTGCAAAAGTGGTTTCCTGCACCAACACAAGTGCGTAAAGTGGATTTTCAACACTAACACAAGTGCGAAAAGTGGGTTTTCAACACTAACACAAGTGCGAAAAGTGGTTTTTCAACACAAACACAAGTGCGAAAAGTGGTTTTTCAACACTAACACAAGTGCGAAAAGTGGTTTTTCCACACTAATACAAGTGCAAAAGTGGTTTCCTGCACCAACACAAGTGCGAAAAGTGGTTTTTCAACACTAACACAAGTGCGAAAAGTGGTTTTTCAACAATATCACAAGTGCAAAAAGTGTTTTTTCCACACTAATACAAGTGCAAAAGTGGTTTCCTGCACCAACACAACTGCGAAAAGTGGTTTTTCAACACTAACACAAGTGCGAAAAGTGGTTTTTCAACACTATCACAAGTGCAAAAAGTGTTTTTTCCACACTAATACAAGTGCAAAAGTGGTTTCCAGCACCAACACAAGTGCGAAAAGTGGGTTTTCAACACTAACACAAGTGCGAAAAGTGGTTTTTCAACACTATCACAAGTGCAAAAAGTGTTTTTTCCACACTAATACAAGTGCAAAAGTGGTTTCCTGCACCAACACAAGTGCGAAAAGTGGTTTCCTGCACCAACACAAGTGCGAAAAGTGGTTTTTCCACACTAATACAAGTGCAAAAGTGGTTTCCTGCACCAACACAAGTGCGAAAAGTGGTTTTTCAACACTAACACAAGTGCGAAAAGTAGTTTATCAACAATATCACAAGTGCAAAAAGTGTTTTTTCCACACTAATACAAGTGCAAAAGTGGTTTCCTGCACCAAAACAAGTGCGAAAAGTGGTTTTTCAACACTAACACAAGTGCGAAAAGTGGTTTTTCAACACTATCAGAAGTGCAAAAAGTGTTTTTTCCACACTAATACAAGTGCAAAAGTGGTTTCCTGCACCAACACAAGTGCGAAAAGTGGTTTTTCAACACTATCACAAGTGCAAAAAGTGTTTTTTCAACACTAACACAAGTGCAAAAGTGGTTTCCTGCACCAACACAAGTGCGAAAAGTGGTTTTCAACACTATCACAAGTGCAAAAAGTGTTTTTTCAACACTAACACAAGTGCGAAAAGTGGATTTTCAAAACTAACACAAGTGCGAAAAGTGGTTTTTCAACACTATCACAAGTGCAAAAAGTGTTTTTTCCACACTAATACAAGTGCAAAAGTGGTTTCCTGCACCAACACAAGTGGGAAAAGTGGATTTTCAACACTAATACAAGTGCGAAAGGTGGGTTTTCAACACTAACACAAGTGCGAAAAGTGGTTTTTCAACACTATCACAAGTGCAAAAAGTGTTTTTTCAACACTAACACAAGTGCGAAAAGTGGTTTCCTTCACCAACACCAGTGCGAAAAGTGGTTTTTCAACACTAACACAAGTGCGAAAAGTGGTTTTTCAACACTAACACAAGTGCGAAAAGTGGTTTTTCCACACTAATACAAGTGCAAAAGTGGTTTCCTGCACCAACACAACTGCGAAAAGTGGTTTTTCAACACTAACACAAGTGCGAAAAGTGGTTTTTCAACACTATCACAAGTGCAAAAAGTGTTTTTTCCACACTAATACAAGTGCAAAAGTGGTTTCCAGCACCAACACAAGTGCGAAAAGTGGGTTTTCAACACTAACACAAGTGCGAAAAGTGGTTTTTCAACACTATCACAAGTGCAAAAAGTGTTTTTTCCACACTAATACAAGTGCAAAAGTGGTTTCCTGCACCAACACAAGTGCGAAAAGTGGTTTCCTGCACCAACACAAGTGCGAAAAGTGGTTTTTCCACACTAATACAAGTGCAAAAGTGGTTTCCTGCACCAACACAAGTGCGAAAAGTGGTTTTTCAACACTAACACAAGTGCGAAAAGTAGTTTATCAACAATATCACAAGTGCAAAAAGTGTTTTTTCCACACTAATACAAGTGCAAAAGTGGTTTCCTGCACCAAAACAAGTGCGAAAAGTGGTTTTTCAACACTAACACAAGTGCGAAAAGTGGTTTTTCAACACTATCAGAAGTGCAAAAAGTGTTTTTTCCACACTAATACAAGTGCAAAAGTGGTTTCCTGCACCAACACAAGTGCGAAAAGTGGTTTTTCAACACTATCAAAAGTGCAAAAAGTGTTTTTTCAACACTAACACAAGTGCAAAAGTGGTTTCCTGCACCAACACAAGTGCGAAAAGTGGTTTTCAACACTATCACAAGTGCAAAAAGTGTTTTTTCAACACTAACACAAGTGCGAAAAGTGGATTTTCAAAACTAACACAAGTGCGAAAAGTGGTTTTTCAACACTATCACAAGTGCAAAAAGTGTTTTTTCCACACTAATACAAGTGCAAAAGTGGTTTCCTGCACCAACACAAGTGGGAAAAGTGGATTTTCAACACTAATACAAGTGCGAAAAGTGGGTTTTCAACACTAACACAAGTGCGAAAAGTGGTTTTTCAACACTATCACAAGTGCAAAAAGTGTTTTTTCAACACTAACACAAGTGCGAAAAGTGGTTTCCTTCACCAACACCAGTGCGAAAAGTGGTTTTTCAACACTAACACAAGTGCGAAAAGTGGTTTTTCAACACTAACACAAGTGCGAAAAGTGGTTTTTCCACACTAATACAAGTGCAAAAGTGGTTTCCTGCACCAACACAAGTGCGAAAAGTGGTTTTTCAACACCAACACAAGTGCGAAAAGTGGTTTTTCAACACTAACACAAGTGCGAAAAGTGGTTTTTCCACACTAATACAAGTGCAAAAGTGGTTTCCTGCACCAACACAAGTGCGAAAAGTGGTTTTTCAACACCAACACAAGTGCGAAAAGTGGTTTTTCAACACTAACACAAGTGCGAAAAGTGGTTTTTCAACAATATCACAAGTGCAAAAAGTGTTTTTTCCACACTAATACAAGTGCAAAAGTGGTTTCCTGCACCAACACAAGTGCGAAAAGTGGTTTTTCAACACTAACACAACTGCGAAAATTGGTTTTTCAACACTAACACAAGTGCGAAAAGTGGTTTTTCAACACTAACACAAGTGCCCAAAGTGGTTTTCCACACTAATACAAGTGCAAAAGTGGTTTCCTGCACCAACACAAGTGCGTAAAGTGGATTTTCAACACTAACACAAGTGCGAAAAGTGGGTTTTCAACACTAACACAAGTGCGAAAAGTGGTTTTTCAACACAAACACAAGTGCGAAAAGTGGTTTTTCAACACTAACACAAGTGCGAAAAGTGGTTTTTCCACACTAATACAAGTGCAAAAGTGGTTTCCTGCACCAACACAAGTGCGAAAAGTGGTTTTTCAACACTAACACAAGTGCGAAAAGTGGTTTTTCAACAATATCACAAGTGCAAAAAGTGTTTTTTCCACACTAATACAAGTGCAAAAGTGGTTTCCTGCACCAACACAACTGCGAAAAGTGGTTTTTCAACACTAACACAAGTGCGAAAAGTGGTTTTTCAACACTATCACAAGTGCAAAAAGTGTTTTTTCCACACTAATACAAGTGCAAAAGTGGTTTCCTGCACCAACACAAGTGCGAAAAGTGGGTTTTCAACACTAACACAAGTGCGAAAAGTGGTTTTTCAACACTATCACAAGTGCAAAAAGTGTTTTTTCCACACTAATACAAGTGCAAAAGTGGTTTCCTGCACCAACACAAGTGCGAAAAGTGGTTTCCTGCACCAACACAAGTGCGAAAAGTGGTTTTTCCACACTAATACAAGTGCAAAAGTGGTTTCCTGCACCAACACAAGTGCGAAAAGTGGTTTTTCAACACTAACACAAGTGCGAAAAGTAGTTTATCAACAATATCACAAGTGCAAAAAGTGTTTTTTCCACACTAATACAAGTGCAAAAGTGGTTTCCTGCACCAAAACAAGTGCGAAAAGTGGTTTTTCAACACTAACACAAGTGCGAAAAGTGGTTTTTCAACACTATCAGAAGTGCAAAAAGTGTTTTTTCCACACTAATACAAGTGCAAAAGTGGTTTCCTGCACCAACACAAGTGCGAAAAGTGGTTTTTCAACACTATCACAAGTGCAAAAAGTGTTTTTTCAACACTAACACAAGTGCAAAAGTGGTTTCCTGCACCAACACAAGTGCGAAAAGTGGTTTTCAACACTATCACAAGTGCAAAAAGTGTTTTTTCAACACTAACACAAGTGCGAAAAGTGGATTTTCAAAACTAACACAAGTGCGAAAAGTGGTTTTTCAACACTATCACAAGTGCAAAAAGTGTTTTTTCCACACTAATACAAGTGCAAAAGTGGTTTCCTGCACCAACACAAGTGCGAAAAGTGGTTTCCTGCACCAACACAATTGCGAAAAGTGGTTTTTCAACACTAACACAAGTGTGAAAAGTGGTTTTTCAACACTAACACAAGTGCGAAAAGTGGTTTTTCAACACTAACACAAGTGCGAAAAGTGGTTTTTCAACACTATCACAAGTGCAAAAAGTGTTTTTTCCACACTAATACAAGTGCAAAAGTGGTTTCCAGCACCAACACAAGTGCGTTTTCCACACTAATACAAGTGCAAAAGTGGTTTCCTGCACCAACACAAGTGCGAAAAGTGGTTTTTCAACACTAACACAAGTGCGAAAAGTGGGTTTTCAACACTAACACAAGTGCGAAAAGTGGTTTTTCAACACTATCACAAGTGCAAAAAGTGTTTTTTCCACACTAATACAAGTGCAAAAGTGGTTTCCTGCACCAACACAAGTGGGAAAAGTGGATTTTCAACACTAATACAAGTGCGAAAAGTGGGTTTTCAACACTAACACAAGTGCGAAAAGTGGTTTTTCAACACTATCACAAGTGCAAAAAGTGTTTTTTCAACACTAACACAAGTGCGAAAAGTGGTTTCCTTCACCAACACCAGTGCGAAAAGTGGTTTTTCAACACTAACACAAGTGCGAAAAGTGGTTTTTCAACACTAACACAAGTGCGAAAAGTGGTTTTTCCACACTAATACAAGTGCAAAAGTGGTTTCCTGCACCAACACAAGTGCAAAAAGTGGTTTTTCAACACCAACACAAGTGCAAAAAGTGGTTTTTCAACACTAACACAAGTGCGAAAAGTGGTTTTTCCACACTAATACAAGTGCAAAAGTGGTTTCCTGCACCAACACAAGTGCGAAAAGTGGTTTTTCAACACTAACACAATTGCGAAAAGTGGTTTTTCAACAATATCACAAGTGCAGAAAGTGTTTTTTCCACACTAATACAAGTGCAAAAGTGGTTTCCTGCACCAACACAAGTGCGAAAAGTGGTTTTTCAACACTAACACAACTGCGAAAAGTGGTTTTTCAACACTAACACAAGTGCGAAAAGTGGTTTTTCAACACTAACACAAGTGCCCAAAGTGGTTTTCCACACTAATACAAGTGCAAAAGTGGTTTCCTGCACCAACACAAGTGCGTAAAGTGGATTTTCAACACTAACACAAGTGCGAAAAGTGGGTTTTCAACACTAACACAAGTGCGAAAAGTGGTTTTTCAACACAAACACAAGTGCGAAAAGTGGTTTTTCAACACTAACACAAGTGCGAAAAGTGGTTTTTCCACACTAATACAAGTGCAAAAGTGGTTTCCTGCACCAACACAAGTGCGAAAAGTGGTTTTTCAACACTAACACAAGTGCGAAAAGTGGTTTTTCAACAATATCACAAGTGCAAAAAGTGTTTTTTCCACACTAATACAAGTGCAAAAGTGGTTTCCTGCACCAACACAACTGCGAAAAGTGGTTTTTCAACACTAACACAAGTGCGAAAAGTGGTTTTTCAACACTATCACAAGTGCAAAAAGTGTTTTTTCCACACTAATACAAGTGCAAAAGTGGTTTCCTGCACCAACACAAGTGCGAAAAGTGGGTTTTCAACACTAACACAAGTGCGAAAAGTGGTTTTTCAACACTATCACAAGTGCAAAAAGTGTTTTTTCCACACTAATACAAGTGCAAAAGTGGTTTCCTGCACCAACACAAGTGCGAAAAGTGGTTTCCTGCACCAACACAAGTGCGAAAAGTGGTTTTTCCACACTAATACAAGTGCAAAAGTGGTTTCCTGCACCAACACAAGTGCGAAAAGTGGTTTTTCAACACTAACACAAGTGCGAAAAGTAGTTTATCAACAATATCACAAGTGCAAAAAGTGTTTTTTCCACACTAATACAAGTGCAAAAGTGGTTTCCTGCACCAAAACAAGTGCGAAAAGTGGTTTTTCAACACTAACACAAGTGCGAAAAGTGGTTTTTCAACACTATCAGAAGTGCAAAAAGTGTTTTTTCCACACTAATACAAGTGCAAAAGTGGTTTCCTGCACCAACACAAGTGCGAAAAGTGGTTTTTCAACACTATCACAAGTGCAAAAAGTGTTTTTTCAACACTAACACAAGTGCAAAAGTGGTTTCCTGCACCAACACAAGTGCGAAAAGTGGTTTTCAACACTATCACAAGTGCAAAAAGTGTTTTTTCAACACTAACACAAGTGCGAAAAGTGGATTTTCAAAACTAACACAAGTGCGAAAAGTGGTTTTTCAACACTATCACAAGTGCAAAAAGTGTTTTTTCCACACTAATACAAGTGCAAAAGTGGTTTCCTGCACCAACACAAGTGCGAAAAGTGGTTTCCTGCACCAACACAATTGCGAAAAGTGGTTTTTCAACACTAACACAAGTGTGAAAAGTGGTTTTTCAACACTAACACAAGTGCGAAAAGTGGTTTTTCAACACTAACACAAGTGCGAAAAGTGGTTTTTCAACACTATCACAAGTGCAAAAAGTGTTTTTTCCACACTAATACAAGTGCAAAAGTGGTTTCCAGCACCAACACAAGTGCGTTTTCCACACTAATACAAGTGCAAAAGTGGTTTCCTGCACCAACACAAGTGCGAAAAGTGGTTTTTCAACACTAACACAAGTGCGAAAAGTGGGTTTTCAACACTAACACAAGTGCGAAAAGTGGTTTTTCAACACTATCACAAGTGCAAAAAGTGTTTTTTCCACACTAATACAAGTGCAAAAGTGGTTTCCTGCACCAACACAAGTGGGAAAAGTGGATTTTCAACACTAATACAAGTGCGAAAAGTGGGTTTTCAACACTAACACAAGTGCGAAAAGTGGTTTTTCAACACTATCACAAGTGCAAAAAGTGTTTTTTCAACACTAACACAAGTGCGAAAAGTGGTTTCCTTCACCAACACCAGTGCGAAAAGTGGTTTTTCAACACTAACACAAGTGCGAAAAGTGGTTTTTCAACACTAACACAAGTGCGAAAAGTGGTTTTTCCACACTAATACAAGTGCAAAAGTGGTTTCCTGCACCAACACAAGTGCAAAAAGTGGTTTTTCAACACCAACACAAGTGCAAAAAGTGGTTTTTCAACACTAACACAAGTGCGAAAAGTGGTTTTTCCACACTAATACAAGTGCAAAAGTGGTTTCCTGCACCAACACAAGTGCGAAAAGTGGTTTTTCAACACTAACACAATTGCGAAAAGTGGTTTTTCAACAATATCACAAGTGCAGAAAGTGTTTTTTCCACACTAATACAAGTGCAAAAGTGGTTTCCTGCACCAACACAAGTGCGAAAAGTGGTTTTTCAACACTAACACAACTGCGAAAAGTGGTTTTTCAACACTAACACAAGTGCGAAAAGTGGTTTTTCAACACTAACACAAGTGCCCAAAGTGGTTTTCCACACTAATACAAGTGCAAAAGTGGTTTCCTGCACCAACACAAGTGCGTAAAGTGGATTTTCAACACTAACACAAGTGCGAAAAGTGGGTTTTCAACACTAACACAAGTGCGAAAAGTGGTTTTTCAACACTAACACAAGTGCGAAAAGTGGTTTTTCAACACTAACACAAGTGCGAAAAGTGGTTTTTCCACACTAATACAAGTGCAAAAGTGGTTTCCTGCACCAACACAAGTGCGAAAAGTGGTTTTTCAACACTAACACAAGTGCGAAAAGTGTTTTTTCAACAATATCACAAGTGCAAAAAGTGTTTTTTCCACACTAATACAAGTGCAAAAGTGGTTTCCTGCACCAACACAACTGCGAAAAGTGGTTTTTCAACACTAACACAAGTGCGAAAAGTGGTTTTTCAACACTATCACAAGTGCAAAAAGTGTTTTTTCCACACTAATACAAGTGCAAAAGTGGTTTCCTGCACCAACACAAGTGCGAAAAGTGGGTTTTCAACACTAACACAAGTGCGAAAAGTGGTTTTTCAACACTATCACAAGTGCAAAAAGTGTTTTTTCCACACTAATACAAGTGCAAAATTGGTTTCCTGCACCAACACAAGTGGGAAAAGTGGATTTTCAACACTAACACAAGTGCAAAAAGTGTTTTTTCAACACTAACACAAGTGCGAAAAGTGGTTTCCTTCACCAACACCAGTGCGAAAAGTGGTTTTCCAACACTAACACAAGTGCGAAAAGTGGTTTTTCAACACTAACACAAGTGCGAAAAGTGGTTTTTCCACACTAATACAAGTGCAAAAGTGGTTTCCTGCACCAACACAAGTGCGAAAAGTGGTTTTTCAACACCAACACAAGTGCGAAAAGTGGTTTTTCAACACTAACACAAGTGCGAAAAGTGTTTTTTCCACACTAATACAAGTGCAAAAGTGGTTTCCTGCACCAACACAAGTGCGAAAAGTGGTTTTTCAACACTAACACAAGTGCGAAAAGTGGTTTTTCAACACTAACACAAGTGCGAAAAGTGGTTTTTCCACACTAATACAAGTGCAAAAGTGGTTTCCTGCACCAACACAAGTGCGAAAAGTGTTTTTCAACACTAACACAAGTGCGAAAAGTGGTTTTCAACACTAACACAAGTGCGAAAAGTGGTTTTTCAACACTATCACAAGTGCAAAAAGTGTTTTTTTCCACACTAATTACAAGTGCAAAAGTGGTTTCCTGCACCAACACAAGTGCGAAAAGTGGATTTTCAACACTAACACAAGTGCGAAAAGTGGTTTTTCAACACTATCACAAGTGCAAAAAAGTGTTTTTTCAACACTAACACAAGTGTGAAAAGTGGCTTTTCAAAACTAACACAAGTGCGAAAAGTGGTTTTTCAACACTATCGCAAGTGCAAAAAGTGTTTTTTCCACACTAATACAAGTGCAAAAGTGGTTTCCTGCACCAACACAAGTGCGAAAAGTGGTTTTTCAACATTAACACAAGTGCGTAAAGTGGATTTTCAACACTAACACAAGTGCGAAAAGTGGGTTTTCAACACTAACACAAGTGCGAAAAGTGGTTTTTCAACACTAACACAAGTGCGAAAAGTGGTTTTTCAACACTAACACAAGTGCGAAAAGTGGTTTTTCCACACTAATACAAGTGCAAAAGTGGTTTCCTGCACCAACACAAGTGCGAAAAGTGGTTTTTCAACACTAACACAAGTGCGAAAAGTAGTTTTTCAACAATATCACAAGTGCAAAAAGTGTTTTTTTCCACACTAATACAAGTGCAAAAGTGGTTTCCTGCACCAAAACAAGTGCGAAAAGTGGTTTTTCAACAGTAACACAAGTGCGAAAAGTGGTTTTTCAACACTATCAGAAGTGCAAAAAGTGTTTTTTCCACACTAATACAAGTGCAAAAGTGGTTTCCTGCACCAACACAAGTGCGAAAAGTGGTTTTTCAACACTATCACAAGTGCAAAAAGTGTTTTTTCAACACTAACACAAGTGCGAAAAGTGGTTTCCTTCACCAACACCAGTGCAAAAAGTGGTTTTTCAACACTAACACAAGTGCGAAAAGTGGTTTTTCAACACTAACACAAGTGCGAAAAGTGGATTTTCAAAACTAACACAAGTGCGAAAAGTGGTTTTTCAACACTATCACAAGTGCAAAAAGTGTTTTTTCCACACTAATACAAGTGCAAAAGTGGTTTCCTGCACCAACACAAGTGCGAAAAGTGGTTTCCTGCACCAACACAAGTGCGAAAAGTGGTTTTTCAACACTAACACAAGTGTGAAAAGTGGTTTTTCAACACTAACACAAGTGCGAAAAGTGGTTTTTCAACACTAACACAAGTGCGAAAAGTGGTTTTTCAACACTATCACAAGTGCAAAAAGTGGTTTTTCCACACTAATACAAGTGCAAAAGTGGTTTCCTGCACCAACACAAGTGCGAAAAGTGGTTTTTCAACAATATCACAAGTGCAGAAAGTGTTTTTTCCACACTAATACAAGTGCAAAAGTGGTTTCCTGCACCAACACAAGTGCGAAAAGTGGTTTTTCAACACTAACACAACTGCGAAAAGTGGTTTTTCAACACTAACACAAGTGCGAAAAGTGGTTTTTCAACACTAACACAAGTGCCCAAAGTGGTTTTCCACACTAATACAAGTGCAAAAGTGGTTTCCTGCACCAACACAAGTGCGTAAAGTGGATTTTCAACACTAACACAAGTGCGAAAAGTGGGTTTTCAACACTAACACAAGTGCGAAAAGTGGTTTTTCAACACTAACACAAGTGCGAAAAGTGGTTTTTCAACACTAACACAAGTGCGAAAAGTGGTTTTTCCACACTAATACAAGTGCAAAAGTGGTTTCCTGCACCAACACAAGTGCGAAAAGTGGTTTTTCAACACTAACACAAGTGCGAAAAGTGGTTTTTCAACAATATCACAAGTGCAAAAAGTGTTTTTTCCACACTAATACAAGTGCAAAAGTGGTTTCCTGCACCAACACAACTGCGAAAAGTGGTTTTTCAACACTAACACAAGTGCGAAAAGTGGTTTTTCAACACTATCACAAGTGCAAAAAGTGTTTTTTCCACACTAATACAAGTGCAAAAGTGGTTTCCTGCACCAACACAAGTGCGAAAAGTGGTTTCCTGCACCAACACAATTGCGAAAAGTGGTTTTTCAACACTAACACAAGTGTGAAAAGTGGTTTTTCAACACTAACACAAGTGCGAAAAGTGGTTTTTCAACACTAACACAAGTGCGAAAAGTGGTTTTTCAACACTATCACAAGTGCAAAAAGTGTTTTTTCCACACTAATACAAGTGCAAAAGTGGTTTCCAGCACCAACGACAAGTGCGTTTTCCACACTAATACAAGTGCAAAAGTGGTTTCCTGCACCAACACAAGTGCGAAAAGTGGTTTTTCAACACTAACACAAGTGCGAAAAGTGGTTTTCAACACTAACACAAGTGCGAAAAGTGGTTTTTCAACACTATCACAAGTGCAAAAAGTGTTTTTTCCACACTAATACAAGTGCAAAAGTGGTTTCCTGCACCAACACAAGTGGGAAAAGTGGATTTTCAACACTAATACAAGTGCGAAAAGTGGGTTTTCAACACTAACACAAGTGCGAAAAGTGGTTTTTCAACACTATCACAAGTGCAAAAAGTGTTTTTTCAACACTAACACAAGTGCGAAAAGTGGTTTCCTTCACCAACACCAGTGCGAAAAGTGGTTTTTCAACACTAACACAAGTGCGAAAAGTGGTTTTTCAACACTAACACAAGTGCGAAAAGTGGTTTTTCCACACTAATACAAGTGCAAAAGTGGTTTCCTGCACCAACACAAGTGCAAAAAGTGGTTTTTCAACACCAACACAAGTGCAAAAAGTGGTTTTTCAACACTAACACAAGTGCGAAAAGTGGTTTTTCCACACTAATACAAGTGCAAAAGTGGTTTCCTGCACCAACACAAGTGCGAAAAGTGGTTTTTCAACACTAACACAATTGCGAAAAGTGGTTTTTCAACAATATCACAAGTGCAGAAAGTGTTTTTTCCACACTAATACAAGTGCAAAAGTGGTTTCCTGCACCAACACAAGTGCGAAAAGTGGTTTTTCAACACTAACACAACTGCGAAAAGTGGTTTTTCAACACTAACACAAGTGCGAAAAGTGGTTTTTCAACACTAACACAAGTGCCCAAAGTGGTTTTCCACACTAATACAAGTGCAAAAGTGGTTTCCTGCACCAACACAAGTGCGTAAAGTGGATTTTCAACACTAACACAAGTGCGAAAAGTGGGTTTTCAACACTAACACAAGTGCGAAAAGTGGTTTTTCAACACTAACACAAGTGCGAAAAGTGGTTTTTCAACACTAACACAAGTGCGAAAAGTGGTTTTTCCACACTAATACAAGTGCAAAAGTGGTTTCCTGCACCAACACAAGTGCGAAAAGTGGTTTTTCAACACTAACACAAGTGCGAAAAGTGTTTTTTCAACAATATCACAAGTGCAAAAAGTGTTTTTTCCACACTAATACAAGTGCAAAAGTGGTTTCCTGCACCAACACAACTGCGAAAAGTGGTTTTTCAACACTAACACAAGTGCGAAAAGTGGTTTTTCAACACTATCACAAGTGCAAAAAGTGTTTTTTCCACACTAATACAAGTGCAAAAGTGGTTTCCTGCACCAACACAAGTGCGAAAAGTGGGTTTTCAACACTAACACAAGTGCGAAAAGTGGTTTTTCAACACTATCACAAGTGCAAAAAGTGTTTTTTCCACACTAATACAAGTGCAAAATTGGTTTCCTGCACCAACACAAGTGGGAAAAGTGGATTTTCAACACTAACACAAGTGCAAAAAGTGTTTTTTCAACACTAACACAAGTGCGAAAAGTGGTTTCCTTCACCAACACCAGTGCGAAAAGTGGTTTTCCAACACTAACACAAGTGCGAAAAGTGGTTTTTCAACACTAACACAAGTGCGAAAAGTGGTTTTTCCACACTAATACAAGTGCAAAAGTGGTTTCCTGCACCAACACAAGTGCGAAAAGTGGTTTTTCAACACCAACACAAGTGCGAAAAGTGGTTTTTCAACAATAACACAAGTGCGAAAAGTGTTTTTTCCACACTAATACAAGTGCAAAAGTGGTTTCCTGCACCAACACAAGTGCGAAAAGTGGTTTTTCAACACTAACACAAGTGCGAAAAGTGGTTTTTCAACACTAACACAAGTGCGAAAAGTGGTTTTTCCACACTAATACAAGTGCAAAAGTGGTTTCCTGCACCAACACAAGTGCGAAAAGTGGTTTTTCAACACTAACACAAGTGCGAAAAGTGGTTTTTCAACACTAACACAAGTGCGAAAAGTGGTTTTTCAACACTATCACAAGTGCAAAAAGTGTTTTTTTCCACACTAATTACAAGTGCAAAAGTGGTTTCCTGCACCAACACAAGTGCGAAAAGTGGATTTTCAACACTAACACAAGTGCGAAAAGTGGTTTTTCAACACTATCACAAGTGCAAAAAGTGTTTTTTCAACACTAACACAAGTGTGAAAAGTGGCTTTTCAAAACTAACACAAGTGCGAAAAGTGGTTTTTCAACACTATCGCAAGTGCAAAAAGTGTTTTTTCCACACTAATACAAGTGCAAAAGTGGTTTCCTGCACCAACACAAGTGCGAAAAGTGGTTTTTCAACATTAACACAAGTGCGTAAAGTGGATTTTCAACACTAACACAAGTGCGAAAAGTGGGTTTTCAACACTAACACAAGTGCGAAAAGTGGTTTTTCAACACTAACACAAGTGCGAAAAGTGGTTTTTCAACACTAACACAAGTGCGAAAAGTGGTTTTTCCACACTAATACAAGTGCAAAAGTGGTTTCCTGCACCAACACAAGTGCGAAAAGTGGTTTTCAACACTAACACAAGTGCGAAAAGTAGTTTTTCAACAATATCACAAGTGCAAAAAGTGTTTTTTCCACACTAATACAAGTGCAAAAGTGGTTTCCTGCACCAAAACAAGTGCGAAAAGTGGTTTTTCAACAGTAACACAAGTGCGAAAAGTGGTTTTTCAACACTATCAGAAGTGCAAAAAGTGTTTTTTCCACACTAATACAAGTGCAAAAGTGGTTTCCTGCACCAACACAAGTGCGAAAAGTGGTTTTTCAACACTATCACAAGTGCAAAAAGTGTTTTTTCAACACTAACACAAGTGCGAAAAGTGGTTTCCTTCACCAACACCAGTGCAAAAAGTGGTTTTTCAACACTAACACAAGTGCGAAAAGTGGTTTTTCAACACTAACACAAGTGCGAAAAGTGGATTTTCAAAACTAACACAAGTGCGAAAAGTGGTTTTTCAACACTATCACAAGTGCAAAAAGTGTTTTTTCCACACTAATACAAGTGCAAAAGTGGTTTCCTGCACCAACACAAGTGCGAAAAGTGGTTTCCTGCACCAACACAAGTGCGAAAAGTGGTTTTTCAACACTAACACAAGTGTGAAAAGTGGTTTTTCAACACTAACACAAGTGCGAAAAGTGGTTTTTCAACACTAACACAAGTGCGAAAAGTGGTTTTTCAACACTATCACAAGTGCAAAAAGTGGTTTTTCCACACTAATACAAGTGCAAAAGTGGTTTCCTGCACCAACACAAGTGCGAAAAGTGGTTTTTCAACAATATCACAAGTGCAGAAAGTGTTTTTTCCACACTAATACAAGTGCAAAAGTGGTTTCCTGCACCAACACAAGTGCGAAAAGTGGTTTTTCAACACTAACACAACTGCGAAAAGTGGTTTTTCAACACTAACACAAGTGCGAAAAGTGGTTTTTCAACACTAACACAAGTGCCCAAAGTGGTTTTCCACACTAATACAAGTGCAAAAGTGGTTTCCTGCACCAACACAAGTGCGTAAAGTGGATTTTCAACACTAACACAAGTGCGAAAAGTGGGTTTTCAACACTAACACAAGTGCGAAAAGTGGTTTTTCAACACTAACACAAGTGCGAAAAGTGGTTTTTCAACACTAACACAAGTGCGAAAAGTGGTTTTTCCACACTAATACAAGTGCAAAAGTGGTTTCCTGCACCAACACAAGTGCGAAAAGTGGTTTTTCAACACTAACACAAGTGCGAAAAGTGGTTTTTCAACAATATCACAAGTGCAAAAAGTGTTTTTTCCACACTAATACAAGTGCAAAAGTGGTTTCCTGCACCAACACAACTGCGAAAAGTGGTTTTTCAACACTAACACAAGTGCGAAAAGTGGTTTTTCAACACTATCACAAGTGCAAAAAGTGTTTTTTCCACACTAATACAAGTGCAAAAGTGGTTTCCTGCACCAACACAAGTGCGAAAAGTGGGTTTTCAACACTAACACAAGTGCGAAAAGTGGTTTTTCAACACTATCACAAGTGCAAAAAGTGTTTTTTCCACACTAATACAAGTGCAAAATTGGTTTCCTGCACCAACACAAGTGGGAAAATTGGATTTTCAACACTAACACAAGTGCAAAAAGTGTTTTTTCAACACTAACACAAGTGCGAAAAGTGGTTTCCTTCACCAACACCAGTGCGAAAAGTGGTTTTTCAACACCAACACAAGTGCGAAAAGTGGTTTTTCAACACTAACACAAGTGCGAAAAGTGGTTTTTCCACACTAATACAAGTGCAAAAGTGGTTTCCTGCACCAACACAAGTGCGAAAAGTGGTTTTTCAACACTAACACAAGTGCGAAAAGTGGTTTTTCAACACTAACAC
The DNA here is from genome assembly GCF_964187855.1 of Myxine glutinosa. Classification (NCBI taxonomy): domain Eukaryota; kingdom Metazoa; phylum Chordata; class Myxini; order Myxiniformes; family Myxinidae; genus Myxine; species Myxine glutinosa. The sequence goes on from NC_136262.1 coordinate 17,722,575, forward strand.
AAGTGCGAAAAGTGGTTTTTCCACACTAATACAAGTGCAAAAGTGGTTTCCTGCACCAACACAAGTGCGAAAAGTGGTTTTTCAACACTAACACAAGTGCGAAAAGTGGTTTTTCAACACTAACACAAGTGCGAAAAGTGGTTTTTCAACACTATCACAAGTGCAAAAAGTGTTTTTTTCCACACTAATTACAAGTGCAAAAGTGGTTTCCTGCACCAACACAAGTGCGAAAAGTGGATTTTCAACACTAACACAAGTGCGAAAAGTGGGTTTTCAACACTAACACAAGTGCGAAAAGTGGTTTTTCAACACTATCACAAGTGCAAAAAGTGTTTTTTCAACACTAACACAAGTGTGAAAAGTGGCTTTTCAAAACTAACACAAGTGCGAAAAGTGGTTTTTCAACACTATCGCAAGTGCAAAAAGTGTTTTTTCCACACTAATACAAGTGCAAAAGTGGTTTCCTGCACCAACACAAGTGCGAAAAGTGGTTTTTCAACATTAACACAAGTGCGTAAAGTGGATTTTCAACAAGTGCGAAAACAAGTGCGAAAAGTGGGTTTTCAACACTAACACAAGTGCGAAAAGTGGTTTTTCAACACTAACACAAGTGCGAAAAGTGGTTTTTCAACACTAACACAAGTGCGAAAAGTGGTTTTTCCACACTAATACAAGTGCAAAAGTGGTTTCCTGCACCAACACAAGTGCGAAAAGTGGTTTTTCAACACTAACACAAGTGCGAAAAGTAGTTTTTCAACAATATCACAAGTGCAAAAAGTGTTTTTTCCACACTAATACAAGTGCAAAAGTGGTTTCCTGCACCAAAACAAGTGCGAAAAGTGGTTTTTCAACACTAACACAAGTGCGAAAAGTGGTTTTTCAACACTATCAGAAGTGCAAAAAGTGTTTTTTTCCACACTAATACAAGTGCAAAAGTGGTTTCCTGCACCAACACAAGTGCGAAAAGTGGTTTTTCAACACTATCACAAGTGCAAAAAGTGTTTTTTCAACACTAACACAAGTGCGAAAAGTGGTTTCCTTCACCAACACCAGTGCAAAAAGTGGTTTTTCAACACTAACACAAGTGCGAAAAGTGGTTTTTCAACACTAACACAAGTGCGAAAAGTGGATTTTCAAAACTAACACAAGTGCGAAAAGTGGTTTTTCAACACTATCACAAGTGCAAAAAGTGTTTTTTCCACACTAATACAAGTGCAAAAGTGGTTTCCTGCACCAACACAAGTGCGAAAAGTGGTTTCCTGCACCAACACAAGTGCGAAAAGTGGTTTTTCAACACTAACACAAGTGTGAAAAGTGGTTTTTCAACACTAACACAAGTGCGAAAAGTGGTTTTTCAACACTAACACAAGTGCGAAAAGTGGTTTTTCAACACTATCACAAGTGCAAAAAGTGTTTTTTCCACACTAATACAAGTGCAAAAGTGGTTTCCAGCACCAACACAAGTGCGTTTTCAAACACTATCACAAGTGCAAAAAGTGTTTTTTCCACACTAATACAAGTGCAAAAGTGCTTTCCTGCACAACACAAGTGCGAAAAGTGGTTTCCTGCACCAACACAAGTGCGAAAAGTGGTTTTTCCACACTAATACAAGTGCAAAAGTGGTTTCCTGCACCAACACAAGTGCGAAAAGTGGTTTTTCAACACTAACACAAGTGCGAAAAGTAGTTTTTCAACAATATCACAAGTGCAAAAAGTGTTTTTTCCACACTAATACAAGTGCAAAAGTGGTTTCCTGCACCAAAACAAGTGCGAAAAGTGGTTTTTCAACACTAACACAAGTACGAAAAGTGGTTTTTCAACACTATCAGAAGTGCAAAAAGTGTTTTTTCCACACTAATACAAGTGCAAAAGTGGTTTCCTGCACCAACACAAGTGCGAAAAGTGGTTTTTCAACACTATCACAAGTGCAAAAAGTGTTTTTTCAACACTAACACAAGTGCAAAAGTGGTTTCCTGCACCAACACAAGTGCGAAAAGTGGTTTTCAACACTATCACAAGTGCAAAAAGTGTTTTTTCAACACTAACACAAGTGCGAAAAGTGGATTTTCAAAACTAACACAAGTGCGAAAAGTGGTTTTTCAACACTATCACAAGTGCAAAAAGTGTTTTTTCCACACTAATACAAGTGCAAAAGTGGTTTCCTGCACCAACACAAGTGCGAAAAGTGGTTTCCTGCACCAACACAATTGCGAAAAGTGGTTTTTCAACACTAACACAAGTGTGAAAAGTGGTTTTTCAACACTAACACAAGTGCGAAAAGTGGTTTTTCAACACTAACACAAGTGCGAAAAGTGGTTTCCTTCACCAACACCAGTGCAAAAAGTGGTTTTTCAACACTAACACAAGTGCGAAAAGTGGTTTTTCAACACTAACACAAGTGCGAAAAGTGGATTTTCAAAACTAACACAAGTGCGAAAAGTGGTTTTTTCAACACTATCACAAGTGCAAAAAGTGTTTTTTCCACACTAATACAAGTGCAAAAGTGGTTTCCTGCACCAACACAAGTGCGAAAAGTGGTTTCCTGCACCAACACAAGTGCGAAAAGTGGTTTTTCAACACTAACACAAGTGTGAAAAGTGGTTTTTCAACACTAACACAAGTGCGAAAAGTGGTTTTTCAACACTAACACAAGTGCGAAAAGTGGTTTTTCAACACTATCACAAGTGCAAAAAGTGGTTTTTCCACACTAATACAAGTGCAAAAGTGGTTTCCTGCACCAACACAAGTGCGAAAAGTGGTTTTTCAACAATATCACAAGTGCAGAAAGTGTTTTTTCCACACTAATACAAGTGCAAAAGTGGTTTCCTGCACCAACACAAGTGCGAAAAGTGGTTTTTCAACACTAACACAACTGCGAAAAGTGGTTTTTCAACACTAACACAAGTGCGAAAAGTGGTTTTTCAACACTAACACAAGTGCCCAAAGTGGTTTTCCCACACTAATACAAGTGCAAAAGTGGTTTCCTGCACCAACACAAGTGCGTAAAGTGGATTTTCAACACTAACACAAGTGCGAAAAGTGGGTTTTCAACACTAACACAAGTGCGAAAAGTGGTTTTTCAACACTAACACAAGTGCGAAAAGTGGTTTTTCAACACTAACACAAGTGCGAAAAGTGGTTTTTTCCACACTAATACAAGTGCAAAAGTGGTTTCCTGCACCAACACAAGTGCGAAAAGTGGTTTTTCAACACTAACACAAGTGCGAAAAGTGGTTTTTCAACAATATCACAAGTGCAAAAAGTGTTTTTTCCACACTAATACAAGTGCAAAAGTGGTTTCCTGCACCAACACAACTGCGAAAAGTGGTTTTTCAACACTAACACAAGTGCGAAAAGTGGTTTTTCAACACTATCACAAGTGCAAAAAGTGTTTTTTCCACACTAATACAAGTGCAAAAGTGGTTTCCTGCACCAACACAAGTGCGAAAAGTGGGTTTTCAACACTAACACAAGTGCGAAAAGTGTTTTTCAACACTATCACAAGTGCAAAAAGTGTTTTTTCCACACTAATACAAGTGCAAAATTGGTTTCCTGCACCAACACAAGTGGGAAAATTGGATTTTCAACACTAACACAAGTGCAAAAAGTGTTTTTTCAACACTAACACAAGTGCGAAAAGTGGTTTCCTTCACCAACACCAGTGCGAAAAGTGGTTTTTCAACACCAACACAAGTGCGAAAAGTGGTTTTTCAACACTAACACAAGTGCGAAAAGTGGTTTTTCCACACTAATACAAGTGCAAAAGTGGTTTCCTGCACCAACACAAGTGCGAAAAGTGGTTTTTCAACACTAACACAAGTGCGAAAAGTGGTTTTTCAACACTAACACAAGTGCGAAAAGTGGTTTTTCCACACTAATACAAGTGCAAAAGTGGTTTCCTGCACCAACACAAGTGCGAAAAGTGGTTTTTCAACACTAACACAAGTGCGAAAAGTGGTTTTTCAACACTAACACAAGTGCGAAAAGTGGTTTTTCAACACTATCACAAGTGCAAAAAGTGTTTTTTTCCACACTAATTACAAGTGCAAAAGTGGTTTCCTGCACCAACACAAGTGCGAAAAGTGGATTTTCAACACTAACACAAGTGCGAAAAGTGGGTTTTCAACACTAACACAAGTGCGAAAAGTGGTTTTTCAACACTATCACAAGTGCAAAAAGTGTTTTTTCAACACTAACACAAGTGTGAAAAGTGGCTTTTCAAAACTAACACAAGTGCGAAAAGTGGTTTTTCAACACTATCGCAAGTGCAAAAAGTGTTTTTTCCACACTAATACAAGTGCAAAAGTGGTTTCCTGCACCAACACAAGTGCGAAAAGTGGTTTTTTCAACATTAACACAAGTGCGTAAAGTGGATTTTCAACACTAACACAAGTGCGAAAAGTGGGTTTTCAACACTAACACAAGTGCGAAAAGTGGTTTTTCAACACTAACACAAGTGCGAAAAGTGGTTTTTCAACACTAACACAAGTGCGAAAAGTGGTTTTTCCACACTAATACAAGTGCAAAAGTGGTTTCCTGCACCAACACAAGTGCGAAAAGTGGTTTTTCAACACTAACACAAGTGCGAAAAGTGGTTTTTCAACACTATCAGAAGTGCAAAAAGTGTTTTTTCCACACTAATACAAGTGCAAAAGTGGTTTCCTGCACCAACACAAGTGCGAAAAGTGGTTTTTCAACACTATCACAAGTGCAAAAAGTGTTTTTTCAACACTAACACAAGTGCGAAAAGTGGTTTCCTTCACCAACACCAGTGCAAAAAGTGGTTTTTCAACACTAACACAAGTGCGAAAAGTGGTTTTTCAACACTAACACAAGTGCGAAAAGTGGATTTTCAAAACTAACACAAGTGCGAAAAGTGGTTTTTCAACACTATCACAAGTGCAAAAAGTGTTTTTTCCACACTAATACAAGTGCAAAAGTGGTTTCCTGCACCAACACAAGTGCGAAAAGTGGTTTCCTGCACCAACACAAGTGCGAAAAGTGGTTTTTCAACACTAACACAAGTGTGAAAAGTGGTTTTTCAACACTAACACAAGTGCGAAAAGTGGGTTTTCAACACTAACACAAGTGCGAAAAGTGGTTTTTCAACACTAACACAAGTGCGAAAAGTGGTTTTTCAACACTAACACAAGTGCGAAAAGTGGTTTTTCCACACTAATACAAGTGCAAAAGTGGTTTCCTGCACCAAAACAAGTGCGAAAAGTGGTTTTTCAACACTAACACAAGTGCGAAAAGTGGTTTTTCAACACTATCAGAAGTGCAAAAAGTGTTTTTTCCACACTAATACAAGTGCAAAAGTGGTTTCCTGCACCAACACAAGTGCGAAAAGTGGTTTTTCAACACTATCACAAGTGCAAAAAGTGTTTTTTCAACACTAACACAAGTGCGAAAAGTGGTTTCCTTCACCAACACCAGTGCAAAAAGTGGTTTTTCAACACTAACACAAGTGCGAAAAGTGGTTTTTCAACACTAACACAAGTGCGAAAAGTGGATTTTCAAAACTAACACAAGTGCGAAAAGTGGTTTTTCAACACTATCACAAGTGCAAAAAGTGTTTTTTCCACACTAATACAAGTGCAAAAGTGGTTTCCTGCACCAACACAAGTGCGAAAGTGGTTTCCTGCACCAACACAAGTGCGAAAAGTGGTTTTTCAACACTAACACAAGTGTGAAAAGTGGTTTTTTCAACACTAACACAAGTGCGAAAAGTGGTTTTTTCAACACTAACACAAGTGCGAAAAGTGGTTTTTCAACACTATCACAAGTGCAAAAAGTGTTTTTTCCACACTAATACAAGTGCAAAAGTGGTTTCCAGCACCAACACAAGTGCGTTTTCAACACTATCACAAGTGCAAAAAGTGTTTTTTCCACACTAATACAAGTGCAAAAGTGGTTTCCTGCACCAACACAAGTGCGAAAAGTGGTTTCCTGCACCAACACAAGTGCGAAAAGTGGTTTTTCCACACTAATACAAGTGCAAAAGTGGTTTCCTGCACCAACACAAGTGCGAAAAGTGGTTTTTCAACACTAACACAAGTGCGAAAAGTAGTTTTTCAACAATATCACAAGTGCAAAAAGTGTTTTTTCCACACTAATACAAGTGCAAAAGTGGTTTCCTGCACCAAAACAAGTGCGAAAAGTGGTTTTTCAACACTAACACAAGTACGAAAAGTGGTTTTTCAACACTATCAGAAGTGCAAAAAGTGTTTTTTTCCACACTAATACAAGTGCAAAAGTGGTTTCCTGCACCAACACAAGTGCGAAAAGTGGTTTTTCAACACTATCACAAGTGCAAAAAGTGTTTTTTCAACACTAACACAAGTGCAAAAGTGGTTTCCTGCACCAACACAAGTGCGAAAAGTGGTTTTCAACACTATCACAAGTGCAAAAAGTGTTTTTTCAACACTAACACAAGTGCGAAAAGTGGATTTTCAAAACTAACACAAGTGCGAAAAGTGGTTTTTCAACACTATCACAAGTGCAAAAAGTGTTTTTTCCACACTAATACAAGTGCAAAAGTGGTTTCCTGCACCAACACAAGTGCGAAAAGTGGTTTCCTGCACCAACACAATTGCGAAAAGTGGTTTTTCAACACTAACACAAGTGTGAAAAGTGGTTTTTCAACACTAACACAAGTGCGAAAAGTGGTTTTTCAACACTAACACAAGTGCGAAAACTGGTTTTTCAACACTATCACAAGTGCAAAACGTGTTTTTTTCCACACTAATACAAGTGCAAAAGTGGTTTCCTGCACCAACACAAGTGCGAAAAGTGGTTTTTCAACACTAACACAACTGCGAAAATTGGTTTTTCAACACTAACACAAGTGCGAAAAGTGGTTTTTCAACACTAACACAAGTGCCCAAAGTGGTTTTCCACACTAATACAAGTGCAAAAGTGGTTTCCTGCACCAACACAAGTGCGTAAAGTGGATTTTCAACACTAACACAAGTGCGAAAAGTGGGTTTTCAACACTAACACAAGTGCGAAAAGTGGTTTTTCAACACTATCACAAGTGCAAAAAGTGTTTTTTCAACACTAACACAAGTGTGAAAAGTGGCTTTTCAAAACTAACACAAGTGCGAAAAGTGGTTTTTCAACACTATCGCAAGTGCAAAAAGTGTTTTTTCCACACTAATACAAGTGCAAAAGTGGTTTCCTGCACCAACACAAGTGCGAAAAGTGGTTTTTCAACATTAACACAAGTGCGTAAAGTGGATTTTCAACACTAACACAAGTGCGAAAAGTGGGTTTTCAACACTAACACAAGTGCGAAAAGTGGTTTTTCAACACTAACACAAGTGCGAAAAGTGGTTTTTCAACACTAACACAAGTGCGAAAAGTGGTTTTTTCCACACTAATACAAGTGCAAAAGTGGTTTCCTGCACCAACACAAGTGCGAAAAGTGGTTTTTCAACACTAACACAAGTGCGAAAAGTGGTTTTTCAACACTATCAGAAGTGCAAAAAGTGTTTTTTCCACACTAATACAAGTGCAAAAGTGGTTTCCTGCACCAACACAAGTGCGAAAAGTGGTTTTTCAACACTATCACAAGTGCAAAAAGTGTTTTTTCAACACTAACACAAGTGCGAAAAGTGGTTTCCTTCACCAACACCAGTGCAAAAAGTGGTTTTTCAACACTAACACAAGTGCGAAAAGTGGTTTTTCAACACTAACACAAGTGCGAAAAGTGGATTTTCAAAACTAACACAAGTGCGAAAAGTGGTTTTTCAACACTATCACAAGTGCAAAAAGTGTTTTTTCCACACTAATACAAGTGCAAAAGTGGTTTCCTGCACCAACACAAGTGCGAAAAGTGGTTTCCTGCACAACACAAGTGCGAAAAGTGGTTTTTCAACACTAACACAAGTGTGAAAAGTGGTTTTTCAACACTAACACAAGTGCGAAAAGTGGGTTTTCAACACTAACACAAGTGCGAAAAGTGGTTTTTCAACACTAACACAAGTGCGAAAAGTGGTTTTTCAACACTAACACAAGTGCGAAAAGTGGTTTTTTCCACACTAATACAAGTGCAAAAGTGGTTTCCTGCACCAAAACAAGTGCGAAAAGTGGTTTTTCAACACTAACACAAGTGCGAAAAGTGGTTTTTCAACACTATCAGAAGTGCAAAAAGTGTTTTTTCCACACTAATACAAGTGCAAAAGTGGTTTCCTGCACCAACACAAGTGCGAAAAGTGGTTTTTCAACACTATCACAAGTGCAAAAAGTGTTTTTTCAACACTAACACAAGTGCGAAAAGTGGTTTCCTTCACCAACACCAGTGCAAAAAGTGGTTTTTCAACACTAACACAAGTGCGAAAAGTGGTTTTTCAACACTAACACAAGTGCGAAAAGTGGATTTTCAAAACTAACACAAGTGCGAAAAGTGGTTTTTCAACACTATCACAAGTGCAAAAAGTGTTTTTTCCACACTAATACAAGTGCAAAAGTGGTTTCCTGCACCAACACAAGTGCGAAAAGTGGTTTCCTGCACCAACACAAGTGCGAAAAGTGGTTTTTCAACACTAACACAAGTGTGAAAAAGTGGTTTTTCAACACTAACACAAGTGCGAAAAGTGGTTTTTCAACACTAACACAAGTGCGAAAAGTGGTTTTTCAACACTATCACAAGTGCAAAAAGTGTTTTTTTCCACACTAATACAAGTGCAAAAGTGGTTTCCAGCACCAACACAAGTGCGTTTTCAACACTATCACAAGTGCAAAAAGTGTTTTTTCCACACTAATACAAGTGCAAAAGTGGTTTCCTGCACCAACACAAGTGCGAAAAGTGGTTTCCTGCACCAACACAAGTGCGAAAAGTGGTTTTTCCACACTAATACAAGTGCAAAAGTGGTTTCCTGCACCAACACAAGTGCGAAAAGTGGTTTTTCAACACTAACACAAGTGCGAAAAGTAGTTTTTCAACAATATCACAAGTGCAAAAAGTGTTTTTTCCACACTAATACAAGTGCAAAAGTGGTTTCCTGCACCAAAACAAGTGCGAAAAGTGGTTTTTCAACACTAACACAAGTACGAAAAGTGGTTTTTCAACACTATCAGAAGTGCAAAAAGTGTTTTTTCCACACTAATACAAGTGCAAAAGTGGTTTCCTGCACCAACACAAGTGCGAAAAGTGGTTTTTCAACACTATCACAAGTGCAAAAAGTGTTTTTTCAACACTAACACAAGTGCAAAAGTGGTTTCCTGCACCAACACAAGTGCGAAAAGTGGTTTTCAACACTATCACAAGTGCAAAAAGTGTTTTTTCAACACTAACACAAGTGCGAAAAGTGGATTTTCAAAACTAACACAAGTGCGAAAAGTGGTTTTTCAACACTATCACAAGTGCAAAAAGTGTTTTTTTCCACACTAATACAAGTGCAAAAGTGGTTTCCTGCACCAACACAAGTGCGAAAAGTGGTTTCCTGCACCAACACAATTGCGAAAAGTGGTTTTTCAACACTAACACAAGTGTGAAAAGTGGTTTTTCAACACTAACACAAGTGCGAAAAGTGGTTTTTCAACACTAACACAAGTGCGAAAACTGGTTTTTCAACACTATCACAAGTGCAAAACGTGTTTTTTCCACACTAATACAAGTGCAAAAGTGGTTTCCTGCACCAACACAAGTGCGAAAAGTGGTTTTTCAACACTAACACAACTGCGAAAATTGGTTTTTCAACACTAACACAAGTGCGAAAAGTGGTTTTTCAACACTAACACAAGTGCCCAAAGTGGTTTTCCACACTAATACAAGTGCAAAAGTGGTTTCCTGCACCAACACAAGTGCGTAAAGTGGATTTTCAACACTAACACAAGTGCGAAAAGTGGGTTTTCAACACTAACACAAGTGCGAAAAGTGGTTTTTCAACACAAACACAAGTGCGAAAAGTGGTTTTTCAACACTAACACAAGTGCGAAAAGTGGTTTTTCCACACTAATACAAGTGCAAAAGTGGTTTCCTGCACCAACACAAGTGCGAAAAGTGGTTTTTCAACACTAACACAAGTGCGAAAAGTGGTTTTTCAACAATATCACAAGTGCAAAAAGTGTTTTTTCCACACTAATACAAGTGCAAAAGTGGTTTCCTGCACCAACACAACTGCGAAAAGTGGTTTTTCAACACTAACACAAGTGCGAAAAGTGGTTTTTCAACACTATCACAAGTGCAAAAAGTGTTTTTTCCACACTAATACAAGTGCAAAAGTGGTTTCCTGCACCAACACAAGTGCGAAAAGTGGGTTTTCAACACTAACACAAGTGCGAAAAGTGGTTTTTCAACACTATCACAAGTGCAAAAAGTGTTTTTTTCCACACTAATACAAGTGCAAAATTGGTTTCCTGCACCAACACAAGTGGGAAAAGTGGATTTTCAACACTAACACAAGTGCAAAAAGTGTTTTTTCAACACTAACACAAGTGCGAAAAGTGGTTTCCTTCACCAACACCAGTGCGAAAAGTGGTTTTCCAACACTAACACAAGTGCGAAAAGTGGTTTTTCAACACTAACACAAGTGCGAAAAGTGGTTTTTCCACACTAATACAAGTGCAAAAGTGGTTTCCTGCACCAACACAAGTGCGAAAAGTGGTTTTTCAACACCAACACAAGTGCGAAAAGTGGTTTTTCAACACTAACACAAGTGCGAAAAGTGTTTTTTCCACACTAATACAAGTGCAAAAGTGGTTTCCTGCACCAACACAGGTGCGAAAAGTGTTTTTTCAACACTAACACGAGTGCGAAAAGTGGTTTTTCAACACTAACACAAGTGCGAAAAGTGGTTTTTCCACACTAATACAAGTGCAAAAGTGGTTTCCTGCACCAACACAAGTGCGAAAAGTGGTTTTTCAACACTAACACAAGTGCAAAAAGTGGTTTTTCAACACTAACACAAGTGCGAAAAGTGGTTTTTCAACACTATCACAAGTGCAAAAAGTGTTTTTTTCCACACTAATTACAAGTGCAAAAGTGGTTTCCTGCACCAACACAAGTGCGAAAAGTGGATTTTCAACACTAACACAAGTGCGAAAAGTGGGTTTTCAACACTAACACAAGTGCGAAAAGTGGTTTTTCAACACTATCACAAGTGCAAAAAGTGTTTTTTCAACACTAACACAAGTGTGAAAAGTGGCTTTTCAAAACTAACACAAGTGCGAAAAGTGGTTTTTCAACACTATCGCAAGTGCAAAAAGTGTTTTTACCACACTAATACAAGTGCAAAAGTGGTTTCCTGCACCAACACAAGTGCGAAAAGTGGTTTTTCAACATTAACACAACTGCAAAAAGTGGTTTTTTCAACACTAACACAAGTGCGAAAAGTGGTTTTTCAACACTAACACAAATGCGAAAAGTGGTTTTCCACACTAATACAAATGCAAAAGTGGTTTCCTGCACCAACACAAGTGTGAAAAGTGGTTTTTCAAGTGGTTTTTGCACAAGTGCGAAAAGTGGTTTTTCAACACTAACACAAGTGCGAAAAGTGGTTTTTCAACACTATCACAAGTGCAAAAAGTGTTTTTTCCACACTAATACAAGTGCAAAAGTGGTTTCCTGCACCAACACAAGTGCGTTTTCCACACTAATACAAGTGCAAAAGTGGTTTCCTGCACCAACACAAGTGCGAAAAGTGGTTTTTCAACACTAACACAAGTGCGAAAAGTGGTTTTTCAACACTAACACAAGTGCGAAAAGTGGTTTTTCAACACTATCACAAGTGCAAAAAGTGGATTTTTCAACACTAACACAAGTGCGAAAAGTGGTTTCCTGCACCAACACAAGTGCGTAAAGTGGTTTTTCAACACTATCACAAGTGCAAAAAGTGTTTTTTCCACACTAATAGAAGTGCAAAGGTGGTTTCCTGCACCAACACAAGTGCGTAAAGTGGATTTTCAACACTAACACAAGTGCGAAAAGTGGGTTTTCAACACTAACACAAGTGCGAAAAGTGGTTTTTCAACACTAACACAAGTGCGAAAAGTGGTTTTTCAACACTAACACAAGTGCGAAAAGTGGTTTTTCCACACTAATACAAGTGCAAAAGTGGTTTCCTGCACCAACACAAGTGCGAAAAGTGGTTTTTCAACACTAACACAAGTGCGAAAAGTAGTTTTTCAACAATATCACAAGTGCAAAAAGTGTTTTTTCCACACTAATACAAGTGCAAAAGTGGTTTCCTGCACCAAAACAAGTGCGAAAAGTGGTTTTTCAACACTAACACAAGTGCGAAAAGTGGTTTTTCAACACTATCAGAAGTCTAAAAAGTGTTTTTTCCACACTAATACAAGTGCAAAAGTGGTTTCCTGCAACAACACAAGTGCGAAAAGTGGTTTTTCAACACTATCACAAGTGCAAAAAGTGTTTTTTCAACACTAACACAAGTGCGAAAAGTGGTTTCCTTCACCAACACCAGTGCAAAAAGTGGTTTTTCAACACTAACACAAGTGCGAAAAGTGGTTTTTCAACACTAACACAAGTGCGAAAAGGGGTTTTTCCACACTAATACAAGTGCAAAAGTCGTTTCCTGCACCAACACAAGTGCGACAAGTGGTTTTCAACACTATCACAAGTGCAAAAAGTGTTTTTTCAACACTAACACAAGTGCGAAAAGTGGATTTTCAAAACTAACACAAGTGCGAAAAGTGGTTTTTCAACACTATCACAAGTGCAAAAAGTGTTTTTTCCACACTAATACAAGTGCAAAAGTGGTTTCCTGCACCAACACAAGTGCGAAAAGTGGTTTCCTGCACCAACACAAGTGCGAAAAGTGGTTTTTCAACACTAACACAAGTGTGAAAAGTGGTTTTTCAACACTAACACAAGTGCGAAAAGTGGTTTTTCAACACTAACACAAGTGCGAAAAGTGGTTTTTCAACACTATCACAAGTGCAAAAAGTGTTTTTTCCACACTAATACAAGTGCAAAAGTGGTTTCCAGCACCAACACAAGTGCGTTTTCCACACTAATACAAGTGCAAAAGTGGTTTTTCAACACTAACACAAGTGTGAAAAGTGGTTTCCTTCACCAACACCAGTGCGAAAAGTGGTTTTTCAACACTAACACAAGTGCGAAAAGTGGTTTTTCAACACTAACACAAGTGCGAAAAGTGGTTTTTCCACACTAATACAAGTGCAAAAGTGGTTTCCTGCACCAACACAAGTGGGAAAAGTGGATTTTCAACACTAATACAAGTGCGAAAAGTGGGTTTTCAACACTAACACAAGTGCGAAAAGTGGTTTTTCAACACCATCACAAGTGCAAAAAGTGTTTTTTCAACACTAACACAAGTGCGAAAAGTGGTTCCCTTCACCAACACCAGTGCGAAAAGTGGTTTTTCAACACTAACACAAGTGCGAAAAGTGGTTTTTCAACACTAACACAAGTGCGAAAAGTGTTTTTTCCACACTAATACAATTGCAAAAGTGGTTTCCTGCACCAACACAAGTGCGAAAAGTGGTTTTTCAAAACCAACACAAGTGCGAAAAGTGGTTTTTCAACACTAACACAAGTGCGAAAAGTGGTTTTTCCACACTAATACAAGTGCAAAAGTGGTTTCCTGCACCAACACAAGTGCGAAAAGTGGTTTTTCAACACTAACACAAGTGCGAAAAGTGGTTTTCCAACACTAACAAAAGTGCGAAAAGTGGTTTTTCCACACTAATACAAGTGCAAAAGTGGTTTCCTGCACCAACACAAGTGCGAAAAGTGGTTTTTCAACACTATCACAAGTGCGAAATGTGGTTTTTCAACACTAACACAAGTGCGAAAAGTGGTTTTTCAACACTATCACAAGTGCAAAAAGTGTTTTTTCCACACTAATACAAGTGCAAAAGTGGTTTCCTGCACCAACACAAGTGCGAACAGTGGATTTTCAACACTAACACAAGTGCGAAAAGTGGGTTTTCAACACTAACACAAGTGCGAAAAGTGGTTTTTCAACACTATCACAAGTGCAAAAAGTGTTTTTTCAACACTAACACAAGTGCGAAAAGTGGATTTTCAAAACTAACACAAGTGCGAAAAGTGGTTTTTCAACACTATCACAAATGCAAAAAGTGTTTTTTCCACACTAATACAAGTGCAAAAGTGGTTTCCTGCACCAACACAAGTGCGAAAAGTGGTTTTTCAACACTAACACAACTGCGAAAAGTGGTTTTTTAACACTAACACAAGTGCGAAAAGTGGTTTTTCAACACTAACACAAGTGCCCAAAGTGGTTTTCCACACTAATACAAGTGCAAAAGTGGTTTCCTGCACCAACACAAGTGCGTAAAGTGGATTTTCAACACTAACACAAGTGCGAAAAGTGGGTTTTCAACACTAACACAAGTGCGAAAAGTGGTTTTTCAACACTAACACAAGTGCGAAAAGTGGTTTTTCAACACTAACACAAGTGCGAAAAGTGGTTTTTCCACACTAATACAAGTGCAAAAGTGGTTTCCTGCACCAACACAAGTGCGAAAAGTGGTTTTTCAACACTAACACAAGTGCGAAAAGTGGTTTTTCAACAATATCACAAGTGCAAAAAGTGTTTTTTCCACACTAATACAAGTGCAAAAGTGGTTTCCTGCACCAACACAACTGCGAAAAGTGGTTTTTCAACACTAACGCAAGTGCGAAAAGTGGTTTTTCAACACTATCACAAGTGCAAAAAGTGTTTTTTCCACACTAATACAAGTGCAAAAGTGGTTTCCTGCACCAACACAAGTGCGAAAAGTGGGTTTTCAACACTAACACAAGTGCGAAAAGTGGTTTTTCAACACTATCACAAGTGCAAAAAGTGTTTTTTCCACACTAATACAAGTGCAAAAGTGGTTTCCTGCACCAACACAAGTGGGAAAAGTGGATTTTCAACACTAACACAAGTGCAAAAAGTGTTTTTTCAACACTAACACAATTGCGCAAAGTGGTTTCCTTCACCAACACCAGTGCGAAAAGTGGTTTTCCAACACTAACACAAGTGCGAAAAGTGGTTTTTCAACACTAACACAAGTGCGAAAAGTGGTTTTTCCACACTAATACAAGTGCAAAAGTGGTTTCCTGCACCAACACAAGTGCGAAAAGTGGTTTTTCAACACCAACACAAGTGCGAAAAGTGGTTTTTCAACACTAACACAAGTGCGAAAAGTGTTTTTTCCACACTAATACAAGTGCAAAAGTGGTTTCCTGCACCAACACAAGTGCGAAAAGTGGTTTTTCAACACTAACACAAGTGCGAAAAGTGGTTTTTCAACACTAACACAAGTGCGAAAAGTGGTTTTTCCACACTAATACAAGTGCAAAAGTGGTTTCCTGCACCAACACAAGTGCGAAAAGTGGTTTTTCAACACTAACACAAGTGCGAAAAGTGGTTTTTCAACACTAACACAAGTGCGAAAAGTGGTTTTTCAACACTATCCCTCACAAGTGCAAAAAGTGTTTTTTCCACACTAATACAAGTGCAAAAGTGGTTTCCTGCACCAACACAAGTGCGTTTTCCACACTAATACAAGTGCAAAAGTGGTTTCCTGCACCAACACAAGTGCAAAAAGTGGTTTTTCAACACTAACACAAGTGCGAAAAGTGGTTTTTCAACACTAACACAAGTGCGAAAAGTGGTTTTTCAACACTATCACAAGTGCAAAAAGTGGATTTTCAACACTAACACAAGTGCGAAAAGTGGTTTCCTGCACCAACACAAGTGCGTAAAGTGGTTTTTCAACACTATCACAAGTGCAAAAAGTGTTTTTTCCACACTAATACAAGTGCAAAGGTGGTTTCCTGCACCAACACAAGTGCGTAAAGTGGATTTTCAACACTAACACAAGTGCGAAAAGTGGGTTTTCAACACTAACACAAGTGCGAAAAGTGGTTTTTCAACACTAACACAAGTGCGAAAAGTGGTTTTTCAACACTAACACAAGTGCGAAAAGTGGTTTTTCAACACTATCAGAAGTGCAAAAAGTGTTTTTTCCACACTAATACAAGTGCAAAAGTGGTTTCCTGCACCAACACAAGTGGGAAAAGTGGATTTTCAACACTAACACAAGTGCGAAAAGTGGGTTTTCAACACTAACACAAGTGTGAAAAGTGGTTTCCTTCACCAACACCAGTGCGAAAAGTGGTTTTTCAACACTAACACAAGTGCGAAAAGTGGTTTTTCAACACTAACACAAGTGCGAAAAGTGGTTTTTCCACACTAATACAAGTGCAAAAGTGGTTTCCTGCACCAACACAAGTGCGAAAAGTGGTTTTTCAACACCAACACAAGTGCGAAAAGTGGTTTTTCAACACTAACACAAGTGCGAAAAGTGGTTTTTCCACACTAATACAAGTGCAAAAGTGGTTTCCTGCACCAACACAAGTGCGAAAAGTGGTTTTTCAACACTAACACAAGTGTGAAAAGTGGTTTTTCAACACTAACACAAGTGCGAAAAGTGGTTTTTCCACACTAATACAAGTGCAAAAGTGGTTTCCTGCACCAACACAAGTGCGAAAAGTGGTTTTTCAACACTAACACAAGTGCGAAAAGTGGTTTTTCAACACTAACACAAGTGCGAAAAGTGGTTTTTCAACACTATCACAAGTGCAAAAAGTGTTTTTTCCACACTAATACAAGTCCAAAAGTGGTTTTCTGCACCAACACAAGTGCGAAAAGTGGATTTTCAACACTAACACAAGTGCGAAAAGTGGTTTTTCAACACTAACACAAGTGCGAAAAGTGGTTTTTCAACACTATCAGAAGTGCAAAAAGTGTTTTTTCCACACTAATACAAGTGCAAAAGTGGTTTCCTGCACCAACACAAGTGCGAAAAGTGGTTTTTCAACACTAACACAAGTGTGAAAAGTGGTTTTTCAACACTAACACAAGTGCGAAAAGTGGTTTTTCAACACTAACACAAGTGCGAAAAGTGGTTTTTCAACACTATCACAAGTGCAAAAAGTGTTTTTTCCACACTAACACAAGTGCGAAAAGTGGATTTTCAAAACTAACACAAGTGCGAAAAGTGGTTTTTCAACACTATCACAAGTGCAAAAAGTGTTTTTTCAACACTAACACAAGTGCGAAAAGTGGTTTCCTTCACCAACACCAGTGCAAAAAGTGGTTTTTCAACACTAACACAAGTGCGAAAAGTGGTTTTTCAACACTAACACAAGTGCGAAAAGGGGTTTTTCCACACTAATACAAGTGCAAAAGTCGTTTCCTGCACCAACACAAGTGCGAAAAGTGGTTTTCAACACTATCACAAGTGCAAAAAGTGTTTTTTCAACACTAACACAAGTGCGAAAAGTGGATTTTCAAAACTAACACAAGTGCGAAAAGTGGTTTTTCAACACTATCACAAGTGCAAAAAGTGTTTTTTCCACACTAATACAAGTGCAAAAGTGGTTTCCTGCACCAACACAAGTGCGAAAAGTGGTTTCCTGCACCAACACAAGTGCGAAAAGTGGTTTTTCAACACTAACACAAGTGTGAAAAGTGGTTTTTCAACACTAACACAAGTGCGAAAAGTGGTTTTTCAACACTAACACAAGTGCGAAAAGTGGTTTTTCAACACTATCACAAGTGCAAAAAGTGTTTTTTCCACACTAATACAAGTGCAAAAGTGGTTTCCAGCACCAACACAAGTGCGTTTTCCACACTAATACAAGTGCAAAAGTGGTTTCCTGCACCAACACAAGTGCGAAAAGTGGTTTTTCAACACTAACACAAGTGCGAAAAGTGGGTTTTCAACACTAACACAAGTGCGAAAAGTGGTTTTTCAACACTATCACAAGTGCAAAAAGTGTTTTTTCCACACTAATACAAGTGCAAAAGTCGTTTCCTGCACCAACACAAGTGGGAAAAGTGGATTTTCAACACTAATACAAGTGCGAAA
Organism: Myxine glutinosa; assembly: GCF_964187855.1. Classification (NCBI taxonomy): domain Eukaryota; kingdom Metazoa; phylum Chordata; class Myxini; order Myxiniformes; family Myxinidae; genus Myxine; species Myxine glutinosa. The sequence continues at coordinate 17,740,449 of NC_136262.1, forward strand.
AGTGGGTTTTCAACACTAACACAAGTGCGAAAAGTGGTTTTTCAACACTATCACAAGTGCAAAAAGTGTTTTTTCAACACTAACACAAGTGCGAAAAGTGGTTCCCTTCACCAACACCAGTGCGAAAAGTGGTTTTTCAACACTAACACAAGTGCGAAAAGTGGTTTTTCAACACTAACACAAGTGCGAAAAGTGTTTTTTCCACACTAATACAAGTGCAAAAGTGGTTTCCTGCACCAACACAAGTGCGAAAAGTGGTTTTTCAAAACCAACACAAGTGCGAAAAGTGGTTTTTCAACACTAACACAAGTGCGAAAAGTGGTTTTTCCACACTAATACAAGTGCAAAAGTGGTTTCCTGCACCAACACAAGTGCGAAAAGTGGTTTTTCAACACTAACACAAGTGCGAAAAGTGGTTTTCCAACACTAACAAAAGTGCGAAAAGTGGTTTTTCCACACTAATACAAGTGCAAAAGTGGTTTCCTGCACCAACACAAGTGCGAAAAGTGGTTTTTCAACACTATCACAAGTGCGAAATGTGGTTTTTCAACACTAACACAAGTGCGAAAAGTGGTTTTTCAACACTATCACAAGTGCAAAAAGTGTTTTTTCCACACTAATACAAGTGCAAAAGTGGTTTCCTGCACCAACACAAGTGCGAACAGTGGATTTTCAACACTAACACAAGTGCGAAAAGTGGGTTTTCAACACTAACACAATTGCGAAAAGTGGTTTTTCAACACTATCACAAGTGCAAAAAGTGTTTTTTCAACACTAACACAAGTGCGAAAAGTGGATTTTCAAAACTAACACAAGTGCGAAAAGTGGTTTTTCAACACTATCACAAGTGCAAAAAGTGTTTTTTCCACACTAATACAAGTGCAAAAGTGGTTTCCTGCACCAACACAAGTGCGAAAAGTGGTTTTTCAACACTAACACAACTGCGAAAAGTGGTTTTTCAACACTAACACAAGTGCGAAAAGTGGTTTTTCAACACTAACACAAGTGCCCAAAGTGGTTTTCCACACTAATACAAGTGCAAAAGTGGTTTCCTGCACCAACACAAGTGCGTAAAGTGGATTTTCAACACTAACACAAGTGCGAAAAGTGGGTTTTCAACACTAACACAAGTGCGAAAAGTGGTTTTTCAACACTAACACAAGTGCGAAAAGTGGTTTTTCAACACTAACACAAGTGCGAAAAGTGGTTTTTCCACACTAATACAAGTGCAAAAGTGGTTTCCTGCACCAACACAAGTGCGAAAAGTGGTTTTTCAACACTAACACAAGTGCGAAAAGTGGTTTTTCAACAATATCACAAGTGCAAAAAGTGTTTTTTCCACACTAATACAAGTGCAAAAGTGGTTTCCTGCACCAACACAACTGCGAAAAGTGGTTTTTCAACACTAACGCAAGTGCGAAAAGTGGTTTTTCAACACTATCACAAGTGCAAAAAGTGTTTTTTCCACACTAATACAAGTGCAAAAGTGGTTTCCTACACCAACACAAGTGCGAAAAGTGGGTTTTCAACACTAACACAAGTGCGAAAAGTGGTTTTTCAACACTATCACAAGTGCAAAAAGTGTTTTTTCCACACTAATACAAGTGCAAAAGTGGTTTCCTTCACCAACACCAGTGCGAAAAGTGGTTTTCCAACACTAACACAAGTGCGAAAAGTGGTTTTTCAACACTAACACAAGTGCGAAAAGTGGTTTTTCCACACTAATACAAGTGCAAAAGTGGTTTCCTGCACCAACACAAGTGCGAAAAGTGGTTTTTCAACACCAACACAAGTGCGAAAAGTGGTTTTTCAACACTAACACAAGTGCGAAAATTGTTTTTTCCACACTAATACAAGTGCAAAAGTGGTTTCCTGCACCAACACAAGTGCGAAAAGTGGTTTTTCAACACTAACACAAGTGCGAAAAGTGGTTTTTCAACACTAACACAAGTGCGAAAAGTGGTTTTTCCACACTAATACAAGTGCAAAAGTGGTTTCCTGCACCAACACAAGTGCGAAAAGTGGTTTTTCAACACTAACACAAGTGCGAAAAGTGGTTTTTCAACACTAACACAAGTGCGAAAAGTGGTTTTTCAACACTATCACAAGTGCAAAAAGTGTTTTTTTCCACACTAATTACAAGTGCAAAAGTGGTTTCCTGCACCAACACAAGTGTGAAAAGTGGTTTTTCAACACTAACACAAGTGCGAAAAGTGGTTTTTCAACACTAACACAAGTGCGAAAAGTGGTTTTTCAACACTATCCCTCACAAGTGCAAAAAGTGTTTTTTCCACACTAATACAAGTGCAAAAGTGGTTTCCTGCACCAACACAAGTGCGTTTTCCACACTAATACAAGTGCAAAAGTGGTTTCCTGCACCAACACAAGTGCAAAAAGTGGTTTTTCAACACTAACACAAGTGCGAAAAGTGGTTTTTCAACACTAACACAAGTGCGAAAAGTGGTTTTTCAACACTATCACAAGTGCAAAAAGTGGATTTTCAACACTAACACAAGTGCAAAGGTGGTTTCCTGCACCAACACAAGTGCGTAAAGTGGATTTTCAACACTAACACAAGTGCGAAAAGTGGGTTTTCAACACGAACACAAGTGCGAAAAGTGGTTTTTCAACACTAACACAAGTGCGAAAAGTGGTTTTTCAACACTAACACAAGTGCGAAAAGTGGTTTTTCAACACTATCAGAAGTGCAAAAAGTGTTTTTTCCACACTAATACAAGTGCAAAAGTGGTTTCCTGCACCAACACAAGTGGGAAAAGTGGATTTTCAACACTAACACAAGTGCGAAAAGTGGGTTTTCAACACTAACACAAGTGTGAAAAGTGGTTTCCTTCACCAACACCAGTGCGAAAAGTGGTTTTTCAACACAAACACAAGTGTGAAAAGTGGTTTTTCAACACTAACACAAGTGCGAAAAGTGGTTTTTCCACACTAATACAAGTGCAAAAGTGGTTTCCTGCACCAACACAAGTGCGAAAAGTGGTTTTTCAACACCAACACAAGTGCGAAAAGTGGTTTTTCAACACTAACACAAGTGCGAAAAGTGGTTTTTCCACACTAATACAAGTGCAAAAGTGGTTTCCTGCACCAACACAAGTGCGAAAAGTGGTTTTTCAACACTAACACAAGTGTGAAAAGTGGTTTTTCAACACTAACACAAGTGCGAAAAGTGGTTTTTCCACACTAATACAAGTGCAAAAGTGGTTTCCTGCACCAACACAAGTGCGAAAAGTGGTTTTTCAACACTAACACAAGTGCGAAAAGTGGTTTTTCAACACTAACACAAGTGCGAAAAGTGGTTTTTCAACACTATCACAAGTGCAAAAAGTGTTTTTTCCACACTAATACAAGTCCAAAAGTGGTTTTCTGCACCAACACAAGTGCGAAAAGTGGATTTTCAACACTAACACAAGTGCGAAAAGTGGGTTTTCAACACTAACACAAGTGCGAAAAGTGGTTTTCAACACTATCACAAGTGCAAAAAGTGTTTTTTCAACACTAACACAAGTGCGAAAAGTGGATTTTCAAAACTAACACAAGTGCAAAAAGTGGTTTTTCAACACTATCACAAGTGCAAAAAGTGTTTTTTCCACACTAATACAAGTGCAAAAGTGGTTTCCTGCACCAACACAAGTGTGAAAAGTGGTTTCCTGCACCAACACAAGTGCGAAAAGTGGTTTTTCAACACTAACACAAGTGTGAAAAGTGGTTTTTCAACACTAACACAAGTGCGAAAAGTGGTTTTTCAACACTAACACAAGTGCGAAAAGTGGTTTTTCAACACTATCACAAGTGCAAAAAGTGTTTTTTCCACACTAATACAAGTGCAAAAGTGGTTTCCAGCACCAACACAAGTGCGTTTTCCACACTAATACAAGTGCAAAAGTGGTTTCCTGCACCAACACAAGTGCGAAAAGTGGTTTTTCAACACTAACACAAGTGCGAAAAGTGGGTTTTCAACACTAACACAAGTGCGAAAAGTGGTTTTTCAACACTATCACAAGTGCAAAAAGTGTTTTTTCCACACTAATACAAGTGCAAAAGTGGTTTCCTGCACCAACACAAGTGGGAAAAGTGGATTTTCAACACTAACACAAGTGCGAAAAGTGGGTTTTCAACACTAACACAAGTGCGAAAAGTGGTTTTTCAACACTATCACAAGTGCAAAAAGTGTTTTTTCAACACTAACACAAGTGCGAAAAGTGGTTTCCTTCACCAACACCAGTGCAAAAAGTGGTTTTTCAACACTAACACAAGTGCGAAAAGTGGTTTTTCAACACTAACACAAGTGCGAAAAGTGGTTTTTCCACACTAATACAAGTGCAAAAGTGGTTTCCTGCACCAACACAAGTGCGAAAAGTGGTTTTCAACACTATCACAAGTGCAAAAAGTGTTTTTTCAACACTAACACAAGTGCGAAAAGTGGATTTTCAAAACTAACACATGTGCGAAAAGTGGTTTTTCAACACTATCACAAGTGCAAAAAGTGTTTTTTCCACACTAATACAAGTGCAAAAGTGGTTTCCTGCACCAACACAAGTGCGAAAAGTGGTTGCCTGCACCAACACAAGTGCGAAAAGTGGTTTTTCAACACTAACACAAGTGTGAAAAGTGGTTTTTCAACACTAACACAAGTGCGAAAAGTGGTTTTTCAACACTAACACAAGTGCGAAAAGTGGTTTTTCAACACTATCACAAGTGCAAAAAGTGTTTTTGCCACACTAATACAAGTGCAAAAGTGGTTTCCAGCACCAACACAAGTGCGTTTTCCACACTAATACAAGTGCAAAAGTGGTTTCCTGCACCAACACAAGTGCGAAAAGTGGTTTTTCAACACTAACACAAGTGCGAAAAGTGGGTTTTCAACACTAACACAAGTGCGAAAAGTGGTTTTTCAACACTATCACAAGTGCGAAAAGTGGTTTATCAACACTATCACAAGTGCAAAAAGTGTTTTTTCAACACTAACACAAGTGCGAAAAGTGGTTTCCTTCACCAACACCAGTGCGAAAAGTGGTTTTTCAACACTAACACAAGTGCGAAAAGTGGTTTTTCAACACTAACACAAGTGCGAAAAGTGGTTTTTCCACACTAATACAAGTGCAAAAGTGGTTTCCTGCACCAACACAAGTGCGAAAAGTGGTTTTTCAACACCAACACAAGTGCGAAACGTGGTTTTTCAATACTAACACAAGTGCGAAAAGTGGTTTTTCCACACTAATACAAGTGCAAAAGTGGTTTCCTGCACCAACACAAGTGCAAAAAGTGGTTTTTCAACACTAACACAAGTGCGAAAAGTGGTTTTCCAACACTAACACAAGTGCGAAAAGTGGTTTTTCCACACTAATACAAGTGCAAAAGTGGTTTCCTGCACCAACACAAGTGCGAAAAGTGGTTTTTCAACACTAACACAAGTGCGAAAAGTGGTTTTTCAACACTAACACAAGTGCGAAAAGTGGTTTTTCAACACTATCACAAGTGCAAAAAGTGTTTTTTCCACACTAATACAAGTGCAAAAGTGGTTTCCTGCACCAACACAAGTGCGAACAGTGGATTTTCAACACTAACACAAGTGCGAAAAGTGGGTTTTCAACACTAACACAAGTGCGAAAAGTGTTTTTTCAACACTATCACAAGTGCAAAAAGTGTTTTTTCAACACTAACACAAGTGCGAAAAGTGGATTTTCAACACTAACACAAGTGCGAAAAGTGGTTTCCTGCACCAACACAAGTGCGAAAAGTGGTTTTGCAACACTATCACAAGTGCAAAAAGTGTTTTTTCAACACTAACACAAGTGCGAAAAGTGGTTTCCTTCACCAACACCAGTGCGAAAAGTAGTTTTTCAACACTATCACAAGTGCAAAAAGTGTTTTTTCCACACTAATACAAGTGCAAAAGTGGTTTCCAGCACCAACACAAGTGCGTTTTCCACACTAATACAAGTGCAAAAGTGGTTTCCTGCACCAACACAAGTGCGAAAAGTGGTTTTTCAACACTAACACAAGTGCGAAAAGTGGGTTTTCAACACTAACACAAGTGCGAAAAGTGGTTTTTCAACACTATCACAAGTGCAAAAAGTGTTTTTTCCACACTAATACAAGTGCAAAAGTGGTTTCCTGCACCAACACAAGTGGGAAAAGTGGATTTTCAACACTAACACAAGTGCGAAAAGTGGGTTTTCAACACTAACACAAGTGCAAAAAGTGGTTTTTCAACACTATCACAAGTGCAAAAAGTGTTTTTTCAACACTAACACAAGTGCGAAAAGTGGTTTCCTTCACCAACACCAGTGCAAAAAGTGGTTTTTCAACACTAACACAAGTGCGAAAAGTGGTTTTTCAACACTAACACAAATGCGAAAAGTGGTTTTTCCACACTAATACAAGTGCAAAAGTGGTTTCCTGCACCAACACAAGTGCGAAAAGTGGTTTTCAACACTATCACAAGTGCAAAAAGTGTTTTTTCAACACTAACACAAGTGCGAAAAGTGGATTTTCAAAACTAACACAAGTGCGAAAAGTGGTTTTTCAACACTATCACAAGTGCAAAAAGTGTTTTTCCACACTAATACAAGTGCAAAAGTGGTTTCCTGCACCAACACAAGTGCGAAAAGTGGTTGCCTGCACCAACACAAGTGCGAAAAGTGGTTTTTCAACACTAACACAAGTGTGAAAAGTGGTTTTTCAACACTAACACAAGTGCGAAAAGTGGTTTTTCAACACTAACACAAGTGCGAAAAGTGGTTTTTCAACACTATCACAAGTGCAAAAAGTGTTTTTGCCACACTAATACAAGTGCAAAAGTGGTTTCCAGCACCAACACAAGTGCGTTTTCCACACTAATACAAGTGCAAAAGTGGTTTCCTGCACCAACACAAGTGCGAAAAGTGGTTTTTCAACACTAACACAAGTGCGAAAAGTGGGTTTTCAACACTAACACAAGTGCGAAAAGTGGTTTTTCAACACTATCACAAGTGCGAAAAGTGGTTTTTCAACACTATCACAAGTGCAAAAAGTGTTTTTTCAACACTAACACAAGTGCGAAAAGTGGTTTCCTTCACCAACACCAGTGCGAAAAGTGGTTTTTCAACACTAACACAAGTGCGAAAAGTGGTTTTTCAACACTAACACAAGTGCGAAAAGTGGTTTTTCCACACTAATACAAGTGCAAAAGTGGTTTCCTGCACCAACACAAGTGCGAAAAGTGGTTTTTCAACACCAACACAAGTGCGAAACGTGGTTTTTCAACACTAACACAAGTGCGAAAAGTGGTTTTTCCACACTAATACAAGTGCAAAAGTGGTTTCCTGCACCAACACAAGTGCAAAAAGTGGTTTTTCAACACTAACACAAGTGCGAAAAGTGGTTTTCCAACACTAACACAAGTGCGAAAAGTGGTTTTTCCACACTAATACAAGTGCAAAAGTGGTTTCCTGCACCAACACAAGTGCGAAAAGTGGTTTTTCAACACTAACACAAGTGCGAAAAGTGGTTTTTCAACACTAACACAAGTGCGAAAAGTGGTTTTTCAACACTATCACAAGTGCAAAAAGTGTTTTTTCCACACTAATACAAGTGCAAAAGTGGTTTCCTGCACCAACACAAGTGCGAACAGTGGATTTTCAACACTAACACAAGTGCGAAAAGTGGGTTTTCAACACTAACACAAGTGCGAAAAGTGTTTTTTCAACACTATCACAAGTGCAAAAAGTGTTTTTTCAACACTAACACAAGTGCGAAAAGTGGATTTTCAAAACTAACACAAGTGTGAAAAGTGGTTTTTCAACACTATCACAAGTGCAAAAAGTGTTTTTTCCACACTAATACAAGTGCAAAAGTGGTTTCCTGCACCAACACAAGTGCGAAAAGTGGTTTTTCAACACTAACACAACTGCGAAAAGTGGTTTTTCAACACTAACACAAGTGCGAAAAGTGGTTTTTCAACACTAACACAAGTGCCCAAAGTGGTTTTCCACACTAATACAAGTGCAAAAGTGGTTTCCTGCACCAACACAAGTGCGTAAAGTGGATTTTCAACACTAACACAAGTGCGAAAAGTGGGTTTTCAACACTAACACAAGTGCGAAAAGTGGTTTTTCAACACTAACACAAGTGCGAAAAGTGGTTTTTCAACACTAACACAAGTGCGAAAAGTGGTTTTTCCACACTAATACAAGTGCAAAAGTGGTTTCCTGCACCAACACAAGTGCGAAAAGTGGTTTTTCAACACTAACACAAGTGCGAAAAGTGGTTTTTCAACAATATCACAAGTGCAAAAAGTGTTTTTTCCACACTAATACAAGTGCAAAAGTGGTTTCCTGCACCAACACAAGTGCGAAAAGTGGTTTTTCAACACCAACACAAGTGCGAAAAGTGGTTTTTCAACACTAACACAAGTGCGAAAAGTGGTTTTTCCACACTAATACAAGTGCAAAAGTGGTTTCCTGCACCAACACAAATGCGAAAAGTGGTTTTTCAACACTAACACAAGTGTGAAAAGTGGTTTTTCAACACTAACACAAGTGTGAAAAGTGGTTTTTCCACACTAATACAAGTGCAAAAGTGGTTTCCTGCACCAACACAAGTGCGAAAAGTGGTTTTTCAACACTAACACAAGTGCGAAAAGTGGTTTTTCAACACTAACACAAGTGCGAAAAGTGGTTTTTCAACACTAACACAAGTGCCCAAAGTGGTTTTCCACACTAATACAAGTGCAAAAGTGGTTTCCTGCACCAACACAAGTGCGTAAAGTGGATTTTCAACACTAACACAAGTGCGAAAAGTGGGTTTTCAACACTAACACAAGTGCGAAAAGTGGTATTTCAACACTAACACAAGTGCGAAAAGTGGTTTTTCAACACTAACACAAGTGCGAAAAGTGGTTTTTCCACACTAATACAAGTGCAAAAGTGGTTTCCTGCACCAACACAAGTGCGAAAAGTGGTTTTTCAACACTAACACAAGTGCGAAAAGTGGTTTTTCAACAATATCACAAGTGCAAAAAGTGTTTTTTCCACACTAATACAAGTGCAAAAGTGGTTTCCTGCACCAACACAACTGCGAAAAGTGGTTTTTCAACACTAACACAAGTGCGAAAAGTGGTTTTTCAACACTATCACAAGTGCAAAAAGTGTTTTTTCCACACTAATACAAGTGCAAAAGTGGTTTCCTGCACCAACACAAGTGCGAAAAGTGGGTTTTCAACACTAACACAAGTGCGAAAAGTGGTTTTTCAACACTATCACAAGTGCAAAAAGTGTTTTTTCCACACTAATACAAGTGCAAAATTGGTTTCCTGCACCAACACAAGTGGGAAAAGTGGATTTTCAACACTAACACAAGTGCAAAAAGTGTTTTTTCAACACTAACACAAGTGCGAAAAGTGGTTTCCTTCACCAACACCAGTGCGAAAAGTGGTTTTCCAACACTAACACAAGTGCGAAAAGTGGTTTTTCAACACTAACACAAGTGCGAAAAGTGGTTTTTCCACACTAATACAAGTGCAAAAGTGGTTTCCTGCACCAACACAAGTGCGAAAAGTGGTTTTTCAACACCAACACAAGTGCGAAAAGTGGTTTTTCAACACTAACACAAGTGCGAAAAGTGTTTTTTCCACACTAATACAAGTTCAAAAGTGGTTTCCTGCACCAACACAAGTGCGAAAAGTGTTTTTTCAACACTAACACGAGTGCGAAAAGTGGTTTTTCAACACTAACACAAGTGCGAAAAGTGGTTTTTCCACACTAATACAAGTGCAAAAGTGGTTTCCTGCACCAACACAAGTGCGAAAAGTGGTTTTTCAACACTAACACAAGTGCGAAAAGTGGTTTTTCAACACTAACACAAGTGCGAAAAGTGGTTTTTCAACACTATCACAAGTGCAAAAAGTGTTTTTTTCCACACTAATTAGAAGTGCAAAAGTGGTTTCCTGCACCAACACAAGTGCGAAAAGTGGATTTTCAACACTAACACAAGTGCGAAAAGTGGGTTTTCAACACTAACACAAGTGCGAAAAGTGGTTTTTCAACACTATCACAAGTGCAAAAAGTGTTTTTTCAACACTAACACAAGTGTGAAAAGTGGCTTTTCAAAACTAACACAAGTGCGAAAAGTGGTTTTTCAATACTATCGCAAGTGCAAAAAGTGTTTTTTCCACACTAATACAAGTGCAAAAGTGGTTTCCTGCACCAACACAAGTGCGAAAAGTGGTTTTTCAACATTAACACAACTGCAAAAAGTGGTTTTTCAACACTAACACAAGTGCGAAAAGTGGTTTTTCAACACTAACACAAGTGCGAAAAGTGGTTTTCCACACTAATACAAATGCAAAAGTGGTTTCCTGCACCAACACAAGTGTGAAAAGTGGTTTTTCAACACTAACACAAGTGCGAAAAGTGGTTTTTCAACACTAACACAAGTGCGAAAAGTGGTTTTTCAACACTATCACAAGTGCAAAAAGTGTTTTTTCCACACTAATACAAGTGCAAAAGTGGTTTCCTGCACCAACACAAGTGCGTTTTCCACACTAATACAAGTGCAAAAGTGGTTTCCTGCACCAACACAAGTGCGAAAAGTGGTTTTTCAACACTAACACAAGTGCGAAAAGTGGTTTTTCAACACTAACACAAGTGCGAAAAGTGGTTTTTCAACACTATCACAAGTGCAAAAAGTGGATTTTCAACACTAACACAAGTGCAAAAAGTGGTTTCCTGCACCAACACAAGTGCGTAAAGTGGTTTTTCAACACTATCACAAGTGCAAAAAGTGTTTTTTCCACACTAATACAAGTGCAAAGGTGGTTTCCTGCACCAACACAAATGCGTAAAGTGGATTTTCAACACTAACACAAGTGCGAAAAGTGGGTTTTCAACACTAACACAAGTGCGAAAAGTGGTTTTTCAACACTAACACAAGTGCGAAAAGTGGTTTTTCAACACTAACACAAGTGCGAAAAGTGGTTTTTCCACACTAATACAAGTGCAAAAGTGGTTTCCTGCACCAACACAAGTGCGAAAAGTGGTTTTTCAACACTAACACAAGTGCGAAAAGTAGTTTTTCAACAATATCACAAGTGCAAAAAGTGTTTTTTCCACACTAATACAAGTGCAAAAGTGGTTTCCTGCACCAAAACAAGTGCGAAAAGTGGTTTTTCAACACTAACACAAGTGCGAAAAGTGGTTTTTCAACACTATCAGAAGTGCAAAAAGTGTTTTTTCCACACTAATACAAGTGCAAAAGTGGTTTCCTGCAACAACACAAGTGCGAAAAGTGGTTTTTCAACACTATCACAAGTGCAAAAAGTGTTTTTTCAACACTAACACAAGTGCGAAAAGTGGTTTCCTTCACCAACACCAGTGCAAAAAGTGGTTTTTCAACACTAACACAAGTGCGAAAAGTGGTTTTTCAACACTAACACAAGTGCGAAAAGTGGTTTTTCCACACTAATACAAGTGCAAAAGTGGTTTGCTGCACCAACACAAGTGCGAAAAGTGGTTTTCAACACTATCACAAGTGCAAAAAGTGTTTTTTCAACACTAACACAAGTGCGAAAAGTGGATTTTCAAAACTAACACAAGTGCGAAAAGTGGTTTTTCAACACTATCACAAGTGCAAAAAGTGTTTTTTCCACACTAATACAAGTGCAAAAGTGGTTTCCTGCACCAACACAAGTGCGAAAAGTGGTTTCCTGCACCAACACATGTGCGAAAAGTGGTTTTTCAACACTAACACAAGTGTGAAAAGTGGTTTTTCAACACTAACACAAGTGCGAAAAGTGGTTTTTCAACACTAACACAAGTGCGAAAAGTGGTTTTTCAACACTATCACAAGTGCAAAAAGTGTTTTTTCCACACTAATACAAGTGCAAAAGTGGTTTCCAGCACCAACACAAGTGCGTTTTCCACACTAATACAAGTGCAAAAGTGGTTTCCTGCACCAACACAAGTGCGAAAAGTGGTTTTTCAACACTAACACAAGTGCGAAAAGTGGGTTTTCAACACTAACACAAGTGCGAAAAGTGGTTTTTCAACACTATTACAAGTGCAAAAAGTGTTTTTTCCACACTAATACAAGTGCAAAAGTGGTTTCCTGCACCAACACAAGTGGGAAAAGTGGATTTTCAACACTAATACAAGTGCGAAAAGTGGGTTTTCAACACTAACACAAGTGCGAAAAGTGGTTTTTCAACACTATCACAAGTGCAAAAAGTGTTTTTTCAACACTAACACAAGTGCGAAAAGTGGTTCCCTTCACCAACACCAGTGCGAAAAGTGGTTTTTCAACACTAACACAAGTGCGAAAAGTGGTTTTTCAACACTAACACAAGTGCGAAAAGTGGTTTTTCCACACTAATACAAGTGCAAAAGTGGTTTCCTGCACCAACACAAGTGCGAAAAGTGGTTTTTCAACACCAACACAAGTGCGAAAAGTGGTTTTTCAACACTAACACAAGTGCGAAAAGTGGTTTTTCCACACTAATACAAGTGCAAAAGTGGTTTCCTGCACCAACACAAGTGCGAAAAGTGGTTTTTCAACACTAACACAAGTGCGAAAAGTGGTTTTCCAACATTAACAAAAGTGCGAAAAGTGGTTTTTCCACACTAATGCAAGTGCAAAAGTGGTTTCCTGCACCAACACAAGTGCGAAAAGTGGTTTTTCAACACTAACACAAGTGCGAAAAGTGGTTTTTCAACACTAACACAAGTGCGAAAAGTGGTTTTTCAACACTATCACAAGTGCAAAAAGTGTTTTTTCCACACTAATACAAGTGCAAAAGTGGTTTCCTGCACCAACACAAGTGCGAACAGTGGATTTTCAACACTAACACAAGTGGGAAAAGTGGATTTTCAACACTAACACAAGTGCGAAAAGTGGGTTTTCAACACTAACACAAGTGCGAAAAGTGGTTTTTCAACACTATCACAAGTGCAAAAAGTGTTTTTTCAACACTAACACAAGTGCGAAAAGTGGTTTCCTTCACCAACACCAGTGCAAAAAGTGGTTTTTCAACACTAACACAAGTGCAAAAAGTGGTTTTTCAACACTAACACAAGTGCGAAAAGTGGTTTTTCCACACTAATACAAGTGCAAAAGTGGTTTCCTGCACCAACACAAGTGCGAAAAGTGGTTTTCAACACTATCACAAGTGCAAAAAGTGTTTTTTCAACACTAACACAAGTGCGAAAAGTGGATTTTCAAAACTAACACAAGTGCAAAAAGTGGTTTTTCAACACTATCACAAGTGCAAAAAGTGTTTTTTCCACACTAATACAAGTGCAAAAGTGGTTTCCTGCACCAACACAAGTGCGAAAAGTGGTTGCCTGCACCAACACAAGTGCGAAAAGTGGTTTTTCAACACTAACACAAGTGTGAAAAGTGGTTTTTCAACACTAACACAAGTGCGAAAAGTGGTTTTTCAACACTAACACAAGTGCGAAAAGTGGTTTTTCAACACTATCACAAGTGCAAAAAGTGTTTTTGCCACACTAATACAAGTGCAAAAGTGGTTTCCAGCACCAACACAAGTGCGTTTTCCACACTAATACAAGTGCAAAAGTGGTTTCCTGCACCAACACAAGTGCGAAAAGTGGTTTTTCAACACTAACACAAGTGCGAAAAGTGGGTTTTCAACACTAACACAAGTGCGAAAAGTGGTTTTTCAACACTATCACAAGTGCGAAAAGTGGTTTATCAACACTATCACAAGTGCAAAAAGTGTTTTTTCAACACTAACACAAGTGCGAAAAGTGGTTTCCTTCACCAACACCAGTGCGAAAAGTGGTTTTTCAACACTAACACAAGTGCGAAAAGTGGTTTTTCAACACTAACACAAGTGCGAAAAGTGGTTTTTCCACACTAATACAAGTGCAAAAGTGGTTTCCTGCACCAACACAAGTGCGAAAAGTGGTTTTTCAACACCAACACAAGAGCGAAACGTGGTTTTTCAACACTAACATAAGTGCGAAAAGTGGTTTTTCCACACTAATACAAGTGCAAAAGTGGTTTCCTGCACCAACACAAGTGCAAAAAGTGGTTTTTCAACACTAACACAGGTGCGAAAAGTGGTTTTCCAACACTAACACAAGTACGAAAAGTGGTTTTTCCACACTAATACAAGTGCAAAAGTGGTTTCCTGCACCAACACAAGTGCGAAAAGTGGTTTTTCAACACTAACACAAGTGCGAAAAGTGGTTTTTCAACACTAACACAAGTGCGAAAAGTGGTTTTTCAACACTATCACAAGTGCAAAAAGTGTTTTTTCCACACTAATACAAGTGCAAAAGTGGTTTCCTGCACCAACACAAGTGCGAACAGTGGATTTTCAACACTAACACAAGTGCGAAAAGTGGGTTTTCAACACTAACACAAGTGCGAAAAGTGTTTTTTCAACACTATCACAAGTGCAAAAAGTGTTTTTTCAACACTAACACAAGTGCGAAAAGTGGATTTTCAACACTAACACAAGTGCGAAAAGTGGTTTCCTGCACCAACACAAGTGCGAAAAGTGGTTTTGCAACACTATCACAAGTGCAAAAAGTGTTTTTTCAACACTAACACAAGTGCGAAAAGTGGTTTCCTTCACCAACACCAGTGCGAAAAGTAGTTTTTCAACACTATCACAAGTGCAAAAAGTGTTTTTTCCACACTAATACAAGTGCAAAAGTGGTTTACAGCACCAACACAAGTGCGTTTTCCACACTAATACAAGTGCAAAAGTGGTTTCCTGCACCAACACAAGTGCGAAAAGTGGTTTTTCAACACTAACACAAGTGCGAAAAGTGGGTTTTCAACACTAACACAAGTGCGAAAAGTGGTTTTTCAACACTATCACAAGTGCAAAAAGTGTTTTTTCCACACTAATACAAGTGCAAAAGTGGTTTCCTGCACCAACACAAGTGGGAAAAGTGGATTTTCAACACTAACACAAGTGCGAAAAGTGGGTTTTCAACACTAACTCAAGTGCGAAAAGTGGTTTTTCAACACTATCACAAGTGCAAAAGGTGTTTTTTCAACACTAACACAAGTGCGAAAAGTGGTTTCCTTCACCAACACCAGTGCAAAAAGTGGTTTTTCAACACTAACACAAGTGCGAAAAGTGGTTTTTCAACACTAACACAAGTGCGAAAAGTGGTTTTTCCACACTAATACAAGTGCAAAAGTGGTTTCCTGCACCAACACAAGTGCGAAAAGTGGTTTTCAACACTATCACAAGTGCAAAAAGTGTTTTTTCAACACTAACACAAGTGCGAAAAGTGGATTTTCAAAACTAACACAAGTGCGAAAAGTGGTTTTTCAACACTATCACAAGTGCAAAAAGTGTTTTTTCCACACTAATACAAGTGCAAAAGTGGTTTCCTGCACCAAAACAAGTGCGAAAAGTGGTTGCCTGCACCAACACAAGTGCGAAAAGTGGTTTTTCAACACTAACACAAGTGTGAAAAGTGGTTTTTCAACACTAACACAAGTGCGAAAAGTGGTTTTTCAACACTAACACAAGTGCGAAAAGTGGTTTTTCAACACTATCACAAGTGCAAAAAGTGTTTTTGCCACACTAATACAAGTGCAAAAGTGGTTTCCAGCACCAACACAAGTGCGTTTTCCACACTAATACAAGTGCAAAAGTGGTTTCCTGCACCAACACAAGTGCGAAAAGTGGTTTTTCAACACTAACACAAGTGCGAAATGTGGGTTTTCAACACTAACACAAGTGCGAAAAGTGGTTTTTCAACACTATCACAAGTGCGAAAAGTGGTTTTTCAACACTATCACAAGTGCAAAAAGTGTTTTTTCAACACTAACACAAGTGCGAAAAGTGGTTTCCTTCACCAACACCAGTGCGAAAAGTGGTTTTTCAACACTAACACAAGTGCGAAAAGTGGTTTTTCAACACTAACACAAGTGCGAAAAGTGGTTTTTCCACACTAATACAAGTGCAAAAGTGGTTTCCTGCACCAACACAAGTGCGAAAAGTGGTTTTTCAACACCAACACAAGTGCGAAACGTGGTTTTTCAACACTAACACAAGTGCGAAAAGTGGTTTTTCCACACTAATACAAGTGCAAAAGTGGTTTCCTGCACCAACACAAGTGCAAAAAGTGGTTTTTCAACACTAACACAAGTGCGAAAAGTGGTTTTCCAACACTAACACAAGTGCGAAAAGTGGTTTTTCCACACTAATACAAGTGCAAAAGTGGTTTCCTGCACCAACACAAGTGCGAAAAGTGGTTTTTCAACACTAACACAAGTGCGAAAAGTGGTTTTTCAACACTAACACAAGTGCGAAAAGTGGTTTTTCAACACTATCACAAGTGCAAAAAGTGTTTTTTCCACACTAATACAAGTGCAAAAGTGGTTTCCTGCACCAACACAAGTGCGAACAGTGGATTTTCAACACTAACACAAGTGCGAAAAGTGGGTTTTCAACACTAACACAAGTGCGAAAAGTGTTTTTTCAACACTATCACAAGTGCAAAAAGTGTTTTTTCAACACTAACACAAGTGCGAAAAGTGGATTTTCAAAACTAACACAAGTGTGAAAAGTGGTTTTTCAACACTATCACAAGTGCAAAAAGTGTTTTTTCCACACTAATACAAGTGCTAAAGTGGTTTCCTGCACCAACACAAGTGCGAAAAGTGGTTTTTCAACACTAACACAACTGCGAAAAGTGGTTTTTCAACACTAACACAAGTGCGAAAAGTGGTTTTTCAACACTAACACAAGTGCCCAAAGTGGTTTTCCACACTAATACAAGTGCAAAAGTGGTTTCCTGCACCAACACAAGTGCGTAAAGTGGATTTTCAACACTAACACAAGTGCGAAAAGTGGGTTTTCAACACTAACACAAGTGCGAAAAGTGGTTTTTCAACACTAACACAAGTGCGAAAAGTGGTTTTTCAACACTAACACAAGTGCGAAAAGTGGTTTTTCCACACTAATACAAGTGCAAAAGTGGTTTCCTGCACCAACACAAGTGCGAAAAGTGGTTTTTCAACACTAACACAAGTGCGAAAAGTGGTTTTTCAACAATATCACAAGTGCAAAAAGTGTTTTTTCCACACTAATACAAGTGCAAAAGTGGTTTCCTGCACCAACACAAGTGCGAAAAGTGGTTTTTCAACACTAACACAAGTGCGAAAAGTGGTTTTTCAACACTAACACAAGTGCGAAAAGTGGTTTTTCAACACTATCACAAGTGCAAAAAGTGTTTTTTCCACACTAATACAAGTGCAAAAGTGGTTTCCTGCACCAACACAAGTGCGAACAGTGGATTTTCAACACTAACACAAGTGCGAAAAGTGGGTTTTCAACACTAACACAAGTGCGAAAAGTGTTTTTTCAACACTATCACAAGTGCAAAAAGTGTTTTTTCAACACTAACACAAGTGCGAAAAGTGGATTTTCAACACTAACACAAGTGCGAAAAGTGGTTTCCTGCACCAACACAAGTGCGAAAAGTGGTTTTGCAACACTATCACAAGTGCAAAAAGTGTTTTTTCAACACTAACACAAGTGCGAAAAGTGGTTTCCTTCACCAACACCAGTGCGAAAAGTAGTTTTTCAACACTATCACAAGTGCAAAAAGTGTTTTTTCCACACTAATGCAAGTGCAAAAGTGGTTTCCAGCACCAACACAAGTGCGTTTTCCACACTAATACAAGTGCAAAAGTGGTTTCCTTCACCAACACCAGTGCGAAAAGTAGTTTTTCAACACTATCACAAGTGCAAAAAGTGTTTTTTCCACACTAATGCAAGTGCAAAAGTGGTTTCCAGCACCAACACAAGTGCGTTTTCCACACTAATACAAGTGCAAAAGTGGTTTCCTTCACCAACACCAGTGCGAAAAGTAGTTTTTCAACA
The DNA here is from genome assembly GCF_964187855.1 of Myxine glutinosa. Taxonomy (NCBI): domain Eukaryota; kingdom Metazoa; phylum Chordata; class Myxini; order Myxiniformes; family Myxinidae; genus Myxine; species Myxine glutinosa. The sequence goes on from NC_136262.1 coordinate 17,758,324, forward strand.
CTATCACAAGTGCAAAAAGTGTTTTTTCCACACTAATACAAGTGCAAAAGTGGTTTCCTGCACCAACACAAGTGGGAAAAGTGGATTTTCAACACTAACACAAGTGCGAAAAGTGGGTTTTCAACACTAACTCAAGTGCGAAAAGTGGTTTTTCAACACTATCACAAGTGCAAAAAGTGTTTTTTCAACACTAACACAAGTGCGAAAAGTGGTTTCCTTCACCAACACCAGTGAAAAAAGTGGTTTTTCAACACTAACACAAGTGCGAAAAGTGGTTTTTCAACACTAACACAAGTGCGAAAAGTGGTTTTTCCACACTAATACAAGTGCAAAAGTGGTTTCCTGCACCAACACAAGTGCGAAAAGTGGTTTTCAACACTATCACAAGTGCAAAAAGTGTTTTTTCAACACTAACACAAGTGCGAAAAGTGGATTTTCAAAACTAACACAAGTGCGAAAAGTGGTTTTTCAACACTATCACAAGTGCAAAAAGTGTTTTTTCCACACTAATACAAGTGCAAAAGTGGTTTCCTGCACCAAAACAAGTGCGAAAAGTGGTTGCCTGCACCAACACAAGTGGGAAAAGTGGTTTTTCAACACTAACACAAGTGTGAAAAGTGGTTTTTCAACACTAACACAAGTGCGAAAAGTGGTTTTTCAACACTAACACAAGTGCGAAAAGTGGTTTTTCAACACTATCACAAGTGCAAAAAGTGTTTTTGCCACACTAATACAAGTGCAAAAGTGGTTTCCAGCACCAACACAAGTGCGTTTTCCACACTAATACAAGTGCAAAAGTGGTTTCCTGCACCAACACAAATGCGAAAAGTGGTTTTTCAACACTAACACAAGTGCGAAATGTGGGTTTTCAACACTAACACAAGTGCGAAAAGTGGTTTTTCAACACTATCACAAGTGCGAAAAGTGGTTTTTCAACACTATCACAAGTGCAAAAAGTGTTTTTTCAACACTAACACAAGTGCGAAAAGTGGTTTCCTTCACCAACACCAGTGCGAAAAGTGGTTTTTCAACACTAACACAAGTGCGAAAAGTGGTTTTTCAACACTAACACAAGTGCGAAAAGTGGTTTTTCCACACTAATACAAGTGCAAAAGTGGTTTCCTGCACCAACACAAGTGCGAAAAGTGGTTTTTCAACACCAACACAAGTGCGAAACGTGGTTTTTCAACACTAACACAAGTGCGAAAAGTGGTTTTTCCACACTAATACAAGTGAAAAAGTGGTTTCCTGCACCAACACAAGTGCAAAAAGTGGTTTTTCAACACTAACACAAGTGCGAAAAGTGGTTTTCCAACACTAACACAAGTGCGAAAAGTGGTTTTTCCACACTAATACAAGTGCAAAAGTGGTTTCCTGCACCAACACAAGTGCGAAAAGTGGTTTTTCAACACTAACACAAGTGCGAAAAGTGGTTTTTCAACACTAACACAAGTGCGAAAAGTGGTTTTTCAACACTATCACAAGTGCAAAAAGTGTTTTTTCCACACTAATACAAGTGCAAAAGTGGTTTCCTGCACCAACACAAGTGCGAACAGTGGATTTTCAACACTAACACAAGTGCGAAAAGTGGGTTTTCAACACTAACACAAGTGCGAAAAGTGTTTTTTCAACACTATCACAAGTGCAAAAAGTGTTTTTTCAACACTAACACAAGTGCGAAAAGTGGATTTTCAAAACGAACACAAGTGTGAAAAGTGGTTTTTCAACACTATCACAAGTGCAAAAAGTGTTTTTTCCACACTAATACAAGTGCAAAAGTGGTTTCCTGCACCAACACAAGTGCGAAAAGTGGTTTTTCAACACTAACACAACTGCGAAAAGTGGTTTTTCAACACTAACACAAGTGCGAAAAGTGGTTTTTCAACACTAACACAAGTGCCCAAAGTGGTTTTCCACACTAATACAAGTGCAAAAGTGGTTTCCTGCACCAACACAAGTGCGTAAAGTGGATTTTCAACACTAACACAAGTGCGAAAAGTGGGTTTTCAACACTAACACAAGTGCGAAAAGTGGTTTTTCAACACTAACACAAGTGCGAAAAGTGGTTTTTCAACACTAACACAAGTGCGAAAAGTGGTTTTTCCACACTAATACAAGTGCAAAAGTGGTTTCCTGCACCAACACAAGTGCGAAAAGTGGTTTTTCAACACTAACACAAGTGCGAAAAGTGGTTTTTCAACAATATCACAAGTGCAAAAAGTGTTTTTTCCACACTAATACAAGTGCGAAAAGTGGTTTCCTTCACCAACACCAGTGAAAAAAGTGGTTTTTCAACACTAACACAAGTGCGAAAAGTGGTTTTTCAACACTAACACAAGTGCGAAAAGTGGTTTTTCCACACTAATACAAGTGCAAAAGTGGTTTCCTGCACCAACACAAGTGCGAAAAGTGGTTTTCAACACTATCACAAGTGCAAAAAGTGTTTTTTCAACACTAACACAAGTGCGAAAAGTGGATTTTCAAAACTAACACAAGTGCGAAAAGTGGTTTTTCAACACTATCACAAGTGCAAAAAGTGTTTTTTCCACACTAATACAAGTGCAAAAGTGGTTTCCTGCACCAAAACAAGTGCGAAAAGTGGTTGCCTGCACCAACACAAGTGGGAAAAGTGGTTTTTCAACACTAACACAAGTGTGAAAAGTGGTTTTTCAACACTAACACAAGTGCGAAAAGTGGTTTTTCAACACTAACACAAGTGCGAAAAGTGGTTTTTCAACACTATCACAAGTGCAAAAAGTGTTTTTGCCACACTAATACAAGTGCAAAAGTGGTTTCCAGCACCAACACAAGTGCGTTTTCCACACTAATACAAGTGCAAAAGTGGTTTCCTGCACCAACACAAGTGCGAAAAGTGGTTTTTCAACACTAACACAAGTGCGAAATGTGGGTTTTCAACACTAACACAAGTGCGAAAAGTGGTTTTTCAACACTATCACAAGTGCGAAAAGTGGTTTTTCAACACTATCACAAGTGCAAAAAGTGTTTTTTCAACACTAACACAAGTGCGAAAAGTGGTTTCCTTCACCAACACCAGTGCGAAAAGTGGTTTTTCAACACTAACACAAGTGCGAAAAGTGGTTTTTCAACACTAACACAAGTGCGAAAAGTGGTTTTTCCCACACTAATACAAGTGCAAAAGTGGTTTCCTGCACCAACACAAGTGCGAAAAGTGGTTTTTCAACACCAACACAAGTGCGAAACGTGGTTTTTCAACACTAACACAAGTGCGAAAAGTGGTTTTTCCACACTAATACAAGTGCAAAAGTGGTTTCCTGCACCAACACAAGTGCAAAAAGTGGTTTTTCAACACTAACACAAGTGCGAAAAGTGGTTTTCCAACACTAACACAAGTGCGAAAAGTGGTTTTTCCACACTAATACAAGTGCAAAAGTGGTTTCCCTGCACCAACACAAGTGCGAAAAGTGGTTTTTCAACACTAACACAAGTGCGAAAAGTGGTTTTTCAACACTAACACAAGTGCGAAAAGTGGTTTTTCAACACTATCACAAGTGCAAAAAGTGTTTTTTCCACACTAATACAAGTGCAAAAAGTGGTTTCCTGCACCAACACAAGTGCGAACAGTGGATTTTCAACACTAACACAAGTGCGAAAAGTGGGTTTTCAACACTAACACAAGTGCGAAAAGTGTTTTTTCAACACTATCACAAGTGCAAAAAGTGTTTTTTCAACACTAACACAAGTGCGAAAAGTGGATTTTCAAAACTAACACAAGTGTGAAAAGTGGTTTTTCAACACCATCACAAGTGCAAAAGTGTTTTTTCCACACTAATACAAGTGCAAAAGTGGTTTCCTGCACCAACACAAGTGCGAAAAGTGGTTTTTCAACACTAACACAACTGCGAAAAGTGGTTTTTCAACACTAACACAAGTGCGAAAAGTGGTTTTTCAACACTAACACAAGTGCCCAAAGTGGTTTTCACACTAATACAAGTGCAAAAGTGGTTTCCTGCACCAACACAAGTGCGTAAAGTGGATTTTCAACACTAACACAAGTGCGAAAAGTGGGTTTTCAAACACTAACACAAGTGCGAAAAGTGGTTTTTCAACACTAACACAAGTGCGAAAAAGTGGTTTTTCAACACTAACACAAGTGCGAAAAGTGGTTTTTCCACACTAATACAAGTGCAAAAGTGGTTTCCTGCACCAACACAAGTGCGAAAAGTGGTTTTTCAACACTAACACAAGTGCGAAAAGTGGTTTTTCAACAATATCACAAGTGCAAAAAGTGTTTTTTCCACACTAATACAAGTGCAAAAGTGGTTTCCTGCACCAACACAAGTGCGAAAAGTGGTTTTTCAACACCAACACAAGTGCGAAAAGTGGTTTTTCAACACTAACACAAGTGCGAAAAGTGGTTTTTCCACACTAATACAAGTGCAAAAGTGGTTTCCTGCACCAACACAAGTGCGAAAAGTGGTTTTTCAACACTAACACAAGTGTGAAAAGTGGTTTTTCAACACTAACACAAGTGTGAAAAGTGGTTTTTCCACACTAATACAAGTGCAAAAGTGGTTTCCTGCACCAACACAAGTGCGAAAAGTGGTTTTTCAACACTAACACAAGTGCAAAAAGTGGTTTTTCAACACTAACACAAGTGCGAAAAGTGGTTTTTCAACACTAACACAAGTGCCCAAAGTGGTTTTCCACACTAATACAAGTGCAAAAGTGGTTTCCTGCACCAACACAAGTGCGTAAAGTGGATTTTCAACACTAACACAAGTGCGAAAAGTGGGTTTTCAACACTAACACAAGTGCGAAAAGTGGTATTTCAACACTAACACAAGTGCGAAAAGTGGTTTTTCAACACTAACACAAGTGCGAAAAGTGGTTTTTCCACACTAATACAAGTGCAAAAGTGGTTTCCTGCACCAACACAAGTGCGAAAAGTGGTTTTTCAACACTAACACAAGTGCGAAAAGTGGTTTTTCAACAATATCACAAGTGCAAAAAGTGTTTTTTCCACACTAATACAAGTGCAAAAGTGGTTTCCTGCACCAACACAACTGCGAAAAGTGGTTTTTCAACACTAACACAAGTGCGAAAAGTGGTTTTTCAACACTATCACAAGTGCAAAAAGTGTTTTTTCCACACTAATACAAGTGCAAAAGTGGTTTCCTGCACCAACACAAGTGCGAAAAGTGGGTTTTCAACACTAACACAAGTGCGAAAAGTGGTTTTTCAACACTATCACAAGTGCAAAAAGTGTTTTTTCCACACTAATACAAGTGCAAAATTGGTTTCCTGCACCAACACAAGTGGGAAAAGTGGATTTTCAACACTAACACAAGTGCAAAAAGTGTTTTTTCAACACTAACACAAGTGCGAAAAGTGGTTTCCTTCACCAACACCAGTGCGAAAAGTGGTTTTCCAACACTAACACAAGTGCGAAAAGTGGGTTTTTCAACACTAACACAAGTGCGAAAAGTGGTTTTTCCACACTAATACAAGTGCAAAAGTGGTTTCCTGCACCAACACAAGTGCGAAAAGTGGTTTTTCAACACTAACACAAGTGTGAAAAGTGGTTTTTCAACACTAACACAAGTGTGAAAAGTGGTTTTTCCACACTAATACAAGTGCAAAAGTGGTTTCCTGCACCAACACAAGTGCGAAAAGTGGTTTTTCAACACTAACACAAGTGCGAAAAGTGGTTTTTCAACACTAACACAAGTGCGAAAAGTGGTTTTTCAACACTAACACAAGTGCCCAAAGTGGTTTTCCACACTAATACAAGTGCAAAAGTGGTTTCCTGCACCAACACAAGTGCGTAAAGTGGATTTTCAACACTAACACAAGTGCGAAAAGTGGGTTTTCAACACTAACACAAGTGCGAAAAGTGGTATTTCAACACTAACACAAGTGCGAAAAGTGGTTTTTCAACACTAACACAAGTGCGAAAAGTGGTTTTTCCACACTAATACAAGTGCAAAAGTGGTTTCCTGCACCAACACAAGTGCGAAAAGTGGTTTTTCAACACTAACACGAAGTGCGAAAAGTGGTTTTTCAACAATATCACAAGTGCAAAAAGTGTTTTTTCCACACTAATGCAAGTGCAAAAGTGGTTTCCTGCACCAACACAACTGCGAAAAGTGGTTTTTCAACACTAACACAAGTGCGAAAAGTGGTTTTTCAACACTATCACAAGTGCAAAAAGTGTTTTTTCCACACTAATACAAGTGCAAAAGTGGTTTCCTGCACCAACACAAGTGCGAAAAGTGGTTTTTCAACACTATCACAAGTGCAAAAAGTGTTTTTTCCACACTAATACAAGTGCAAAATTGGTTTCCTGCACCAACACAAGTGGGAAAAGTGGATTTTCAACACTAACACAAGTGCAAAAAGTGTTTTTTCAACACTAACACAAGTGCGAAAAGTGGTTTCCTTCACCAACACCAGTGCGAAAAGTGGTTTTCCAACACTAACACAAGTGCGAAAAGTGGTTTTTCAACACTAACACAAGTGCGAAAAGTGGTTTTTCCACACTAATACAAGTGCAAAAGTGGTTTCCTGCACCAACACAAGTGCGAAAAGTGGTTTTTCAACACAAACACAAGTGCGAAAAGTGGTTTTTCAACACTAACACAAGTGCGAAAAGTGTTTTTTCCACACTAATACAAGTGCAAAAGTGGTTTCCTGCACCAACACAAGTGCGAAAAGTGTTTTTTCAACACTAACACGAGTGCGAAAAGTAGTTTTTTCAACACTAACACAAGTGCGAAAAGTGGTTTTTCCACACTAATACAAGTGCAAAAGTGGTTTCCTGCACCAACACAAGTGCGAAAAGTGGTTTTTCAACACTAACACAAGTGCGAAAAGTGGTTTTTCAACACTAACACAAGTGCGAAAAGTGGTTTTTCAACACTATCACAAGTGCAAAAAGTGTTTTTTTCCACACTAATTACAAGTGCAAAAGTGGTTTCCTGCACCAACACAAGTGCGAAAAGTGGATTTTCAACACTAACACAAGTGCGAAAAGTGGGTTTTCAACACTAACACAAGTGCGAAAAGTGGTTTTTCAACACTATCACAAGTGAAAAAGTGTTTTTTCAACACTAACACAAGTGTGAAAAGTGGCTTTTCAAAACTAACACAAGTGCGAAAAGTGGTTTTTCAATACTATCGCAAGTGCAAAAAGTGTTTTTTCCACACTAATACAAGTGCAAAAGTGGTTTCCTGCACCAACACAAGTGCGAAAAGTGGTTTTTCAACATTAACACAACTGCAAAAAGTGGTTTTTCAACACTAACACAAGTGCGAAAAGTGGTTTTTCAACACTAACACAAGTGCGGAAAAGTGGTTTTCCACACTAATACAAATGCAAAAGTGGTTTCCTGCACCAACACAAGTGTGAAAAGTGGTTTTTCAACACTAACACAAGTGCGAAAAGTGGTTTTTCAACACTAAAACAAGTGCGAAAAGTGGTTTTTCAACACTATCACAAGTGCAAAAAGTGTTTTTTCCACACTAATACAAGTGCAAAAGTTGTTTCCTGCACCAACACAAGTGCGTTTTCCACACTAATACAAGTGCAAAAGTGGTTTCCTGCACCAACACAAGTGCGAAAAGTGGTTTTTCAACACTAACACAAGTGCGAAAAGTGGTTTTTCAACACTAACACAAGTGCGAAAAGTGGTTTTTCAACACTATCACAAGTGCAAAAAGTGGATTTTCAACACTAACACAAGTGCAAAAAGTGGTTTCCTGCACCAACACAAGTGCGTAAAGTGGTTTTTCAACACTATCACAAGTGCAAAAAGTGTTTTTTTCCACACTAATACAAGTGCAAAGGTGGTTTCCTGCACCAACACAAGTGCGTAAAGTGGATTTTCAACACTAACACAAGTGCGAAAAGTGGGTTTTCAACACTAACACAAGTGCGAAAAGTGGTTTTTCAACACTAACACAAGTGCGAAAAGTGGTTTTTTTAACACTAACACAAGTGCGAAAAGTGGTTTTTCAACACTAACACAAGTGCGAAAAGTGTTTTTTTCCACACTAATACAAGTGCAAAGGTGGTTTCCTGCACCAACACAAGTGCGTAAAGTGGATTTTCAACACTAACACAAGTGCGAAAAGTGGGTTTTCAACACTAACACAAGTGCGAAAAGTGGTTTTTCAACACTAACACAAGTGCGAAAAGTGGTTTTTCCACACTAATACAAGTGCAAAAGTGGTTTCCTGCACCAACACAAGTGCGAAAAGTGGTTTTTCAACACTAACACAACTGCGAAAAGTGGTTTTTCAACACTAACACAAGTGCGAAAAGTGGTTTTTCAACACTAACACAAGTGCCCAAAGTGGTTTTCCACACTAATACAAGTGCAAAAGTGGTTTCCTGCACCAACACAAGTGCGTAAAGTGGATTTTCAACACTAACACAAGTGCGAAAAGTGGGTTTTCAACACTAACACAAGTGCGAAAAGTGGTTTTTCAACACTAACACAAGTGCGAAAAGTGGTTTTTCAACACTAACACAAGTGCGAAAAGTGGTTTTTCCACACTAATACAAGTGCAAAAGTGGTTTCCTGCACCAACACAAGTGCGAAAAGTGGTTTTTCAACACTAACACAAGTGCGAAAAGTGGTTTTTCAACAATATCACAAGTGCAAAAAGTGTTTTTTCCACACTAATACAAGTGCAAAAGTGGTTTTTCAACAATATCACAAGTGCAAAAAGTGTTTTTTCCACACTAATACAAGTGCAAAAGTGGTTTCCTGCACCAACACAAGTGCGAAAAGTGGTTTTTCAACACTAACACAAGTGCGAAAAGTGGTTTTTCAACACTAACACAAGTGCGAAAAGTGGTTTTTCAACACTATCACAAGTGCAAAAAGTGTTTTTTCCACACTAATACAAGTGCAAAAGTGGTTTCCTGCACCAACACAAGTGCGAACAGTGGATTTTCAACACTAACACAAGTGCGAAAAGTGGGTTTTCAACACTAACACAAGTGCGAAAAGTGTTTTTTTCAACACTATCACAAGTGCAAAAAGTGTTTTTTCAACACTAACACAAGTGCGAAAAGTGGATTTTCAACACTAACACAAGTGCGAAAAGTGGTTTCCTGCACCAACACAAGTGCGAAAAGTGGTTTTGCAACACTATCACAAGTGCAAAAAGTGTTTTTTCAACACTAACACAAGTGCGAAAAGTGGTTTCCTTCACCAACACCAGTGCGAAAAGTAGTTTTTCAACACTATCACAAGTGCAAAAAGTGTTTTTTCCACACTAATGCAAGTGCAAAAGTGGTTTCCAGCACCAACACAAGTGCGTTTTCCACACTAATACAAGTGCAAAAGTGGTTTCCTGCACCAACACAAGTGCGAAAAGTGGTTTTTCAACACTAACACAAGTGCGAAAAGTGGTTTTTCAACACTAACACAGTGCGAAAAGTGGTTTTTTAACACTAACACAAGTGCGAAAAGTGGTTTTTCAACACTAACACAAGTGCGAAAAGTGTTTTTTCCACACTAATACAAGTGCAAAGGTGGTTTCCTGCACCAACACAAGTGCGTAAAGTGGATTTTCAACACTAACACAAGTGCGAAAAGTGGGTTTTCAACACTAACACAAGTGCGAAAAGTGGTTTTTCAACACTAACACAAGTGCGAAAAGTGGTTTTTCCACACTAATACAAGTGCAAAAGTGGTTTCCTGCACCAACACAAGTGCGAAAAGTGGTTTTTCAACACTAACACAACTGCGAAAAGTGGTTTTTCAACACTAACACAAGTGCGAAAAGTGGTTTTTCAACACTAACACAAGTGCCCAAAGTGGTTTTCACACTAATACAAGTGCAAAAGTGGTTTCCTGCACCAACACAAGTGCGTAAAGTGGATTTTCAACACTAACACAAGTGCGAAAAGTGGGTTTTCAACACTAACACAAGTGCGAAAAGTGGTTTTTCAACACTAACACAAGTGCGAAAAGTGGTTTTTCAACACTAACACAAGTGCGAAAAGTGGTTTTTCCACACTAATACAAGTGCAAAAGTGGTTTCCTGCACCAACACAAGTGCGAAAAGTGGTTTTTCAACACTAACACAAGTGCGAAAAGTGGTTTTTCAACAATATCACAAGTGCAAAAAGTGTTTTTTCCACACTAATACAAGTGCAAAAGTGGTTTTTCAACAATATCACAAGTGCAAAAAGTGTTTTTTCCACACTAATACAAGTGCAAAAGTGGTTTCCTGCACCAACACAAGTGCGAAAAGTGGTTTTTCAACACTAACACAAGTGCGAAAAGTGGTTTTTCAACACTAACACAAGTGCGAAAAGTGGTTTTTCAACACTATCACAAGTGCAAAAAGTGTTTTTTCCACACTAATACAAGTGCAAAAGTGGTTTCCTGCACCAACACAAGTGCGAACAGTGGATTTTCAACACTAACACAAGTGCGAAAAGTGGGTTTTCAACACTAACACAAGTGCGAAAAGTGTTTATTCAACACTATCACAAGTGCAAAAAGTGTTTTTTCAACACTAACACAAGTGCGAAAAGTGGATTTTCAACACTAACACAAGTGCGAAAAGTGGTTTCCTGCACCAACACAAGTGCGAAAAGTGGTTTTGCAACACTATCACAAGTGCAAAAAGTGTTTTTTCAACACTAACACAAGTGCGAAAAGTGGTTTCCTTCACCAACACCAGTGCGAAAAGTAGTTTTTCAACACTATCACAAGTGCAAAAAGTGTTTTTTCCACACTAATGCAAGTGCAAAAGTGGTTTCCAGCACCAACACAAGTGCGTTTTCCACACTAATACAAGTGCAAAAGTGGTTTCCTGCACCAACACAAGTGCGAAAAGTGGTTTTTCAACACTAACACAAGTGCGAAAAGTGGGTTTTCAACACTAACACAAGTGCGAAAAGTGGTTTTTCAACACTATCACAAGTGCAAAAAGTGTTTTTTCCACACTAATACAAGTGCAAAAGTGGTTTCCTGCACCAACACAAGTGGGAAAAGTGGATTTTCAACACTAACACAGGTGCGAAAAGTGGGTTTTCAACACTAACTCAAGTGCGAAAAGTGGTTTTTCAACACTATCACAAGTGCAAAAAGTGTTTTTTCAACACTAACACAAGTGCGAAAAGTGGTTTCCTTCACCAACACCAGTGAAAAAAGTGGTTTTTCAACACTAACACAAGTGCGAAAAGTGGTTTTTCAACACTAACACAAGTGCGAAAAGTGGTTTTTCACACTAATACAAGTGCAAAAGTGGTTTCCTGCACCAACACAAGTGCGAAAAGTGGTTTTTCAACACTATCACAAGTGCAAAAAGTGTTTTTTCAACACTAACACAAGTGCGAAAAGTGGATTTTCAAAACTAACACAAGTGCGAAAAGTGGTTTTTCAACACTATCACAAGTGCAAAAAGTGTTTTTTCCACACTAATACAAGTGCAAAAGTGGTTTCCTGCACCAAAACAAGTGCGAAAAGTGGTTGCCTGCACCAACACAAGTGGGAAAAGTGGTTTTTCAACACTAACACAAGTGTGAAAAGTGGTTTTTCAACACTAACACAAGTGCGAAAAAGTGGTTTTTCAACACTAACACAAGTGCGAAAAGTGGTTTTTCAACACTATCACAAGTGCAAAAAGTGTTTTTGCCACACTAATACAAGTGCAAAAGTGGTTTCCAGCACCAACACAAGTGCGTTTTCCACACTAATACAAGTGCAAAAGTGGTTTCCCTGCACCAACACAAGTGCGAAAAGTGGTTTTTCAACACTAACACAAGTGCGAAATGTGGGTTTTCAACACTAACACAAGTGCGAAAAGTGGTTTTTCAACACTATCACAAGTGCGAAAAGTGGTTTTTCAACACTATCACAAGTGCAAAAAGTGTTTTTTCAACACTAACACAAGTGCGAAAAGTGGTTTCCTTCACCAACACCAGTGCGAAAAGTGGTTTTCAACACTAACACAAGTGCGAAAAGTGGTTTTTCAACACTAACACAAGTGCGAAAAGTGGTTTTTCCACACTAATACAAGTGCAAAAGTGGTTTCCTGCACCAACACAAGTGCGAAAAGTGGTTTTTCAACACCAACACAATGCGAAACGTGGTTTTTCAACACTAACACAAGTGCGAAAAGTGGTTTTTCCACACTAATACAAGTGCAAAAGTGGTTTCCTGCACCAACACAAGTGCAAAAAGTGGTTTTTCAACACTAACACAAGTGCGAAAAGTGGTTTTCCAACACTAACACAAGTGCGAAAAGTGGTTTTTCCACACTAATACAAGTGCAAAAGTGGTTTCCTGCACCAACACAAGTGCGAAAAGTGGTTTTTCAACACTAACACAAGTGCGAAAAGTGGTTTTTCAACACTAACACAAGTGCGAAAAGTGGTTTTTCAACACTATCACAAGTGCAAAAAGTGTTTTTTCCACACTAATACAAGTGCAAAAGTGGTTTCCTGCACCAACACAAGTGCGAACAGTGGATTTTCAACACTAACACAAGTGCGAAAAGTGGGTTTTCAACACTAACACAAGTGCGAAAAGTGTTTTTTCAACACTATCACAAGTGCAAAAAGTGTTTTTTCAACACTAACACAAGTGCGAAAAGTGGATTTTCAAAACTAACACAAGTGTGAAAAGTGGTTTTTCAACACTATCACAAGTGCAAAAAGTGTTTTTTCCACACTAATACAAGTGCAAAAGTGGTTTCCTGCACCAACACAAGTGCGAAAAGTGGTTTTTCAACACTAACACAACTGCGAACAGTGGATTTTCAACACTAACACAAGTGCGAAAAGTGGGTTTTCAACACTAACACAAGTGCGAAAAGTGTTTTTTCAACACTATCACAAGTGCAAAAAGTGTTTTTTCAACACTAACACAAGTGCGAAAAGTGGATTTTCAAAACTAACACAAGTGTGAAAAGTGGTTTTTCAACACTATCACAAGTGCAAAAAGTGTTTTTTCCACACTAATACAAGTGCAAAAGTGGTTTCCTGCACCAACACAAGTGCGAAAAGTGGTTTTTCAACACTAACACAACTGCGAAAAGTGGTTTTTCAACACTAACACAAGTGCGAAAAGTGGTTTTTCAACACTAACACAAGTGCCCAAAGTGGTTTTTCCACACTAATACAAGTGCAAAAGTGGTTTCCTGCACCAACACAAGTGCGTAAAGTGGATTTTCAACACTAACACAAGTGCGAAAAGTGGGTTTTCAACACTAACACAAGTGCGAAAAGTGGTTTTTCAACACTAACACAAGTGCGAAAAGTGGTTTTTCAACACTAACACAAGTGCGAAAAGTGGTTTTTCCACACTAATACAAGTGCAAAAGTGGTTTCCTGCACCAACACAAGTGCGAAAAGTGGTTTTTCAACACTAACACAAGTGCGAAAAGTGGTTTTTCAACAATATCACAAGTGCAAAAAGTGTTTTTTCCACACTAATACAAGTGCAAAAGTGGTTTCCTGCACCAACACAAGTGCGAAAAGTGGTTTTTCAACACCAACACAAGTGCGAAAAGTGGTTTTTCAACACTAACACAAGTGCGAAAAGTGGTTTTTCCACACTAATACAAGTGCAAAAGTGGTTTCCTGCACCAACACAAGTGCGAAAAGTGGTTTTTCAACACTAACACAAGTGTGAAAAGTGGTTTTTCAACACTAACACAAGTGTGAAAAGTAGTTTTTCCACACTAATACAAGTGCAAAAGTGGTTTCCTGCACCAACACAAGTGCGAAAAGTGGTTTTTCAACACTAACACAAGTGCAAAAAGTGGTTTTTCAACACTAACACAAGTGCGAAAAGTGGTTTTTCAACACTAACACAAGTGCCCAAAGTGGTTTTCCACACTAATACAAGTGCAAAAGTGGTTTCCTGCACCAACACAAGTGCGAAAAGTGGTTTTTCAACACTAACACAAGTGCGAAAAGTGGTTTTTCAACAATATCACAAGTGCAAAAAGTGTTTTTTCCACACTAATACAAGTGCAAAAGTGGTTTCCTGCACCAACACAACTGCGAAAAGTGGTTTTTCAACACTAACACAAGTGCGAAAAGTGGTTTTTCAACACTAACACAAGTGCGAAAAGTGGTTTTTCCACACTAATACAAGTGCAAAAGTGGTTTCCTGCACCAACACAAGTGCGAAAAGTGGTTTTTCAACACTAACACAAGTGCGAAAAGTGGTTTTTCAACAATATCACAAGTGCAAAAAGTGTTTTTTCCACACTAATACAAGTGCAAAAGTGGTTTCCTGCACCAACACAACTGCGAAAAGTGGTTTTTCAACACTAACACAAGTGCGAAAAGTGGTTTTTCAACACTATCACAAGTGCAAAAAGTGTTTTTTCCACACTAATACAAGTGCAAAAGTGGTTTCCTGCACCAACACAAGTGCGAAAAGTGGGTTTTCAACACTAACACAAGTGCGAAAAGTGGTTTTTCAACACTATCACAAGTGCAAAAAGTGTTTTTTCCACACTAATACAAGTGCAAAATTGGTTTCCTGCACCAACACAAGTGGGAAAAGTGGATTTTCAACACTAACACAAGTGCAAAAAGTGTTTTTTCAACACTAACACAAGTGCGAAAAGTGGTTTCCTTCACCAACACCAGTGCGAAAAGTGGTTTTCCAACACTAACACAAGTGCGAAAAGTGGTTTTTCAACACTAACACAAGTGCGAAAAGTGGTTTTTCCACACTAATACAAGTGCAAAAGTGGTTTCCTGCACCAACACAAGTGCAAAAAGTGGTTTTTCAACACTAACACAAGTGTGAAAAGTGGTTTTTCAACACTAACACAAGTGTGAAAAGTGGTTTTTCCACACTAATACAAGTGCAAAAGTGGTTTCCTGCACCAACACAAGTGCGAAAAGTGGTTTTTCAACACTAACACAAGTGCGAAAAGTGGTTTTTCAACACTAACACAAGTGCGAAAAGTGGTTTTTCAACAGTAACACAAGTGCCCAAAGTGGTTTTCCACACTAATACAAGTGCAAAAGTGGTTTCCTGCACCAACACAAGTGCGTAAAGTGGATTTTCAACACTAACACAAGTGCGAAAAGTGGGTTTTCAACACTAACACAAGTGCGAAAAGTGGTATTTCAACACTAACACAAGTGCGAAAAGTGGTTTTTCAACACTAACACAAGTGCGAAAAGTGGTTTTTCCACACTAATACAAGTGCAAAAGTGGTTTCCTGCACCAACACAAGTGCGAAAAGTGGTTTTTCAACACTAACACAAGTGCGAAAAGTGGTTTTTCAACAATATCACAAGTGCAAAAAGTGTTTTTTCCACACTAATACAAGTGCAAAAGTGGTTTCCTGCACCAACACAACTGCGAAAAGTGGTTTTTCAACACTAACACAAGTGCGAAAAGTGGTTTTTCAACACTATCACAAGTGCAAAAAGTGTTTTTTCCACACTAATACAAGTGCAAAAGTGGTTTCCTGCACCAACACAAGTGCGAAAAGTGGGTTTTCAACACTAACACAAGTGCGAAAAGTGGTTTTTCAACACTATCACAAGTGCAAAAAGTGTTTTTTCCACACTAATACAAGTGCAAAATTGGTTTCCTGCACCAACACAAGTGGGAAAAGTGGATTTTCAACACTAACACAAGTGCAAAAAGTGTTTTTTCAACACTAACACAAGTGCGAAAAGTGGTTTCCTTCACCAACACCAGTGCGAAAAGTGGTTTTCCAACACTAACACAAGTGCGAAAAGTGGTTTTTCAACACTAACACAAGTGCGAAAAGTGGTTTTTCCACACTAATACAAGTGCAAAAGTGGTTTCCTGCACCAACACAAGTGCGAAAAGTGGTTTTTCAACACAAACACAAGTGCGAAAAGTGGTTTTTCAACACTAACACAAGTGCGAAAAGTGTTTTTTCCACACTAATACAAGTGCAAAAGTGGTTTCCTGCACCAACACAAGTGCGAAAAGTGTTTTTTCAACACTAACACGAGTGCGAAAAGTGGTTTTTCAACACTAACACAAGTGCGAAAAGTGGTTTTTCCACACTAATACAAGTGCAAAAGTGGTTTCCTGCACCAACACAAGTGCGAAAAGTGGTTTTTCAACACTAACACAAGTGCGAAAAGTGGTTTTTCAACACTAACACAAGTGCGAAAAGTGGTTTTTCAACACTATCACAAGTGCAAAAAGTGTTTTTTTCCACACTAATTACAAGTGCAAAAGTGGTTTCCTGCACCAACACAAGTGCGAAAAGTGGATTTTCAACACTAACACAAGTGCGAAAAGTGGGTTTTCAACACTAACACAAGTGCGAAAAGTGTTTTTTCAACACTATCACAAGTGAAAAAGTGTTTTTTCAACACTAACACAAGTGTGAAAAGTGGCTTTTCAAAACTAACACAAGTGCGAAAAGTGGTTTTTCAATACTATCGCAAGTGCAAAAAGTGTTTTTTCCACACTAATACAAGTGCAAAAGTGGTTTCCTGCACCAACACAAGTGCGAAAAGTGGTTTTTCAACATTAACACAACTGCAAAAAGTGGTTTTTCAACACTAACACAAGTGCGAAAAGTGGTTTTTCAACACTAACACAAGTGCGAAAAGTGGTTTTCCACACTAATACAAATGCAAAAGTGGTTTCCTGCACCAACACAAGTGTGAAAAGTGGTTTTTCAACACTAACACAAGTGCGAAAAGTGGTTTTTCAACACTAAAACAAGTGCGAAAAGTGGTTTTTCAACACTATCACAAGTGCAAAAAGTGTTTTTTCCACACTAATACAAGTGCAAAAGTTGTTTCCTGCACCAACACAAGTGCGTTTTCCACACTAATACAAGTGCAAAAGTGGTTTCCTGCACCAACACAAGTGCGAAAAGTGGTTTTTCAACACTAACACAAGTGCGAAAAGTGGTTTTTCAACACTAACACAAGTGCGAAAAGTGGTTTTTCAACACTATCACAAGTGCAAAAAGTGGATTTTCAACACTAACACAAGTGCAAAAAGTGGTTTCCTGCACCAACACAAGTGCGTAAAGTGGTTTTTCAACACTATCACAAGTGCAAAAAGTGTTTTTTCCACACTAATACAAGTGCAAAGGTGGTTTCCTGCACCAACACAAGTGCGTAAAGTGGATTTTCAACACTAACACAAGTGCGAAAAGTGGGTTTTCAACACTAACACAAGTGCGAAAAGTGGTTTTTCAACACTAACACAAGTGCGAAAAGTGGTTTTTCAACACTAACACAAGTGCGAAAAGTGGTTTTTCCACACTAATACAAGTGCAAAAGTGGTTTCCTGCACCAACACAAGTGCGAAAAGTGGTTTTTCAACACTAACACAAGTGCGAAAAGTAGTTTTTCAACAATATCACAAGTGCAAAAAGTGTTTTTTCCACACTAATACAAGTGCAAAAGTGGTTTCCTGCACCAAAACAAGTGCGAAAAGTGGTTTTTCAACACTAACACAAGTGCGAAAAGTGGTTTTTCAACACTATCAGAAGTGCAAAAAGTGTTTTTTCCACACTAATACAAGTGCAAAAGTGGTTTCCTGCAACAACACAAGTGCGAAAAGTGGTTTTTCAACACTATCACAAGTGCAAAAAGTGTTTTTTCAACACTAACACAAGTGCGAAAAGTGGTTTCCTTCACCAACACCAGTGCAAAAAGTGGTTTTTCAACACTAACACAAGTGCGAAAAGTGGTTTTTCAACACTAACACAAGTGCGAAAAGTGGTTTTTCCACACTAATACAAGTGCAAAAGTGGTTTGCTGCACCAACACAAGTGCGAAAAGTGGTTTTCAACACTATCACAAGTGCAAAAAGTGTTTTTTCAACACTAACACAAGTGCGAAAAGTGGATTTTCAAAACTAACACAAGTGCGAAAAGTGGTTTTTCAACACTATCACAAGTGCAAAAAGTGTTTTTTCCACACTAATACAAGTGCAAAAGTGGTTTCCTGCACCAACACAAGTGCGAAAAGTGGTTTCCTGCACCAACACAAGTGCGAAAAGTGGTTTTTCAACACTAACACAAGTGTGAAAAGTGGTTTTTCAACACTAACACAAGTGCGAAAAGTGGTTTTTCAACACTAACACAAGTGCGAAAAGTGGTTTTTCAACACTATCACAAGTGCAAAAAGTGTTTTTTCCACACTAATACAAGTGCAAAAGTGGTTTCCAGCACCAACACAAGTGCGTTTTCCACACTAATACAAGTGCAAAAGTGGTTTCCTGCACCAACACAAGTGCGAAAAGTGGTTTTTCAACACTAACACAAGTGCGAAAAGTGGGTTTTCAACACTAACACAAGTGCGAAAAGTGGTTTTTCAACACTATCACAAGTGCAAAAAGTGTTTTTTCCACACTAATACAAGTGCAAAAGTGGTTTCCTGCACCAACACAAGTGGGAAAAGTGGATTTTCAACACTAATGCAAGTGCGAAAAGTGGGTTTTCAACACTAACACAAGTGCGAAAAGTGGTTTTTCAACACTATCACAAGTGCAAAAAGTGTTTTCTCAACACTAACGCAAGTGCGAAAAGTGGTTCCCTTCACCAACACCAGTGCGAAAAGTGGTTTTTCAACACTAACACAAGTGCGAAAAGTGGTTTTTCAACACTAACACAAGTGCGAAAAGTGGTTTTTCCACACTAATACAAGTGCAAAAGTGGTTTCCTGCACCAACACAAGTGCGAAAAGTGGTTTTTCAACACCAACACAAGTGCGAAAAGTGGTTTTTCAACACTAACACAAGTGCGAAAAGTGGTTTTTCCACACTAATACAAGTGCAAAAGTGGTTTCCTGCACCAACACAAGTGCGAAAAGTGGTTTTTCAACACTAACACAAGTGCGAAAAGTGGTTTTCCAACACTAACAAAAGTGCGAAAAGTGGTTTTTCCACACTAATGCAAGTGCAAAAGTGGTTTCCTGCACCAACACAAGTGTGAAAAGTGGTTTTTCAACACTAACACAAGTGCGAAAAGTGGTTTTTCAACACTAACACAAGTGCGAAAAGTGGTTTTTCAACACTATCACAAGTGCAAAAAGTGTTTTTTCCACACTAATACAAGTGCAAAAGTGGTTTCCTGCACCAACACAAGTGCGAACAGTGGATTTTCAACACTAACACAAGTGCGAAAAGTGGGTTTTCAACACTAACACAAGTGCGAAAAGTGGTTTTTCAACACTATCACAGTGCAAAAAGTGTTTTTTCAACACTAACACAAGTGCGAAAAGTGGATTTTCAAAACTAACACAAGTGCGAAAAGTGGTTTTTCAACACTATCACAAGTGCAAAAAGTGTTTTTTCCACACTAATACAAGTGCAAAAGTGGTTTCCTGCACCAACACAAGTGCGAAAAGTGGTTTTTCAACACTAACACAACTGCGAAAAGTGGTTTTTCAACACTAACACAAGTGCGAAAAGTGGTTTTTCAACACTAACACAAGTGCCCAAAGTGGTTTTCCACACTAATACAGGTGCAAAAGTGGTTTCCTGCACCAACACAAGTGCGTAAAGTGCTTTTTCAACACTAACACAAGTGCGAAAAGTGGGTTTTCAACACTAACACAAGTGCGAAAAGTGGTTTTTCAACACTAACACAAGTGCGAAAAGTGGTTTTTCAACACTAACACAAGTGCGAAAAGTGGTTTTTCAACACTATCACAAGTGCAAAAAGTGTTTTTTCAACACTAACACAAGTGCGAAAAGTGGATTTTCAAAATTAACACAAGTGCGAAAAGTGGTTTTTCAACACTATCACAAGTGCAAAAAGTGTTTTTTCCACACTAATACAAGTGCAAAAGTGGTTTCCTGCACCAACACAAGTGCGAAAAGTGGTTTTTCAACACTAACACAACTGCGAAAAGTGGATTTTCAACACTAACACAAGTGCGAAAAGTGGGTTTTCAACACTAACACAAGTGCGAAAAGTGGTTTTTCAACACTAACACAAGTGCGAAAAGTGGTTTTTCAACACTAACACAAGTGCGAAAAGTGGTTTTTCCACACTAATACAAGTGCAAAAGTGGTTTCCTGCACCAACACAAGTGCGAAAAGTGGTTTTTCAACACTAACACAAGTGCGAAAAGTGGTTTTTCAACAATATCACAAGTGCAAAAAGTGTTTTTTCCACACTAATACAAGTGCAAAAGTGGTTTCCTGCACCAACACAAGTGCGAAAAGTGGTTTTTCAACACTAACACAAGTGCGAAAAGTGGTTTTTCAACACTATCACAAGTGCAAAAAGTGTTTTTTCCACACTAATACAAGTGCAAAAGTGGTTTCCTGCACCAACACAAGTGCGAAAAGTAGGTTTTCAACAATAACACAAGTGCGAAAAGTGGTTTTTCAACACTATCACAAGTGCGAAAAGTGGTTTTTCCACACTAATACAAGTGCAAAAGTGGTTTCCTGCACCAACACAAGTGGGAAAAGTGGATTTTCAACACTAACACAAGTGCGAAAAGTGGGTTTTCAACACTAACACAAGTGCGAAAAGTGGTTTCCTTCACCAACACCAGTGCGAAAAGTGGTTTTTCAACACTAACACAAGTGCGAAAAGTGGTTTTTCAACAGTAACACAAATGCGAAAAGTGGTTTTTCAACACTATCACAAGTGCAAAAAGTGTTTTTTCCACACTAATACAAGTGCAAAGGTGGTTTCCTGCACCAACACAAGTGCGTAAAGTGGATTTTCAACACTAACACAAGTGCGAAAAGTGTGTTTTCAACACTAACACAAGTGCGAAAAGTGTTTTTTCAACACTAACACAAGTGCGAAAAGTGGTTTTTCAACACTAACACAAGTGCGAAAAGTGGTTTTTCCTCACTAATACAAGTGCAAAAGTGGTTTCCTACACCAACACAGGTGCGAAAAGTGGTTTTTCAACACTAACACAAGTGTGAAAAGTGGTTTTTCAACAATATCACAGTGCAAAAAGTGTTTTTTCCACACTAATACAAGTGCAAAAGTGGTTTTCTGCACCAACACAAGTGCGAAAAGTGGTTTTTCAACACTAACACAAGTGCGAAAAGTGGTTTTTCAACACTATCACAAGTGCAAAAAGTGTTTTTTCCACACTAATACAAGTGCAAAAGTGGTTTCCTGCACCAACACAAGTGCGAAAAGTGGGTTTTCAACACTAACACAAGTGCGAAAAGTGGTTTTTCAACACTATCACAAGTGCAAAAAGTGTTTTTTCCACACTAATACAAGTGCAAAAGTGGTTTCCTGCACCAACACAAGTGGGAAAAGTGGATTTTCAACACTAACACAAGTGCGAAAAGTGGGTTTTCAACACTAACACAAGTGCGAAAAGTGGTTTCCTTCACCAACACCAGTGCAAAAAGTGGTTTTTCAACACTAACACAAGTGCGAAAAGTGGATTTTCAAAACTAACACAAGTGCGAAAAGTGGTTTTTCAACACTATCACAAGTGCGAAAAGTGGTTTTTCAACACTAACACAAGTGCGAAAAGTGGTTTTTCAACACTAACACAAGTGCGAAAAGTGGTTTTCCACACTAATACAAGTGCAAAAGTGGTTTCCTGCACCAACACAAGTGCGAAAAGTGGTTTTTCAACACTAACACAAGTGCGAAAAGTGGTTTTTCAACACTAACACAAATGCGAAAAGTGGTTTTTCAACACTATCACATGTGCAAAAAGTGTTTTTTCCACACTAATACAAGTGCAGAGGTGGTTTCCTGCACCAACACAAGTGCATAAAGTGGATTTTCAACACTAACACAAGTGCGAAAAGTGTGTTTTCAACACTAACACAAGTGCGAAAAGTGTTTTTTCAACACTAACACAAGTGCGAAAAGTGGTTTTTCAACACTAACACAAGTGCGAAAAGTGGTTTTTCCTCACTAATACAAGTGCAAAAGTGGTTTCCTACACCAACACAAGTGCGAAAAGTGGTTTTTCAACACTAACACAAGTGCGAAAAGTGGTTTTTCAACAATATCACAAGTGCAAAAAGTGTTTTTTCCACACTAATACAAGTGCAAAAGTGGTTTTCTGCACCAACACAAGTGCGAAAAGTGGTTTTTCAACACTAACACAAGTGTGAAAAGTGGTTTTTCAACACTATCACAAGTGCAAAAAGTGTTTTTCCACACTAATACAAGTGCAAAAGTGGTTTCCTGCACCAACACAAGTGCGAAAAGTGGGTTTTCAACACTAACACAAGTGCGAAAAGTGGTTTTTCAACACTATCACAAGTGCAAAAAGTGTTTTTTCCACACTAATACAAGTGCAAAAGTGGTTTCCTGCACCAACACAAGTGGGAAAAGTGGATTTTCAACACTAACACAAGTGCGAAAAGTGGGTTTTCAACACAAACACAAGTGCGAAAAGTGGTTTCCTTCACCAACACCAGTGCAAAAAGTGGTTTTTCAACACTAACACAAGTGCGAAAAGTGGTTTTTCAACACTAACACAAGTGCGAAAAGTGGTTTTTCCACACTAATACAAGTGCAAAAGTGGTTTTCCTGCACCAACACAAGGGCGAAAAGTGGTTTTTCAACACCAACACAAGTGCAAAAAGTGGTTTTTCAACACTAACACAAGTGCGAAAAGTGGTTTTTCCACACTAATACAAGTGCAAAAGTGGTTTCCTGCACCAACACAAGTGCGAAAAGTGGTTTTTCAACATCAACAGAAGTGCGAAAAGTGGTTTTTCCACACTAACACAAGTGCGAAAAGTGGTTTCCTTCACCAACACCAGTGCGAAAAGTGGTTTTTCAACACTAACACAAGTGCGAAAAGTGGTTTTTCAACACTAACACAAGTGCGAAAAGTGGTTTTTTCCACACTAATACAAGTGCAAAAGTGGTTTCCTGCACCAACACAAGTGCGAAAAGTGGTTTTTCAACACTAACACAAGTGCGAAAAGTGGTTTTTCAACACTAACACAAGTGCGAAAAGTGGTTTTTCCACACTAATACAAGTGCAAAAGTGGTTTCCTGCACCAACACAAGTGCGAAAAGAGGTTTTTCAACACTAACACAAGTGCAAAAAGTGGGTTTTCAACACTAACACAAGTGTGAAAAGTGGTTTTTCAACACTATCACAAGTGCAAAAAGTGTTTTTTCAACACTAACACAAGTGCGAAAAGTGGATTTTCAAAATTAACACAAGTGCGAAAAGTGGTTTTTCAACACTATCACAAGTGCAAAAAGTGTTTTTTCCACACTAATACAAGTGCAAAAGTGGTTTCCTGCACCAACACAAGTGCGAAAAGTGGTTTTTCAACACTAACACAACTGCGAAAATTGGATTTTCAACACTAACACAAGTGCGAAAAGTGGGTTTTCAACACTAACACAAGTGCGAAAAGTGGTTTTTCAACACTAACACAAGTGCGAAAAGTGGTTTTTCAACACTAACACAAGTGCGAAAAGTGGTTTTTCCACACTAATACAAGTGCAAAAGTGGTTTCCTGCACCAACACAAGTGCGAAAAGTGGTTTTTCAACACTAACACAAGTGCGAAAAGTGGTTTTTCAACAATATCACAAGTGCAAAAAGTGTTTTTTCCACACTAATACAAGTGTAAAAGTGGTTTCCTGCACCAACACAAGTGCGAAAAGTGGTTTTTCAACACTAACACAAGTGCGAAAAGTGGTTTTTCAACACTATCACAAGTGCAAAAAGTGTTTTTTCCACACTAATACAAGTGCAAAAGTGGTTTCCTGCACCAACACAAGTGCGAAAAGTGGGTTTTCAACAATAACACAAGTGCGAAAAGTGGTTTTTCAACACTATCACAAGTGCAAAAAGTGTTTTTTCCACACTAATACAAGTGCAAAAGTGGTTTCCTGCACCAACACAAGTGGGAAAAGTGGATTTTCAACACTAACACAAGTGCGAAAAGTGGGTTTTCAACACTAACACAAGTGCGAAAAGTGGTTTCCTTCACCAACACCAGTGCGAAAAGTGGTTTTTCAACACTAACAGAAGTGCGAAAAGTGGTTTTTCAACACTAATACAAGTGCAAAAGTGGTTTCCTGCACCAACACAAGTGCGAAAAGTGGTTTTTCAACACCAACACAAGTGCGAAAAGTGGTTTTTCAACACTAACACAAGTGCGAAAAGTGGTTTTTCCACACTAATACAAGTGCAAAAGTGGTTTCCTGCACCAACACAAGTGCGAAAAGTGGTTTTTCAACACTAACACAAGTGCGAAAAGTGGTTTTTCACCACTAACACAAGTGCGAAAAGTGGTTTTTCAACACTAACACAAGTGCGAAAAGTGGTTTTTCAACACTAACACAAGTGCGAAAAGTGTTTTATCCACACTAATACAAGTGCAAAAGTGGTTTCCTGCACCAACACAAGTGCGAAAAGTGGTTTTTCAACACTAACACAAGTGTGAAAAGTGGTTTTTCAACACTAACACAAGTGCGAAAAGTGTTTTTCCACACTAATACAAGTGCAAAAGTGGTTTCCTGCACCAACACAAGTGCGAAAAGTGGTTTTTCAACACTAACACAAGTGCGAAAAGTGTGTTTTCAACACTAACACAAGTGCGAAAAGTGTTTTTTCAACACTAACACAAGTGCGAAAAGTGGTTTTTCAACACTAACACAAGTGCGAAAAGTGGTTTTTCCTCACTAATACAAGTGCAAAAGTGGTTTCCTACACCAACACAAGTGCGAAAAGTGGTTTTTCAACACTAACACAAGTGCGAAAAGTGGTTTTTCAACAATATCACAAGTGCAAAAAGTGTTTTTTCCACACTAATACAAGTGCAAAAGTGGTTTTCTGCACCAACACAAGTGCGAAAAGTGGTTTTTCAACACTAACACAAGTGCGAAAAGTGGTTTTTCAACACTATCACAAGTGCAAAAAGTGTTTTTTCCACACTAATACAAGTGCAAAAGTGGTTTCCTGCACCAACACAAGTGCGAAAAGTGGGTTTTCAACACTAACACAAGTGCGAAAAGTGGTTTTTCAACACTATCACAAGTGCAAAAAGTGTTTTTTCCACACTAATACAAGTGCAAAAGTGGTTTCCTGCACCAACACAAGTGGGAAAAGTGGATTTTCAACACTAACACAAGTGCAAAAAGTGGTTTTTCAACACTATCACAAGTGCAAAAAGTGTTTTTTCCACACTAATACAAGTGCAAAAGTGGTTTCCTGCACCAACACAAGTGCGAAAAGTGGGTTTTCAACACTAACACAAGTGCGAAAAGTGGTTTTTCAACACTATCACAAGTGCAAAAAGTGTTTTTTCCACACTAATAAAAGTGCAAAAGTGGTTTCCTGCCCCAACACAAGTGCGAAAAGTGGGTTTTCAACAATAACACAAGTGCGAAAAGTGGTTTTTCAACACTATCACAAGTGCAAAAAGTGTTTTTTCCACACTAATACAAGTGCAAAAGTGGTTTCCTGCACCAACACAAGTGGGAAAAGTGGATTTTCAACACTAACACAAGTGCGAAAAGTGGGTTTTCAACACTAACACAAGTGCGAAAAGTGGTTTCCTTCACCAACACCAGTGCGAAAAGTGGTTTTTCAACACTAACACAAGTGCGAAAAGTGGTTTTTCAACACTAATACAGTGCAAAAGTGGTTTCCTGCACCAACACAAGTGCGAAAAGTGGTTTTTCAACCCCAACACAAGTGCGAAAAGTGGTTTTTCAACACTAACACAAGTGCGAAAAGTGGTTTTTCCACACTAATACAAGTGCAAAAGTGGTTTCCTGCACCAACACAAGTGCGAAAAGTGGTTTTTCAACATTAACACAAGTGCGAAAAGTGGTTTTTCAACACTAACACAAGTGCGAAAAGTGGTTTTTCAACACTAACACAAGTGTGAAAAGTGGTTTTTCAACACTAACACAAGTGCGAAAAGTGTTTTATCCACACTAATACAAGTGCAAAAGTGGTTTCCTGCACCAACACAAGTGCGAAAAGTGGTTTTTCAACACTAACACAAGTGTGAAAAGTGGTTTTTCAACACTAACACAAGTGCGAAAGTTTTTTTTTTTCCACACTAATACAAGTGCGAAAAGTGTGTTTTCAACACTAACACAAGTGCGAAAAGTGTTTTTTCAACAATAACACAAGTGCGAAAATGGTTTTTCAACACTAACACAAGTGCGAAAAGTGGTTTTTCCTCACTAATACAAGTGCAAAAGTGGTTTCCTACACCAACACAAGTGCGAAAAGTGGTTTTTCAACACTAACACAAGTGCGAAAAGTGGTTTTTCAACAATATCACAAGTGCAAAAAGTGTTTTTTCCACACTAATACAAGTGCAAAAGTGGTTTTCTGCACCAACACAAGTGCGAAAAGTGGTTTTTCAACACTAACACAAGTGCGAAAAGTGGTTTTTCAACACTATCACAAGTGCAAAAAGTGTTTTTTCCACACTAATTCAAGTGCAAAAGTGGTTTCCTGCACCAACACAAGTGCGAAAAGTGGGTTTTCAACACTAACACAAGTGCGAAAAGTGGTTTTTCAACACTATCACAAGTGCAAAAAGTGTTTTTTCCACACTAATACAAGTGCAAAAGTGGTTTCCTGCACCAACACAAGTGGGAAAAGTGGATTTTCAACACTAACACAAGTGCGAAAAGTGGGTTTTCAACACTAACACAAGTGCGAAAAGTGGTTTCCTTCACCAACACCAGTGCAAAAAGTGGTTTTTCAACACTAACACAAGTGCAGAAAGTGGTTTTTCAACACTAACACAAGTGCGAAAAGTGGTTTTTCCACACTAATACAAGTGCAAAAGTGGTTTTCCTGCACCAACACAAGGGTGAAAAGTGGTTTTTCAACACCAACACAAGTGCAAAAAGTGGTTTTTCAACACTAACACAAGTGCGAAAAGTGGTTTTTCCACACTAATACAAGTGCAAAAGTGGTTTCCTGCACGAACACAAGTGCGAAAAGTGGTTTTTCAACACTAACACAAGTGCGAAAAGTGGTTTTTCAACACTATCACAAGTGCAAAAAGTGTTTTTTCCACACTAATACAAGTGCAAAAGTGGTTTCCTGCACCAACACAAGTGCGAAAAGTGGGTTTTCAACAATAACACAAGTGCGAAAAGTGGTTTTTCAACACTATCACAAGTGCAAAAAGTGTTTTTTCCACACTAATACAAGTGCAAAAGTGGTTTCCTGCACCAACACAAGTGGGAAAAGTGGATTTTCAACACTAACACAAGTGCGAAAAGTGGGTTTTCAACACTAACACAAGTGCGAAAAGTGGTTTCCTTCACCAACACCAGTGCGAAAAGTGGTTTTTCAACACTAACACAAGTGCGAAAAGTGGTTTTTCAACAGTAACACAAATGCGAAAAGTGGTTTTTCAACACTATCACAAGTGCAAAAAGTGTTTATTCCACACTAATACAAGTGCAAAGGTGGTTTCCTGCACCAACACAAGTGCGTAAAGTGGATTTTCAACACTAACACAAGTGCTAAAAGTGTGTTTTCAACACTAACACAAGTGCGAAAAGTGTTTTTTCAACACTAACACAAGTGCGAAAAGTGGTTTTTCAACACTAACACAAGTGCGAAAAGTGGTTTTTCCTCACTAATACAAGTGCAAAAGTGGTTTCCTACACCAACACAAGTGCGAAAAGTGGTTTTTCAACACTAACACAAGTGTGAAAAGTGGTTTTTCAACAATATCACAAGTGCAAAAAGTGTTTTTTCCACACTAATACAAGTGCAAAAGTGGTTTTCTGCACCAACACAAGTGCGAAAAGTGGTTTTTCAACACTAACACAAGTGCGAAAAGTGGTTTTTCAACACTATCACAAGTGCAAAAAGTGTTTTTTCCACACTAATACAAGTGCAAAAGTGGTTTCCTGCACCAACACAAGTGCGAAAAGTGGGTTTTCAACACTAACACAAGTGCGAAAAGTGGTTTTTCAACACTATCACAAGTGCAAAAAGTGTTTTTTCCACACTAATACAAGTGCAAAAGTGGTTTCCTGCACCAACACAAGCGGGAAAAGTGGATTTTCAACACTAACACAAGTGCGAAAAGTGGGTTTTCAACACTAACACAAGTGCGAAAAGTGGTTTCCTTCACCAACACCAGTGCAAAAAGTGGTTTTTCAACACTAACACAAGTGCGAAAAGTGGATTTTCAAAACTAACACAAGTGCGAAAAGTGGTTTTTCAACACTATCACAAGTGCGAAAAGTGGTTTTTCAACACTAACACAAGTGCGAAAAGTGGTTTTTCAACACTAACACAAGTGCGAAAAGTGGTTTTCCACACTAATACAAGTGCAAAAGTGGTTTCCTGCACCAACACAAGTGCGAAAAGTGGTTTTTCAACACTAACACAAGTGCGAAAAGTGGTTTTTCAACACTAACACAAATGCGAAAAGTGGTTTTTCAACACTATCACAAGTGCAAAAAGTGTTTTTTCCACACTAATACAAGTGCAGAGGTGGTTTCCTGCACCAACACAAGTGCATAAAGTGGATTTTCAACACTAACACAAGTGCGAAAAGTGTGTTTTCAACACTAACACAAGTGCGAAAAGTGTTTTTTCAACACTAACACAAGTGCGAAAAGTGGTTTTTCAACACTAACACAAGTGCGAAAAGTGGTTTTTCCTCACTAATACAAGTGCAAAAGTGGTTTCCTACACCAACACAAGTGCGAAAAGTGGTTTTTCAACACTAACACAAGTGCGAAAAGTGGTTTTTCAACAATATCACAAGTGCAAAAAGTGTTTTTTCCACACTAATACAAGTGCAAAAGTGGTTTTCTGCACCAACACAAGTGCGAAAAGTGGTTTTTCAACACTAACACAAGTGCGAAAAGTGGTTTTTCAACACTATCACAAGTGCAAAAAGTGTTTTTTCCACACTAATACAAGTGCAAAAGTGGTTTCCTGCACCAACACAAGTGCGAAAAGTGGGTTTTCAACACTAACACAAGTGCGAAAAGTGGTTTTTCAACACTATCACAAGTGCAAAAAGTGTTTTTTCCACACTAATACAAGTGCAAAAGTGGTTTCCTGCACCAACACAAGTGGGAAAAGTGGATTTTCAACACTAACACAAGTACGAAAAGTGGGTTTTCAACACTAACACAAGTGCGAAAAGTGGTTTCCTTCACCAACACCAGTGCAAAAAGTGGTTTTTCAACACTAACACAAGTGCGAAAAGTGGTTTTTCAACACTAACACAAGTGCGAAAAGTGGTTTTTCCACACTAATACAAGTGCAAAAGTGGTTTTCCTGCACCAACACAAGGGCGAAAAGTGGTTTTTCAACACCAACACAAGTGCAAAAAGTGGTTTTTCAACACTAACACAAGTGCGAAAAGTGGTTTTTCCACACTAATACAAGTGCAAAAGTGGTTTCCTGCACCAACACAAGTGCGAAAAGTGGTTTTTCAACACTAACACAAGTGCGAAAAGTGGTTTTTCCACACTAACACAAGTGCGAAAAGTGGTTTCCTTCACCAACACCAGTGCGAAAAGTGGTTTTTCAACACTAACACAAGTGCGAAAAGTGGTTTTTCAACACTAACACAAGTGCGAAAAGTGGTTTTTTCCACACTAATACAAGTGCAAAAGTGGTTTCCTGCACCAACACAAGTGCGAAAAGTGGTTTTTCAACACTAACACAAGTGCGAAAAGTGGTTTTTCAACACTAACACAAGTGCGAAAGTGGTTTTTCCACACTAATACAAGTGCAAAAGTGGTTTCCTGCACCAACACAAGTGCGAAAAGTGGTTTTTCAACACTAACACAAGTGCAAAAAGTGGGTTTTCAACACTAACACAAGTGTGAAAAGTGGTTTTTCAACACTATCACAAGTGCAAAAAGTGTTTTTTCAACACTAACACATGTGCGAAAAGTGGATTTTCAAAATTAACACAAGTGCGAAAAGTGGTTTTTCAACACTATCACAAGTGCAAAAAGTGTTTTTTCCACACTAATACAAGTGCAAAAGTGGTTTCCTGCACCAACACAAGTGCGAAAAGTGGTTTTTCAACACTAACACAACTGCGAAAAGTGGATTTTCAACACTAACACAAGTGCGAAAAGTGGGTTTTCAACACTAACACAAGTGCGAAAAGTGGTTTTTCAACACTAACACAAGTGCGAAAAGTGGTTTTTCAACACTAACACAAGTGCGAAAAGTGGTTTTTCCACACTAATACAAGTGCAAAAGTGGTTTCCTGCACCAACACAAGTGCGAAAAGTGGTTTTTCAACACTAACACAAGTGCGAAAAGTGGTTTTTCAACAATATCACAAGTGCAAAAAGTGTTTTTCCACACTAATACAAGTGTAAAAGTGGTTTCCTGCACCAACACAAGTGCGAAAAGTGGTTTTTCAACACTAACACAAGTGCGAAAAGTGGTTTTTCAACACTATCACAAGTGCAAAAAGTGTTTTTTCCACACTAATACAAGTGCAAAAGTGGTTTCCTGCACCAACACAAGTGCGAAAAGTGGGTTTTCAACACTAACACAAGTGCGAAAAGTGGTTTCCTTCACCAACACCAGTGCGAAAAGTGGTTTTTCAACACTAACACAAGTGCGAAAAGTAGTTTTTCAACACTAATACAAGTGCAAAAGTGGTTTCCTGCACCAACACAAGTGCGAAAAGTAGTTTTTCAACACCAACACAAGTGCGAAAAGTGGTTTTTCAACACTAACACAAGTGCGAAAAGTGGTTTTTCCACACTAATACAAGTGCAAAAGTGGTTTCCTGCACCAACACAAGTGCGAAAAGTGGTTTTTCAACACTAACACAAGTGCGAAAAGTGGTTTTTCAACACTAACACAAGTGCGAAAAGTGGTTTTTCAACACTAACACAAGTGCGAAAAGTGGTTTTTCAACACTAACACAAGTGCGAAAAGTGTTTTATCCACACTAATACAAGTGCAAAAGTGGTTTCCTGCACCAACACAAGTGCGAAAAGTGGTTTTTCAACACTAACACAAGTGTGAAAAGTGGTTTTTCAACACTAACACAAGTGCGAAAAGTGTTTTTCCACACTAATGCAAGTGCAAAAGTGGTTTCCTGCACCAACACAAGTGCTAAAAGTGGTTTTTCAACACTAACACAAGTGCGAAAAGTGTGTTTTCAACACTAACACAAGTGCGAAAAGTGTTTTTTCAACACTAACACAAGTGCGAAAAGTGGTTTTTCAACACTAACACAAGTGCGAAAAGTGGTTTTTCCTCACTAATACAAGTGCAAAAGTGGTTTCCTACACCAACACAAGTGCGAAAAGTGGTTTTTC
Organism: Myxine glutinosa; assembly: GCF_964187855.1. NCBI lineage: Eukaryota > Metazoa > Chordata > Myxini > Myxiniformes > Myxinidae > Myxine > Myxine glutinosa. Next base: position 17,789,544 of record NC_136262.1, read on the forward strand.
AACACTAACACAAGTGCGAAAAGTGGTTTTTCAACAATATCACAAGTGCAAAAAGTGTTTTTTCCACACTAATACAAGTGCAAAAGTGGTTTTCTGCACCAACACAAGTGCGAAAAGTGGTTTTTCAACACTAACACAAGTGCGAAAAGTGGTTTTTCAACACTATCACAAGTGCAAAAAGTGTTTTTTCCACACTAATACAAGTGCAAAAGTGGTTTCCTGCACCAACACAAGTGCGAAAAGTGGGTTTTCAACACTAACACAAGTGCGAAAAGTGGTTTTCCAACACTATCACAAGTGCAAAAAGTGTTTTTTCCACACTAATACAAGTGCAAAAGTGGTTTCCTGCACCAACACAAGTGGGAAAAGTGGATTTTCAACACTAACACAAGTGCGAAAAGTGGTTTTTCAACACTATCACAAGTGCAAAAAGTGTTTTTTCCACACTAATACAAGTGCAAAAGTGGTTTCCTGCCCCAACACAAGTGCGAAAAGTGGGTTTTCAACAATAACACAAGTGTGAAAAGTGGTTTTTCAACACTATCACAAGTGCAAAAAGTGTTTTTTCCACACTAATACAAGTGCAAAAGTGGTTTCCTGCACCAACACAAGTGGGAAAAGTGGATTTTCAACACTAACACAAGTGCGAAAAGTGGTTTTTCAACACTAACACAAGTGCGAAAAGTGGTTTTTCCACACTAATACAAGTGCAAAAGTGGTTTCCTGCACCAACACAAGTGCGAACAGTGGATTTTCAACACTAACACAAGTGCGAAAAGTGGGTTTTCAACACTAACACAAGTGCGAAAAGTGGTTTCCTTCACCAACACCAGTGCGAAAAGTGGTTTTTCAACACTAACACAAGTGCGAAAAGTGGTTTTTCAACACTAATACAAGTGCAAAAGTGGTTTCCTGCACCAACACAAGTGCAAAAAGTGGTTTTTCAACACCAACACAAGTGCGAAAAGTGGTTTTTCAACACTAACACAAGTGCGAAAAGTGGTTTTTCCACACTAATACAAGTGCAAAAGTGGTTTCCTGCACCAACACAAGTGCGAGCAGTGGTTTTTCAACACTAACACAAGTGCGAAAAGTGGTTTTTCAACACTAACACAAGTGCGAAAAGTGGTTTTTCAACACTAACACAAGTGTGAAAAGTGGTTTGTTCAACACTAACACAAGTGCGAAAAGTGTTTTATCCACACTAATACAAGTGCAAAAGTGGTTTCCTGCACCAACACAAGTGCGAAAAGTGGTTTTTCAACACTAACACAAGTGTGTAAAGTGGTTTTTCAACACTAACACAAGTGCGAAAAGTGTTTTTTCCACACTAATACAAGTGCAAAAGTGGTTTCCTGCACCAACACAAGTGCGAAAAGTGGTTTTTCAACACTAACACAAATGCGAAAAGTGGTTTTTCAACATTATCACAAGTGCAAAAAGTGTTTTTTCCACACTAATACAAGTGCAGAGGTGGTTTCCTGCACCAACACAAGTGGGAAAAGTGGATTTTCAACACTAACACAAGTACGAAAAGTGGGTTTTCAACACTAACACAAGTGCGAAAAGTGGTTTCCTTCACCAACACCAGTGCAAAAAGTGGTTTTTCAACACTAACACAAGTGCGAAAAGTGTGTTTTCAACACTAACACAAGTGCGAAAAGTGTTTTTTCAACACTAACACAAGTGCGAAAAGTGGTTTTTCAACACTAACACAAGTGCGAAAAGTGGTTTTTCCTCACTAATACAAGTGCAAAAGTGGTTTCCTACACCAACACAAGTGCGAAAAGTGGTTTTTCAACACTAACACAAGTGCGAAAAGTGGTTTTTCAACACTATCACAAGTGCAAAAAGTGTTTTTTCCACACTAATACAAGTGCAAAAGTGGTTTCCTGCACCAACACAAGTGCGAAAAGTGGGTTTTCAACACTAACACAAGTGCGAAAAGTGGTTTTTCAACACTATCACAAGTGCAAAAAGTGTTTTTTCCACACTAATACAAGTGCAAAAGTGGTTTCCTGCACCAACACAAGCGGGAAAAGTGGATTTTCAACACTAACACAAGTGCGAAAAGTGGGTTTTCAACACTAACACAAGTGCGAAAAGTGGTTTCCTTCACCAACACCAGTGCAAAAAGTGGTTTTTCAACACTAACACAAGTGCGAAAAGTGGATTTTCAAAACTAACACAAGTGCGAAAAGTGGTTTTTCAACACTATCACAAGTGCGAAAAGTGGTTTTTCAACACTAACACAAGTGCGAAAAGTGGTTTTTCAACACTAACACAAGTGCGAAAAGTGGTTTTCCACACTAATACAAGTGCAAAAGTGGTTTCCTGCACCAACACAAGTGCGAAAAGTGGTTTTTCAACACTAACACAGTTGCGAAAATTGGTTTTTCAACACTAACACAAATGCGAAAAGTGGTTTTTCAACATTATCACAAGTGCAAAAAGTGTTTTTTCCACACTAATACAAGTGCAGAGGTGGTTTCCTGCACCAACACAAGTGGGAAAAGTGGATTTTCAACACTAACACAAGTACGAAAAGTGGGTTTTCAACACTAACACAAGTGCGAAAAGTGGTTTCCTTCACCAACACCAGTGCAAAAAGTGGTTTTTCAACACTAACACAAGTGCGAAAAGTGGTTTTTCAACACTAACACAAGTGCGAAAAGTGGTTTTTCCACACTAATACAAGTGCAAAAGTGGTTTTCCTGCACCAACACAAGGGCGAAAAGTGGTTTTTCAACACTATCACAAGTGCAAAAAGTGTTTTTTCCACACTAATACAAGTGCAAAAGTGGTTTCCTGCACCAACACAAGTGGGAAAAGTGGATTTTCAACACTAACACAAGTACGAAAAGTGGGTTTTCAACACTAACACAAGTGCGAAAAGTGGTTTCCTTCACCAACACCAGTGCAAAAAGTGGTTTTTCAACACTAACACAAGTGCGAAAAGTGGTTTTTCAACACTAACACAAGTGCGAAAAGTGGTTTTTCCACACTAATACAAGTGCAAAAGTGGTTTTCCTGCACCAACACAAGGGCGAAAAGTGGTTTTTCAACACCAACACAAGTGCAAAAAGTGGTTTTTCAACACTAACACAAGTGCGAAAAGTGGTTTTTCCACACTAATACAAGTGCAAAAGTGGTTTCCTGCACCAACACAAGTGCGAAAAGTGGTTTTTCAACACTAACACAAGTGCGAAAAGTGGTTTTTCCACACTAACACAAGTGCGAAAAGTGGTTTCCTTCACCAACACCAGTGCGAAAAGTGGTTTTTCAACACTAACACAAGTGCGAAAAGTGGTTTTTCAACACTAACACAAGTGCGAAAAGTGGTTTTTTCCACACTAATACAAGTGCAAAAGTGGTTTCCTGCACCAACACAAGTGCGAAAAGTGGTTTTTCAACACTAACACAAGTGCGAAAAGTGGTTTTTCAACACTAACACAAGTGCGAAAAGTGGTTTTTCCACACTAATACAAGTGCAAAAGTGGTTTCCTGCACCAACACAAGTGCGAAAAGTGGTTTTTCAACACTAACACAAGTGCAAAAAGTGGGTTTTCAACACTAACACAAGTGTGAAAAGTGGTTTTTCAACACTATCACAAGTGCAAAAAGTGTTTTTTCAACACTAACACATGTGCGAAAAGTGGATTTTCAAAATTAACACAAGTGCGAAAAGTGGTTTTTCAACACTATCACAAGTGCAAAAAGTGTTTTTTCCACACTAATACAAGTGCAAAAGTGGTTTCCTGCACCAACACAAGTGCGAAAAGTGGTTTTTCAACACTAACACAACTGCGAAAAGTGGATTTTCAACACTAACACAAGTGCGAAAAGTGGGTTTTCAACACTAACACAAGTGCGAAAAGTGGTTTTTCAACACTAACACAAGTGCGAAAAGTGGTTTTTCAACACTAACACAAGTGCGAAAAGTGGTTTTTCCACACTAATACAAGTGCAAAAGTGGTTTCCTGCACCAACACAAGTGCGAAAAGTGGTTTTTCAACACTAACACAAGTGCGAAAAGTGGTTTTTCAACAATATCACAAGTGCAAAAAGTGTTTTTTCCACACTAATACAAGTGTAAAAGTGGTTTCCTGCACCAACACAAGTGCGAAAAGTGGTTTTTCAACACTAACACAAGTGCGAAAAGTGGTTTTTCAACACTATCACAAGTGCAAAAAGTGTTTTTTCCACACTAATACAAGTGCAAAAGTGGTTTCCTGCACCAACACAAGTGCGAAAAGTGGGTTTTCAACACTAACACAAGTGCGAAAAGTGGTTTCCTTCACCAACACCAGTGCGAAAAGTGGTTTTTCAACACTAACACAAGTGCGAAAAGTAGTTTTTCAACACTAATACAAGTGCAAAAGTGGTTTCCTGCACCAACACAAGTGCGAAAAGTGGTTTTTCAACACCAACACAAGTGCGAAAAGTGGTTTTTCAACACTAACACAAGTGCGAAAAGTGGTTTTTCCACACTAATACAAGTGCAAAAGTGGTTTCCTGCACCAACACAAGTGCGAAAAGTGGTTTTTCAACACTAACACAAGTGCGAAAAGTGGTTTTTCAACACTAACACAAGTGCGAAAAGTGGTTTTTCAACACTAACACAAGTGCGAAAAGTGGTTTTTCAACACTAACACAAGTGCGAAAAGTGTTTTATCCACACTAATACAAGTGCAAAAGTGGTTTCCTGCACCAACACAAGTGCGAAAAGTGGTTTTTCAACACTAACACAAGTGTGAAAAGTGGTTTTTCAACACTAACACAAGTGCGAAAAGTGTTTTTCCACACTAATGCAAGTGCAAAAGTGGTTTCCTGCACCAACACAAGTGCGAAAAGTGGTTTTTCAACACTAACACAAGTGCGAAAAGTGTGTTTTCAACACTAACACAAGTGCGAAAAGTGTTTTTTCAACACTAACACAAGTGCGAAAAGTGGTTTTTCAACACTAACACAAGTGCGAAAAGTGGTTTTTCCTCACTAATACAAGTGCAAAAGTGGTTTCCTACACCAACACAAGTGCGAAAAGTGGTTTTTCAACACTAACACAAGTGCGAAAAGTGGTTTTTCAACAATATCACAAGTGCAAAAAGTGTTTTTTCCACACTAATACAAGTGCAAAAGTGGTTTTCTGCACCAACACAAGTGCGAAAAGTGGTTTTTCAACACTAACACAAGTGCGAAAAGTGGTTTTTCAACACTATCACAAGTGCAAAAAGTGTTTTTTCCACACTAATACAAGTGCAAAAGTGGTTTCCTGCACCAACACAAGTGCGAAAAGTGGGTTTTCAACACTAACACAAGTGCGAAAAGTGGTTTTCCAACACTATCACAAGTGCAAAAAGTGTTTTTTCCACACTAATACAAGTGCAAAAGTGGTTTCCTGCACCAACACAAGTGGGAAAAGTGGATTTTCAACACTAACACAAGTGCGAAAAGTGGTTTTTCAACACTATCACAAGTGCAAAAAGTGTTTTTCCACACTAATACAAGTGCAAAAGTGGTTTCCTGCACCAACACAAGTGCGAAAAGTGGGTTTTCAACACTAACACAAGTGCGAAAAGTGGTTTTTCAACACTATCACAAGTGCAAAAAGTGTTTTTTCCACACTAATACAAGTGCAAAAGTGGTTTCCTGCCCCAACACAAGTGCGAAAAGTGGGTTTTCAACAATAACACAAGTGTGAAAAGTGGTTTTTCAACACTATCACAAGTGCAAAAAGTGTTTTTTCCACACTAATACAAGTGCAAAAGTGGTTTCCTGCACCAACACAAGTGGGAAAAGTGGATTTTCAACACTAACACAAGTGCGAAAAGTGGTTTTTCAACACTAACACAAGTGCGAAAAGTGGTTTTTCCACACTAATACAAGTGCAAAAGTGGTTTCCTGCACCAACACAAGTGCGAACAGTGGATTTTCAACACTAACACAAGTGCGAAAAGTGGGTTTTCAACACTAACACAAGTGCGAAAAGTGGTTTCCTTCACCAACACCAGTGCGAAAAGTGGTTTTTCAACACTAACACAAGTGCGAAAAGTGGTTTTTCAACACTAATACAAGTGCAAAAGTGGTTTCCTGCACCAACACAAGTGCAAAAAGTGGTTTTTCAACACCAACACAAGTGCGAAAAGTGGTTTTTCAACACTAACACAAGTGCGAAAAGTGGTTTTTCCACACTAATACAAGTGCAAAAGTGGTTTCCTGCACCAACACAAGTGCGAGAAGTGGTTTTTCAACACTAACACAAGTGCGAAAAGTGGTTTTTCAACACTAACACAAGTGCGAAAAGTGGTTTTTCAACACTAACACAAGTGTGAAAAGTGGTTTGTTCAACACTAACACAAGTGCGAAAAGTGTTTTATCCACACTAATACAAGTGCAAAAGTGGTTTCCTGCACCAACACAAGTGCGAAAAGTGGTTTTTCAACACTAACACAAGTGTGTAAAGTGGTTTTTCAACACTAACACAAGTGCGAAAAGTGTTTTTTCCACACTAATACAAGTGCAAAAGTGGTTTCCTGCACCAACACAAGTGCGAAAAGTGGTTTTTCAACACTAACACAAGTGCGAAAAGTGTGTTTTCAACACTAACACAAGTGCGAAAAGTGTTTTTTCAACACTAACACAAGTGCGAAAAGTGGTTTTTCAACACTAACACAAGTGCGAAAAGTGGTTTTTCCTCACTAATACAAGTGCAAAAGTGGTTTCCTACACCAACACAAGTGCGAAAAGTGGTTTTTCAACACTAACACAAGTGCCAAAAGTGGTTTTTCAACAATATCACAAGTGCAAAAAGTGTTTTTTCCACACTAATACAAGTGCAAAAGTGGTTTTCTGCACCAACACAAGTGCGAAAAGTGGTTTTTCAACACTAACACAAGTGCGAAAAGTGGTTTTTCAACACTATCACAAGTGCAAAAAGTGTTTTTTCCACACTAATACAAGTGCAAAAGTGGTTTCCTGCACCAACACAAGTGCGAAAAGTGGTTTTTCAACACTAACACAAGTGCAAAAAGTGGTTTTTCAACACTATCACAAGTGCAAAAAGTGTTTTTTCCACACTAATACAAGTGCAAAAGTGGTTTCCTGCACCAACACAAGTGCGAAAAGTGGGTTTTCAACACTAACACAAGTGCGAAAAGTGGTTTCCTTCACCAACACCAGTGCGAAAAGTGGTTTTTCAACACTAACACAAGTGCGAAAAGTAGTTTTTCAACACTAATACAAGTGCAAAAGTGGTTTCCTGCACCAACACAAGTGCGAAAAGTGGTTTTTCAACACCAACACAAGTGCGAAAAGTGGTTTTTCAACACTAACACAAGTGCGAAAAGTGGTTTTTCCACACTAATACAAGTGCAAAAGTGGTTTCCTGCACCAACACAAGTGCGAAAAGTGGTTTTTCAACACTAACACAAGTGCGAAAAGTGGTTTTTCAACACTAACACAAGTGCGAAAAGTGGTTTTTCAACACTAACACAAGTGCGAAAAGTGGTTTTTCAACACTAACACAAGTGCGAAAAGTGTTTTATCCACACTAATACAAGTGCAAAAGTGGTTTCCTGCACCAACACAAGTGCGAAAAGTGGTTTTTCAACACTAACACAAGTGTGAAAAGTGGTTTTTCAACACTAACACAAGTGCGAAAAGTGTTTTTCCACACTAATGCAAGTGCAAAAGTGGTTTCCTGCACCAACACAAGTGCGAAAAGTGGTTTTTCAACACTAACACAAGTGCGAAAAGTGTGTTTTCAACACTAACACAAGTGCGAAAAGTGTTTTTTCAACACTAACACAAGTGCGAAAAGTGGTTTTTCAACACTAACACAAGTGCGAAAAGTGGTTTTTCCTCACTAATACAAGTGCAAAAGTGGTTTCCTACACCAACACAAGTGCGAAAAGTGGTTTTTCAACACTAACACAAGTGCGAAAAGTGGTTTTTCAACAATATCACAAGTGCAAAAAGTGTTTTTTCCACACTAATACAAGTGCAAAAGTGGTTTTCTGCACCAACACAAGTGCGAAAAGTGGTTTTTCAACACTAACACAAGTGCGAAAAGTGGTTTTTCAACACTATCACAAGTGCAAAAAGTGTTTTTTCCACACTAATACAAGTGCAAAAGTGGTTTCCTGCACCAACACAAGTGCGAAAAGTGGGTTTTCAACACTAACACAAGTGCGAAAAGTGGTTTTCCAACACTATCACAAGTGCAAAAAGTGTTTTTTCCACACTAATACAAGTGCAAAAGTGGTTTCCTGCACCAACACAAGTGGGAAAAGTGGATTTTCAACACTAACACAAGTGCGAAAAGTGGTTTTTCAACACTATCACAAGTGCAAAAAGTGTTTTTCCACACTAATACAAGTGCAAAAGTGGTTTCCTGCACCAACACAAGTGCGAAAAGTGGGTTTTCAACACTAACACAAGTGCGAAAAGTGGTTTTTCAACACTATCACAAGTGCAAAAAGTGTTTTTTCCACACTAATACAAGTGCAAAAGTGGTTTCCTGCACCAACACAAGTGCGAAAAGTGGGTTTTCAACACTAACACAAGTGCGAAAAGTGGTTTCCTTCACCAACACCAGTGCGAAAAGTGGTTTTTCAACACTAACACAAGTGCGAAAAGTAGTTTTTCAACACTAATACAAGTGCAAAAGTGGTTTCCTGCACCAACACAAGTGCGAAAAGTGGTTTTTCAACACCAACACAAGTGCGAAAAGTGGTTTTTCAACACTAACACAAGTGCGAAAAGTGGTTTTTCCACACTAATACAAGTGCAAAAGTGGTTTCCTGCACCAACACAAGTGCGAAAAGTGGTTTTTCAACACTAACACAAGTGCGAAAAGTGGTTTTTCAACACTAACACAAGTGCGAAAAGTGGTTTTTCAACACTAACACAAGTGCGAAAAGTGGTTTTTCAACACTAACACAAGTGCGAAAAGTGTTTTATCCACACTAATACAAGTGCAAAAGTGGTTTCCTGCACCAACACAAGTGCGAAAAGTGGTTTTTCAACACTAACACAAGTGTGAAAAGTGGTTTTTCAACACTAACACAAGTGCGAAAAGTGTTTTTCCACACTAATGCAAGTGCAAAAGTGGTTTCCTGCACCAACACAAGTGCGAAAAGTGGTTTTTCAACACTAACACAAGTGCGAAAAGTGTGTTTTCAACACTAACACAAGTGCGAAAAGTGTTTTTTCAACACTAACACAAGTGCGAAAAGTGGTTTTTCAACACTAACACAAGTGCGAAAAGTGGTTTTTCCTCACTAATACAAGTGCAAAAGTGGTTTCCTACACCAACACAAGTGCGAAAAGTGGTTTTTCAACACTAACACAAGTGCGAAAAGTGGTTTTTCAACAATATCACAAGTGCAAAAAGTGTTTTTTCCACACTAATACAAGTGCAAAAGTGGTTTTCTGCACCAACACAAGTGCGAAAAGTGGTTTTTCAACACTAACACAAGTGCGAAAAGTGGTTTTTCAACACTATCACAAGTGCAAAAAGTGTTTTTTCCACACTAATACAAGTGCAAAAGTGGTTTCCTGCACCAACACAAGTGCGAAAAGTGGGTTTTCAACACTAACACAAGTGCGAAAAGTGGTTTTCCAACACTATCACAAGTGCAAAAAGTGTTTTTTCCACACTAATACAAGTGCAAAAGTGGTTTCCTGCACCAACACAAGTGGGAAAAGTGGATTTTCAACACTAACACAAGTGCGAAAAGTGGTTTTTCAACACTATCACAAGTGCAAAAAGTGTTTTTCCACACTAATACAAGTGCAAAAGTGGTTTCCTGCACCAACACAAGTGCGAAAAGTGGGTTTTCAACACTAACACAAGTGCGAAAAGTGGTTTTTCAACACTATCACAAGTGCAAAAAGTGTTTTTTCCACACTAATACAAGTGCAAAAGTGGTTTCCTGCCCCAACACAAGTGCGAAAAGTGGGTTTTCAACAATAACACAAGTGTGAAAAGTGGTTTTTCAACACTATCACAAGTGCAAAAAGTGTTTTTTCCACACTAATACAAGTGCAAAAGTGGTTTCCTGCACCAACACAAGTGGGAAAAGTGGATTTTCAACACTAACACAAGTGCGAAAAGTGGTTTTTCAACACTAACACAAGTGCGAAAAGTGGTTTTTCCACACTAATACAAGTGCAAAAGTGGTTTCCTGCACCAACACAAGTGCGAACAGTGGATTTTCAACACTAACACAAGTGCGAAAAGTGGGTTTTCAACACTAACACAAGTGCGAAAAGTGGTTTCCTTCACCAACACCAGTGCGAAAAGTGGTTTTTCAACACTAACACAAGTGCGAAAAGTGGTTTTTCAACACTAATACAAGTGCAAAAGTGGTTTCCTGCACCAACACAAGTGCAAAAAGTGGTTTTTCAACACCAACACAAGTGCGAAAAGTGGTTTTTCAACACTAACACAAGTGCGAAAAGTGGTTTTTCCACACTAATACAAGTGCAAAAGTGGTTTCCTGCACCAACACAAGTGCGAGGAGAGGTTTTTCAACACTAACACAAGTGCGAAAAGTGGTTTTTCAACACTAACACAAGTGCGAAAAGTGGTTTTTCAACACTAACACAAGTGTGAAAAGTGGTTTGTTCAACACTAACACAAGTGCGAAAAGTGTTTTATCCACACTAATACAAGTGCAAAAGTGGTTTCCTGCACCAACACAAGTGCGAAAAGTGGTTTTTCAACACTAACACAAGTGTGTAAAGTGGTTTTTCAACACTAACACAAGTGCGAAAAGTGTTTTTTCCACACTAATACAAGTGCAAAAGTGGTTTCCTGCACCAACACAAGTGCGAAAAGTGGTTTTTCAACACTAACACAAGTGCGAAAAGTGTGTTTTCAACACTAACACAAGTGCGAAAAGTGTTTTTTCAACACTAACACAAGTGCGAAAAGTGGTTTTTCAACACTAACACAAGTGCGAAAAGTGGTTTTTCCTCACTAATACAAGTGCAAAAGTGGTTTCCTACACCAACACAAGTGCGAAAAGTGGTTTTTCAACACTAACACAAGTGCGAAAAGTGGTTTTTCAACACTATCACAAGTGCAAAAAGTGTTTTTTCCACACTAATACAAGTGCAAAAGTGGTTTCCTGCACCAACACAAGTGCGAAAAGTGGGTTTTCAACACTAACACAAGTGCGAAAAGTGGTTTTTCAACACTATCACAAGTGCAAAAAGTGTTTTTTCCACACTAATACAAGTGCAAAAGTGGTTTCCTGCACCAACACAAGCGGGAAAAGTGGATTTTCAACACTAACACAAGTGCGAAAAGTGGGTTTTCAACACTAACACAAGTGCGAAAAGTGGTTTCCTTCACCAACACCAGTGCAAAAAGTGGTTTTTCAACACTAACACAAGTGCGAAAAGTGGATTTTCAAAACTAACACAAGTGCGAAAAGTGGTTTTTCAACACTATCACAAGTGCGAAAAGTGGTTTTTCAACACTAACACAAGTGCGAAAAGTGGTTTTTCAACACTAACACAAGTGCGAAAAGTGGTTTTCCACACTAATACAAGTGCAAAAGTGGTTTCCTGCACCAACACAAGTGCGAAAAGTGGTTTTTCAACACTAACACAAGTGCGAAAAGTGGTTTTTCAACACTAACACAAATGCGAAAAGTGGTTTTTCAACACTATCACAAGTGCAAAAAGTGTTTTTTCCACACTAATACAAGTGCAGAGGTGGTTTCCTGCACCAACACAAGTGCATAAAGTGGATTTTCAACACTAACACAAGTGCGAAAAGTGTGTTTTCAACACTAACACAAGTGCGAAAAGTGTTTTTTCAACACTAACACAAGTGCGAAAAGTGGTTTTTCAACACTAACACAAGTGCGAAAAGTGGTTTTTCCTCACTAATACAAGTGCAAAAGTGGTTTCCTACACCAACACAAGTGCGAAAAGTGGTTTTTCAACACTAACACAAGTGCGAAAAGTGGTTTTTCAACAATATCACAAGTGCAAAAAGTGTTTTTTCCACACTAATACAAGTGCAAAAGTGGTTTTCTGCACCAACACAAGTGCGAAAAGTGGTTTTTCAACACTAACACAAGTGCGAAAAGTGGTTTTTCAACACTATCACAAGTGCAAAAAGTGTTTTTTCCACACTAATACAAGTGCAAAAGTGGTTTCCTGCACCAACACAAGTGCGAAAAGTGGGTTTTCAACACTAACACAAGTGCGAAAAGTGGTTTTTCAACACTATCACAAGTGCAAAAAGTGTTTTTTCCACACTAATACAAGTGCAAAAGTGGTTTCCTGCACCAACACAAGTGGGAAAAGTGGATTTTCAACACTAACACAAGTACGAAAAGTGGGTTTTCAACACTAACACAAGTGCGAAAAGTGGTTTCCTTCACCAACACCAGTGCAAAAAGTGGTTTTTCAACACTAACACAAGTGCGAAAAGTGGTTTTTCAACACTAACACAAGTGCGAAAAGTGGTTTTTCCACACTAATACAAGTGCAAAAGTGGTTTTCCTGCACCAACACAAGGGCGAAAAGTGGTTTTTCAACACCAACACAAGTGCAAAAAGTGGTTTTTCAACACTAACACAAGTGCGAAAAGTGGTTTTTCCACACTAATACAAGTGCAAAAGTGGTTTCCTGCACCAACACAAGTGCGAAAAGTGGTTTTTCAACACTAACACAAGTGCGAAAAGTGGTTTTTCCACACTAACACAAGTGCGAAAAGTGGTTTCCTTCACCAACACCAGTGCGAAAAGTGGTTTTTCAACACTAACACAAGTGCGAAAAGTGGTTTTTCAACACTAACACAAGTGCGAAAAGTGGTTTTTTCCACACTAATACAAGTGCAAAAGTGGTTTCCTGCACCAACACAAGTGCGAAAAGTGGTTTTTCAACACTAACACAAGTGCGAAAAGTGGTTTTTCAACACTAACACAAGTGCGAAAAGTGGTTTTTCCACACTAATACAAGTGCAAAAGTGGTTTCCTGCACCAACACAAGTGCGAAAAGTGGTTTTTCAACACTAACACAAGTGCAAAAAGTGGGTTTTCAACACTAACACAAGTGTGAAAAGTGGTTTTTCAACACTATCACAAGTGCAAAAAGTGGGTTTTCAACACTAACACAAGTGCGAAAAGTGGTTTCCTTCACCAACACCAGTGCAAAAAGTGGTTTTTCAACACTAACACAAGTGCGAAAAGTGGATTTTCAAAACTAACACAAGTGCGAAAAGTGGTTTTTCAACACTATCACAAGTGCGAAAAGTGGTTTTTCAACACTAACACAAGTGCGAAAAGTGGTTTTTCAACACTAACACAAGTGCGAAAAGTGGTTTTCCACACTAATACAAGTGCAAAAGTGGTTTCCTGCACCAACACAAGTGCGAAAAGTGGTTTTTCAACACTAACACAAGTGCGAAAAGTGGTTTTTCAACACTAACACAAATGCGAAAAGTGGTTTTTCAACACTATCACAAGTGCAAAAAGTGTTTTTTCCACACTAATACAAGTGCAGAGGTGGTTTCCTGCACCAACACAAGTGCATAAAGTGGATTTTCAACACTAACACAAGTGCGAAAAGTGTGTTTTCAACACTAACACAAGTGCGAAAAGTGTTTTTTCAACACTAACACAAGTGCGAAAAGTGGTTTTTCAACACTAACACAAGTGCGAAAAGTGGTTTTTCCTCACTAATACAAGTGCAAAAGTGGTTTCCTACACCAACACAAGTGCGAAAAGTGGTTTTTCAACACTAACACAAGTGCGAAAAGTGGTTTTTCAACAATATCACAAGTGCAAAAAGTGTTTTTTCCACACTAATACAAGTGCAAAAGTGGTTTTCTGCACCAACACAAGTGCGAAAAGTGGTTTTTCAACACTAACACAAGTGCGAAAAGTGGTTTTTCAACACTATCACAAGTGCAAAAAGTGTTTTTTCCACACTAATACAAGTGCAAAAGTGGTTTCCTGCACCAACACAAGTGCGAAAAGTGGGTTTTCAACACTAACACAAGTGCGAAAAGTGGTTTTTCAACACTATCACAAGTGCAAAAAGTGTTTTTTCCACACTAATACAAGTGCAAAAGTGGTTTCCTGCACCAACACAAGTGGGAAAAGTGGATTTTCAACACTAACACAAGTACGAAAAGTGGGTTTTCAACACTAACACAAGTGCGAAAAGTGGTTTCCTTCACCAACACCAGTGCAAAAAGTGGTTTTTCAACACTAACACAAGTGCGAAAAGTGGTTTTTCAACACTAACACAAGTGCGAAAAGTGGTTTTTCCACACTAATACAAGTGCAAAAGTGGTTTTCCTGCACCAACACAAGGGCGAAAAGTGGTTTTTCAACACCAACACAAGTGCAAAAAGTGGTTTTTCAACACTAACACAAGTGCGAAAAGTGGTTTTTCCACACTAATACAAGTGCAAAAGTGGTTTCCTGCACCAACACAAGTGCGAAAAGTGGTTTTTCAACACTAACACAAGTGCGAAAAGTGGTTTTTCCACACTAACACAAGTGCGAAAAGTGGTTTCCTTCACCAACACCAGTGCGAAAAGTGGTTTTTCAACACTAACACAAGTGCGAAAAGTGGTTTTTCAACACTAACACAAGTGCGAAAAGTGGTTTTTTCCACACTAATACAAGTGCAAAAGTGGTTTCCTGCACCAACACAAGTGCGAAAAGTGGTTTTTCAACACTAACACAAGTGCGAAAAGTGGTTTTTCAACACTAACACAAGTGCGAAAAGTGGTTTTTCCACACTAATACAAGTGCAAAAGTGGTTTCCTGCACCAACACAAGTGCGAAAAGTGGTTTTTCAACACTAACACAAGTGCAAAAAGTGGGTTTTCAACACTAACACAAGTGTGAAAAGTGGTTTTTCAACACTATCACAAGTGCAAAAAGTGTTTTTTCAACACTAACACATGTGCGAAAAGTGGATTTTCAAAATTAACACAAGTGCGAAAAGTGGTTTTTCAACACTATCACAAGTGCAAAAAGTGTTTTTTCCACACTAATACAAGTGCAAAAGTGGTTTCCTGCACCAACACAAGTGCGAAAAGTGGTTTTTCAACACTAACACAACTGCGAAAAGTGGATTTTCAACACTAACACAAGTGCGAAAAGTGGGTTTTCAACACTAACACAAGTGCGAAAAGTGGTTTTTCAACACTAACACAAGTGCGAAAAGTGGTTTTTCAACACTAACACAAGTGCGAAAAGTGGTTTTTCCACACTAATACAAGTGCAAAAGTGGTTTCCTGCACCAACACAAGTGCGAAAAGTGGTTTTTCAACACTAACACAAGTGCGAAAAGTGGTTTTTCAACAATATCACAAGTGCAAAAAGTGTTTTTTCCACACTAATACAAGTGTAAAAGTGGTTTCCTGCACCAACACAAGTGCGAAAAGTGGTTTTTCAACACTAACACAAGTGCGAAAAGTGGTTTTTCAACACTATCACAAGTGCAAAAAGTGTTTTTTCCACACTAATACAAGTGCAAAAGTGGTTTCCTGCACCAACACAAGTGCGAAAAGTGGGTTTTCAACACTAACACAAGTGCGAAAAGTGGTTTCCTTCACCAACACCAGTGCGAAAAGTGGTTTTTCAACACTAACACAAGTGCGAAAAGTAGTTTTTCAACACTAATACAAGTGCAAAAGTGGTTTCCTGCACCAACACAAGTGCGAAAAGTGGTTTTTCAACACCAACACAAGTGCGAAAAGTGGTTTTTCAACACTAACACAAGTGCGAAAAGTGGTTTTTCCACACTAATACAAGTGCAAAAGTGGTTTCCTGCACCAACACAAGTGCGAAAAGTGGTTTTTCAACACTAACACAAGTGCGAAAAGTGGTTTTTCAACACTAACACAAGTGCGAAAAGTGGTTTTTCAACACTAACACAAGTGCGAAAAGTGGTTTTTCAACACTAACACAAGTGCGAAAAGTGTTTTATCCACACTAATACAAGTGCAAAAGTGGTTTCCTGCACCAACACAAGTGCGAAAAGTGGTTTTTCAACACTAACACAAGTGTGAAAAGTGGTTTTTCAACACTAACACAAGTGCGAAAAGTGTTTTTCCACACTAATGCAAGTGCAAAAGTGGTTTCCTGCACCAACACAAGTGCGAAAAGTGGTTTTTCAACACTAACACAAGTGCGAAAAGTGTGTTTTCAACACTAACACAAGTGCGAAAAGTGTTTTTTCAACACTAACACAAGTGCGAAAAGTGGTTTTTCAACACTAACACAAGTGCGAAAAGTGGTTTTTCCTCACTAATACAAGTGCAAAAGTGGTTTCCTACACCAACACAAGTGCGAAAAGTGGTTTTTCAACACTAACACAAGTGCGAAAAGTGGTTTTTCAACAATATCACAAGTGCAAAAAGTGTTTTTTCCACACTAATACAAGTGCAAAAGTGGTTTTCTGCACCAACACAAGTGCGAAAAGTGGTTTTTCAACACTAACACAAGTGCGAAAAGTGGTTTTTCAACACTATCACAAGTGCAAAAAGTGTTTTTTCCACACTAATACAAGTGCAAAAGTGGTTTCCTGCACCAACACAAGTGCGAAAAGTGGGTTTTCAACACTAACACAAGTGCGAAAAGTGGTTTTCCAACACTATCACAAGTGCAAAAAGTGTTTTTTCCACACTAATACAAGTGCAAAAGTGGTTTCCTGCACCAACACAAGTGGGAAAAGTGGATTTTCAACACTAACACAAGTGCGAAAAGTGGTTTTTCAACACTATCACAAGTGCAAAAAGTGTTTTTCCACACTAATACAAGTGCAAAAGTGGTTTCCTGCACCAACACAAGTGCGAAAAGTGGGTTTTCAACACTAACACAAGTGCGAAAAGTGGTTTTTCAACACTATCACAAGTGCAAAAAGTGTTTTTTCCACACTAATACAAGTGCAAAAGTGGTTTCCTGCCCCAACGCAAGTGCGAAAAGTGGGTTTTCAACAATAACACAAGTGTGAAAAGTGGTTTTTCAACACTATCACAAGTGCAAAAAGTGTTTTTTCCACACTAATACAAGTGCAAAAGTGGTTTCCTGCACCAACACAAGTGGGAAAAGTGGATTTTCAACACTAACACAAGTGCGAAAAGTGGTTTTTCAACACTAACACAAGTGCGAAAAGTGGTTTTTCCACACTAATACAAGTGCAAAAGTGGTTTCCTGCACCAACACAAGTGCGAACAGTGGATTTTCAACACTAACACAAGTGCGAAAAGTGGGTTTTCAACACTAACACAAGTGCGAAAAGTGGTTTCCTTCACCAACACCAGTGCGAAAAGTGGTTTTTCAACACTAACACAAGTGCGAAAAGTGGTTTTTCAACACTAATACAAGTGCAAAAGTGGTTTCCTGCACCAACACAAGTGCAAAAAGTGGTTTTTCAACACCAACACAGGTGCGAAAAGTGGTTTTTCAACACTAACACAAGTGCGAAAAGTGGTTTTTCCACACTAATACAAGTGCAAAAGTGGTTTCCTGCACCAACACAAGTGCGAGGAGTGGTTTTTCAACACTAACACAAGTGCGAAAAGTGGTTTTTCAACACTAACACAAGTGCGAAAAGTGGTTTTTCAACACTAACACAAGTGTGAAAAGTGGTTTGTTCAACACTAACACAAGTGCGAAAAGTGTTTTATCCACACTAATACAAGTGCAAAAGTGGTTTCCTGCACCAACACAAGTGCGAAAAGTGGTTTTTCAACACTAACACAAGTGTGTAAAGTGGTTTTTCAACACTAACACAAGTGCGAAAAGTGTTTTTTCCACACTAATACAAGTGCAAAAGTGGTTTCCTGCACCAACACAAGTGCGAAAAGTGGTTTTTCAACACTAACACAAGTGCGAAAAGTGTGTTTTCAACACTAACACAAGTGCGAAAAGTGTTTTTTCAACACTAACACAAGTGCGAAAAGTGGTTTTTCAACACTAACACAAGTGCGAAAAGTGGTTTTTCCTCACTAATACAAGTGCAAAAGTGGTTTCCTACACCAACACAAGTGCGAAAAGTGGTTTTTCAACACTAACACAAGTGCCAAAAGTGGTTTTTCAACAATATCACAAGTGCAAAAAGTGTTTTTTCCACACTAATACAAGTGCAAAAGTGGTTTTCTGCACCAACACAAGTGCGAAAAGTGGTTTTTCAACACTAACACAAGTGCGAAAAGTGGTTTTTCAACACTATCACAAGTGCAAAAAGTGTTTTTTCCACACTAATACAAGTGCAAAAGTGGTTTCCTGCACCAACACAAGTGCGAAAAGTGGGTTTTCAACACTAACACAAGTGCGAAAAGTGGTTTTTCAACACTATCACAAGTGCAAAAAGTGTTTTTTCCACACTAATACAAGTGCAAAAGTGGTTTCCTGCACCAACACAAGTGCGAAAAGTGGGTTTTCAACACTAACACAAGTGCGAAAAGTGGTTTTTCAACACTATCACAAGTGCAAAAAGTGTTTTTTCCACACTAATACAAGTGCAAAAGTGGTTTCCTGCACCAACACAAGTGGGAAAAGTGGATTTTCAACACTAACACAAGTGCAAAAAGTGGGTTTTCAACACTAACACAAGTGCGAAAAGTGGTTTCCTTCACCAACACCAGTGCGAAAAGTGGTTTTTCAACATTAACACAAGTGCGAAAAGTGGTTTTTCAACACTAACACAAGTGCGAAAAGTGGTTTTTCCACACTAATACAAGTGCAAAAGTGGTTTCCTGCACCAACACAAGTGCGAAAAGTGGTTTTTCAACACTAACACAAGTGCAAAAAGTGGTTTTTCAACACTAACACAAGTGCGAAAAGTGGTTTTTCAACACTATCACAAGTGCAAAAAGTGTTTTTTCCACACTAATACAAGTGCAAAAGTGGTTTCCTGCACCAACACAAGTGCGAAAAGTGGATTTTCAACACTAACACAAGTGTGAAAAGTGGTTTTCAACACTATCACAAGTGCAAAAAGTGTTTTTTCAACACTAACACAAGTGCGAAAAGCGGATTTTCAACACTAACACAAGTGCGAAAAGTGGTTTTCAACACTATCACAAGTGCAAAAAGTGTTTTTTCAACACTAACACAAGTGCGAAAAGTGGATTTTCAACACTAACACAAGTGCGAAAAGTGGTTTTCAACACTATCACAAGTGCAAAAAGTGTTTTTTCAACACTAACACAAGTGCGAAAAGCGGATTTTCAAAACTAACACAAGTGCGAAAAGTGGTTTTTCAACACTATCACAAGTGCAAAAAGTGTTTTTTCCACACTAATACAAGTGCAAAAGTGGTTTCCTGCACCAACACAAGTGCGAAAAGTGGTTTCCTGCACCAACACAAGTGCGAAAAGTGATTTTTCAACACTAACACAAGTGTGAAAAGTGGTTTTTCAACACTAACACAAGTGCGAAAAGTGGTTTTTCAACACTAACACAAGTGCAAAAAGTGGTTTTTCAACACTATCACAAGTGCAAAAAGTGTTTTTTCCACACTAATACAAGTGCAAAAGTGGTTTCCAGCACCAACACAAGTGCGTTTTCCACACTAATACAAGTGCAAAAGTGGTTTCCTGCACCAACACAAGTGCGAAAAGTGGTTTTTCAACACTAACACAAGTGCGAAAAGTGGGTTTTCGACACTAACACAAGTGCGAAAAGTGGTTTTTCAACACTATCACAAGTGCAAAAAGTGTTTTTTCCACACTAATACAAGTGCAAAAGTGGTTTCCTGCACCAACACAAGTGGGAAAAGTGGATTTTCAACACTAACACAAGTGCGAAAAGTGGGTTTTCAACACTAACACAAGTGCGAAAAGTGGTTTTTCAACACTATCACAAGTGCAAAAAGTGTTTTTTCAACACTAACACAAGTGCGAAAAGTGGATTTTCAACACTAACACAAGTGGGAAAAGTGGTTTTTCAACACTATCACAAGTGCAAAAAGTGTTTTTTCCACACTAATACAAGTGCAAAAGTGGTTTCCTGCACCAACACAAGTGCGAAAAGTGGATTTTCAACACGAACACAAGTGCGAAAAGTGGGTTTTCAACACTAACACAAGTGCGAAAAGTGGTTTTTCAACACAATCACAAGTGCAAAAAGTGTTTTTTCAACACTAACACAAGTGCGAAAAGTGGTTTTTCAACACTATCACAAGTGCAAAAAGTGATTTTTCAACACTAACACAAGTGCGAAAAGTGGATTTTCAAAACTAACACAAGTGCGAAAAGTGGTTTTTCAACACTATCACAAGTGCAAAAAGTGTTTTTTCCACACTAATACAAGTGCAAAAGTGGTTTCCTGCACCAACACAAGAGCGAAAAGTGGTTTTTCAACACTAACACAACTGCGAAAAGTGGTTTTTCAACACTAACACAAGTGCGAAAAGTGTTTTTTCAACACTAACACAAGTGCCCACAGTGGTTTTCCACACTAATACAAGTGCAAATGTGGTTTGCTGCACCAACACAAGTGCGTAAAGTGGATTTTCAACACTAACACAAGTGCGAAAAGTGGGTTTTCAACACTAACACAAGTGCGAAAAGTGGTTTTTCCTCACTAATACAAGTGCAAAAGTGGTTTCCTACACCAACACAAGTGCGAAAAGTGGTTTTTCAACACTAACACAAGTGCGAAAAGTGGTTTTTCAACAATATCACAAGTGCAAAAAGTGTTTTTTCCACGCTAATACAAGTGCAAAAGTGGTTTTCTGCACCAACACAAGTTCGAAAAGTGGTTTTTCAACACTAACACAAGTGCGAAAAGTGGTTTTTCAACACTATCACAAGTGCAAAAAGTGTTTTTTCCACACTAATACAAGTGCAAAAGTGGTTTCCTGCACCAACACAAGTGCGAAAAGTGGGTTTTCAACACTAACACAAGTGCGAAAAGTGGTTTTTCAACACTATCACAAGTGCAAAAAGTGTTTTTTCCACACTAATACAAGTGCAAAAGTGGTTTCCTGCACCAACACAAGTGGGAAAAGTGGATTTTCAACACTAACACAAGTGCGAGAAGTGGGTTTTCAACACTAACACAAGTGCGAAAAGTGGTTTCCTTCACCAACACCAGTGCGAAAAGTGGTTTTTCAACACTAACACAAGTGCGAAAAGTGGTTTTTCAACACTAACACAAGTGCGAAAAGTGGTTTTTCCACACTAATACAAGTGCAAAAGTGGTTTTCCTGCACCAACACAAGGGCGAAAAGTGGTTTTTCAACACCAACACAAGTGCAAAAAGTGTTTTTTCAACACTAACACAAGTGCGAAAAGTGGTTTTTCCACACTAATACAAGTGCAAAAGTGGTTTCCTGCACCAACACAAGTGCGAAAAGTGTTTTTTCAACACTAACACAAGTGCGAAAAGTGGTTTTTCCACACTAACACAAGTGCGAAAAGTGGTTTCCTTCACCAACACCAGTGCGAAAAGTGGTTTTTCAACACTAACACAAGTGCGAAAAGTGGTTTTTCAACACTAACACAAGTGCGAAAAGTGGTTTTTCCACACTAATACAAGTGCAAAAGTGGTTTCCTGCACCAACACAAGTGCGAAAAGTGGTTTTTCAACACTAACACAAGTGCGAAAAGTGGTTTTTCAACACTAACACAAGTGCGAAAAGTGGTTTTTCCACACTAATACAAGTGCAAAAGTGGTTTCCTGCACCAACACAAGTGCGAAAAGTGGTTTTTCAACACTAACACAAGTGCGAAAAGTGGGTTTTCAACACTAACACAAGTGCGAAAACTGGTTTTTCAACACTATCACAAGTGCAAAAAGTGTTTTTTCAACACTAACACAAGTGCGAAAAGTGGATTTTCAAAATTAACACAAGTGCGAAAAGTGGTTTTTCAACACTATCACAAGTGCAAAAAGTGTTTTTTCCACACTAATACAAGTGCAAAAGTGGTTTCCTGCACCAACACAAGTGTGAAAAGTGGTTTTTCAACACTAACACAACTGCGAAAAGTGGATTTTCAACACTAACACAAGTGCGAAAAGTGGGTTTTCAACACTAACACAAGTGCGAAAAGTGGTTTTTCAACACTAACACAAGTGCGAAAAGTGGTTTTCCAACACTATCACAAGTGCAAAAAGTGTTTTTTCCACACTAATACAAGTGCAAAAGTGGTTTCCTGCACCAACACAAGTGGGAAAAGTGGATTTTCAACACTAACACAAGTGCGAAAAGTGGTTTTTCAACACTATCACAAGTGCAAAAAGTGTTTTTCCACACTAATACAAGTGCAAAAGTGGTTTCCTGCACCAACACAAGTGCGAAAAGTGGGTTTTCAACACTAACACAAGTGCGAAAAGTGGTTTTTCAACACTATCACAAGTGCAAAAAGTGTTTTTTCCACACTAATACAAGTGCAAAAGTGGTTTCCTGCCCCAACACAAGTGCGAAAAGTGGGTTTTCAACAATAACACAAGTGTGAAAAGTGGTTTTTCAACACTATCACAAGTGCAAAAAGTGTTTTTTCCACACTAACACAAGTGCGAAAAGTGGATTTTCAACACTAACACAAGTGCGAAAAGTGGTTTTCAACACTATCACAAGTGCAAAAAGTGTTTTTTCAACACTAACACAAGTGCGAAAAGCGGATTTTCAAAACTAACACAAGTGCGAAAAGTGGTTTTTCAACACTATCACAAGTGCAAAAAGTGTTTTTTCCACACTAATACAAGTGCAAAAGTGGTTTCCTGCACCAACACAAGTGCGAAAAGTGGTTTCCTGCACCAACACAAGTGCGAAAAGTGATTTTTCAACACTAACACAAGTGTGAAAAGTGGTTTTTCAACACTAACACAAGTGCGAAAAGTGGTTTTTCAACACTAACACAAGTGCAAAAAGTGGTTTTTCAACACTATCACAAGTGCAAAAAGTGTTTTTTCCACACTAATACAAGTGCAAAAGTGGTTTCCAGCACCAACACAAGTGCGTTTTCCACACTAATACAAGTGCAAAAGTGGTTTCCTGCACCAACACAAGTGCGAAAAGTGGTTTTTCAACACTAACACAAGTGCGAAAAGTGGGTTTTCGACACTAACACAAGTGCGAAAAGTGGTTTTTCAACACTATCACAAGTGCAAAAAGTGTTTTTTCCACACTAATACAAGTGCAAAAGTGGTTTCCTGCACCAACACAAGTGGGAAAAGTGGATTTTCAACACTAACACAAGTGCGAAAAGTGGGTTTTCAACACTAACACAAGTGCGAAAAGTGGTTTTTCAACACTATCACAAGTGCAAAAAGTGTTTTTTCAACACTAACACAAGTGCGAAAAGTGGATTTTCAACACTAACACAAGTGGGAAAAGTGGTTTTTCAACACTATCACAAGTGCAAAAAGTGTTTTTTCCACACTAATACAAGTGCAAAAGTGGTTTCCTGCACCAACACAAGTGCGAAAAGTGGATTTTCAACACGAACACAAGTGCGAAAAGTGGGTTTTCAACACTAACACAAGTGCGAAAAGTGGTTTTTCAACACAATCACAAGTGCAAAAAGTGTTTTTTCAACACTAACACAAGTGCGAAAAGTGGTTTTTCAACACTATCACAAGTGCAAAAAGTGATTTTTCAACACTAACACAAGTGCGAAAAGTGGATTTTCAAAACTAACACAAGTGCGAAAAGTGGTTTTTCAACACTATCACAAGTGCAAAAAGTGTTTTTTCCACACTAATACAAGTGCAAAAGTGGTTTCCTGCACCAACACAAGAGCGAAAAGTGGTTTTTCAACACTAACACAACTGCGAAAAGTGGTTTTTCAACACTAACACAAGTGCGAAAAGTGTTTTTTCAACACTAACACAAGTGCCCACAGTGGTTTTCCACACTAATACAAGTGCAAATGTGGTTTGCTGCACCAACACAAGTGCGTAAAGTGGATTTTCAACACTAACACAAGTGCGAAAAGTGGGTTTTCAACACTAACACAAGTGCGAAAAGTGGTTTTTCCTCACTAATACAAGTGCAAAAGTGGTTTCCTACACCAACACAAGTGCGAAAAGTGGTTTTTCAACACTAACACAAGTGCGAAAAGTGGTTTTTCAACAATATCACAAGTGCAAAAAGTGTTTTTTCCACGCTAATACAAGTGCAAAAGTGGTTTTCTGCACCAACACAAGTTCGAAAAGTGGTTTTTCAACACTAACACAAGTGCGAAAAGTGGTTTTTCAACACTATCACAAGTGCAAAAAGTGTTTTTTCCACACTAATACAAGTGCAAAAGTGGTTTCCTGCACCAACACAAGTGCGAAAAGTGGGTTTTCAACACTAACACAAGTGCGAAAAGTGGTTTTTCAACACTATCACAAGTGCAAAAAGTGTTTTTTCCACACTAATACAAGTGCAAAAGTGGTTTCCTGCACCAACACAAGTGGGAAAAGTGGATTTTCAACACTAACACAAGTGCGAGAAGTGGGTTTTCAACACTAACACAAGTGCGAAAAGTGGTTTCCTTCACCAACACCAGTGCGAAAAGTGGTTTTTCAACACTAACACAAGTGCGAAAAGTGGTTTTTCAACACTAACACAAGTGCGAAAAGTGGTTTTTCCACACTAATACAAGTGCAAAAGTGGTTTTCCTGCACCAACACAAGGGCGAAAAGTGGTTTTTCAACACCAACACAAGTGCAAAAAGTGTTTTTTCAACACTAACACAAGTGCGAAAAGTGGTTTTTCCACACTAATACAAGTGCAAAAGTGGTTTCCTGCACCAACACAAGTGCGAAAAGTGTTTTTCCAACACTAACACAAGTGCGAAAAGTGGTTTTTCCACACTAACACAAGTGCGAAAAGTGGTTTCCTTCACCAACACCAGTGCGAAAAGTGGTTTTTCAACACTAACACAAGTGCGAAAAGTGGTTTTTCAACACTAACACAAGTGCGAAAAGTGGTTTTTCCACACTAATACAAGTGCAAAAGTGGTTTCCTGCACCAACACAAGTGCGAAAAGTGGTTTTTCAACACTAACACAAGTGCGAAAAGTGGTTTTTCAACACTAACACAAGTGCGAAAAGTGGTTTTTCCACACTAATACAAGTGCAAAAGTGGTTTCCTGCACCAACACAAGTGCGAAAAGTGGTTTTTCAACACTAACACAAGTGCGAAAAGTGGGTTTTCAACACTAACACAAGTGCGAAAACTGGTTTTTCAACACTATCACAAGTGCAAAAAGTGTTTTTTCAACACTAACACAAGTGCGAAAAGTGGATTTTCAAAATTAACACAAGTGCGAAAAGTGGTTTTTCAACACTATCACAAGTGCAAAAAGTGTTTTTTCCACACTAATACAAGTGCAAAAGTGGTTTCCTGCACCAACACAAGTGTGAAAAGTGGTTTTTCAACACTAACACAACTGCGAAAAGTGGATTTTCAACACTAACACAAGTGCGAAAAGTGGGTTTTCAACACTAACACAAGTGCGAAAAGTGGTTTTTCAACACTAACACAAGTGCGAAAAGTGGTTTTCCAACACTATCACAAGTGCAAAAAGTGTTTTTTCCACACTAATACAAGTGCAAAAGTGGTTTCCTGCACCAACACAAGTGGGAAAAGTGGATTTTCAACACTAACACAAGTGCGAAAAGTGGTTTTTCAACACTATCACAAGTGCAAAAAGTGTTTTTCCACACTAATACAAGTGCAAAAGTGGTTTCCTGCACCAACACAAGTGCGAAAAGTGGGTTTTCAACACTAACACAAGTGCGAAAAGTGGTTTTTCAACACTATCACAAGTGCAAAAAGTGTTTTTTCCACACTAATACAAGTGCAAAAGTGGTTTCCTGCCCCAACACAAGTGCGAAAAGTGGGTTTTCAACAATAACACAAGTGTGAAAAGTGGTTTTTCAACACTATCACAAGTGCAAAAAGTGTTTTTTCCACACTAATACAAGTGCAAAAGTGGTTTCCTGCACCAACACAAGTGGGAAAAGTGGATTTTCAACACTAACACAAGTGCGAAAAGTGGTTTTTCAACACTAACACAAGTGCGAAAAGTGGTTTTTCCACACTAATACAAGTGCAAAAGTGGTTTCCTGCACCAACACAAGTGCGAACAGTGGATTTTCAACACTAACACAAGTGCGAAAAGTGGGTTTTCAACACTAACACAAGTGCGAAAAGTGGTTTCCTTCACCAACACCAGTGCGAAAAGTGGTTTTTCAACACTAACACAAGTGCGAAAAGTGGTTTTTCAACACTAATACAAGTGCAAAAGTGGTTTCCTGCACCAACACAAGTGCAAAAAGTGGTTTTTCAACACCAACACAAGTGCGAAAAGTGGTTTTTCAACACTAACACAAGTGCGAAAAGTGGTTTTTCCACACTAATACAAGTGCAAAAGTGGTTTCCTGCACCAACACAAGTGCGAGAAGTGGTTTTTCAACACTAACACAAGTGCGAAAAGTGGTTTTTCAACACTAACACAAGTGCGAAAAGTGGTTTTTCAACACTAACACAAGTGTGAAAAGTGGTTTGTTCAACACTAACACAAGTGCGAAAAGTGTTTTATCCACACTAATACAAGTGCAAAAGTGGTTTCCTGCACCAACACAAGTGCGAAAAGTGGTTTTTCAACACTAACACAAGTGTGTAAAGTGGTTTTTCAACACTAACACAAGTGCGAAAAGTGTTTTTTCCACACTAATACAAGTGCAAAAGTGGTTTCCTGCACCAACACAAGTGCGAAAAGTGGTTTTTCAACACTAACACAAGTGCGAAAAGTGTGTTTTCAACACTAACACAAGTGCGAAAAGTGTTTTTTCAACACTAACACAAGTGCGAAAAGTGGTTTTTCAACACTAACACAAGTGCGAAAAGTGGTTTTTCCTCACTAATACAAGTGCAAAAGTGGTTTCCTACACCAACACAAGTGCGAAAAGTGGTTTTTCAACACTAACACAAGTGCGAAAAGTGGTTTTTCAACACTATCACAAGTGCAAAAAGTGTTTTTTCCACACTAATACAAGTGCAAAAGTGGTTTCCTGCACCAACACAAGTGCGAAAAGTGGGTTTTCAACACTAACACAAGTGCGAAAAGTGGTTTTTCAACACTATCACAAGTGCAAAAAGTGTTTTTTCCACACTAATACAAGTGCAAAAGTGGTTTCCTGCACCAACACAAGCGGGAAAAGTGGATTTTCAACACTAACACAAGTGCGAAAAGTGGGTTTTCAACACTAACACAAGTGCGAAAAGTGGTTTCCTTCACCAACACCAGTGCAAAAAGTGGTTTTTCAACACTAACACAAGTGCGAAAAGTGGATTTTCAAAACTAACACAAGTGCGAAAAGTGGTTTTTCAACACTATCACAAGTGCGAAAAGTGGTTTTTCAACACTAACACAAGTGCGAAAAGTGGTTTTTCAACACTAACACAAGTGCGAAAAGTGGTTTTCCACACTAATACAAGTGCAAAAGTGGTTTCCTGCACCAACACAAGTGCGAAAAGTGGTTTTTCAACACTAACACAAGTGCGAAAAGTGGTTTTTCAACACTAACACAAATGCGAAAAGTGGTTTTTCAACACTATCACAAGTGCAAAAAGTGTTTTTTCCACACTAATACAAGTGCAGAGGTGGTTTCCTGCACCAACACAAGTGCATAAAGTGGATTTTCAACACTAACACAAGTGCGAAAAGTGTGTTTTCAACACTAACACAAGTGCGAAAAGTGTTTTTTCAACACTAACACAAGTGCGAAAAGTGGTTTTTCAACACTAACACAAGTGCGAAAAGTGGTTTTTCCTCACTAATACAAGTGCAAAAGTGGTTTCCTACACCAACACAAGTGCGAAAAGTGGTTTTTCAACACTAACACAAGTGCGAAAAGTGGTTTTTCAACAATATCACAAGTGCAAAAAGTGTTTTTTCCACACTAATACAAGTGCAAAAGTGGTTTTCTGCACCAACACAAGTGCGAAAAGTGGTTTTTCAACACTAACACAAGTGCGAAAAGTGGTTTTTCAACACTATCACAAGTGCAAAAAGTGTTTTTTCCACACTAATACAAGTGCAAAAGTGGTTTCCTGCACCAACACAAGTGCGAAAAGTGGGTTTTCAACACTAACACAAGTGCGAAAAGTGGTTTTTCAACACTATCACAAGTGCAAAAAGTGTTTTTTCCACACTAATACAAGTGCAAAAGTGGTTTCCTGCACCAACACAAGTGGGAAAAGTGGATTTTCAACACTAACACAAGTACGAAAAGTGGGTTTTCAACACTAACACAAGTGCGAAAAGTGGTTTCCTTCACCAACACCAGTGCAAAAAGTGGTTTTTCAACACTAACACAAGTGCGAAAAGTGGTTTTTCAACACTAACACAAGTGCGAAAAGTGGTTTTTCCACACTAATACAAGTGCAAAAGTGGTTTTCCTGCACCAACACAAGGGCGAAAAGTGGTTTTTCAACACCAACACAAGTGCAAAAAGTGGTTTTTCAACACTAACACAAGTGCGAAAAGTGGTTTTTCCACACTAATACAAGTGCAAAAGTGGTTTCCTGCACCAACACAAGTGCGAAAAGTGGTTTTTCAACACTAACACAAGTGCGAAAAGTGGTTTTTCCACACTAACACAAGTGCGAAAAGTGGTTTCCTTCACCAACACCAGTGCGAAAAGTGGTTTTTCAACACTAACACAAGTGCGAAAAGTGGTTTTTCAACACTAACACAAGTGCGAAAAGTGGTTTTTTCCACACTAATACAAGTGCAAAAGTGGTTTCCTGCACCAACACAAGTGCGAAAAGTGGTTTTTCAACACTAACACAAGTGCGAAAAGTGGTTTTTCAACACTAACACAAGTGCGAAAAGTGGTTTTTCCACACTAATACAAGTGCAAAAGTGGTTTCCTGCACCAACACAAGTGCGAAAAGTGGTTTTTCAACACTAACACAAGTGCAAAAAGTGGGTTTTCAACACTAACACAAGTGTGAAAAGTGGTTTTTCAACACTATCACAAGTGCAAAAAGTGTTTTTTCAACACTAACACATGTGCGAAAAGTGGATTTTCAAAATTAACACAAGTGCGAAAAGTGGTTTTTCAACACTATCACAAGTGCAAAAAGTGTTTTTTCCACACTAATACAAGTGCAAAAGTGGTTTCCTGCACCAACACAAGTGCGAAAAGTGGTTTTTCAACACTAACACAACTGCGAAAAGTGGATTTTCAACACTAACACAAGTGCGAAAAGTGGGTTTTCAACACTAACACAAGTGCGAAAAGTGGTTTTTCAACACTAACACAAGTGCGAAAAGTGGTTTTTCAACACTAACACAAGTGCGAAAAGTGGTTTTTCCACACTAATACAAGTGCAAAAGTGGTTTCCTGCACCAACACAAGTGCGAAAAGTGGTTTTTCAACACTAACACAAGTGCGAAAAGTGGTTTTTCAACAATATCACAAGTGCAAAAAGTGTTTTTTCCACACTAATACAAGTGTAAAAGTGGTTTCCTGCACCAACACAAGTGCGAAAAGTGGTTTTTCAACACTAACACAAGTGCGAAAAGTGGTTTTTCAACACTATCACAAGTGCAAAAAGTGTTTTTTCCACACTAATACAAGTGCAAAAGTGGTTTCCTGCACCAACACAAGTGCGAAAAGTGGGTTTTCAACACTAACACAAGTGCGAAAAGTGGTTTCCTTCACCAACACCAGTGCGAAAAGTGGTTTTTCAACACTAACACAAGTGCGAAAAGTAGTTTTTCAACACTAATACAAGTGCAAAAGTGGTTTCCTGCACCAACACAAGTGCGAAAAGTGGTTTTTCAACACCAACACAAGTGCGAAAAGTGGTTTTTCAACACTAACACAAGTGCGAAAAGTGGTTTTTCCACACTAATACAAGTGCAAAAGTGGTTTCCTGCACCAACACAAGTGCGAAAAGTGGTTTTTCAACACTAACACAAGTGCGAAAAGTGGTTTTTCAACACTAACACAAGTGCGAAAAGTGGTTTTTCAACACTAACACAAGTGCGAAAAGTGGTTTTTCAACACTAACACAAGTGCGAAAAGTGTTTTATCCACACTAATACAAGTGCAAAAGTGGTTTCCTGCACCAACACAAGTGCGAAAAGTGGTTTTTCAACACTAACACAAGTGTGAAAAGTGGTTTTTCAACACTAACACAAGTGCGAAAAGTGTTTTTCCACACTAATGCAAGTGCAAAAGTGGTTTCCTGCACCAACACAAGTGCGAAAAGTGGTTTTTCAACACTAACACAAGTGCGAAAAGTGTGTTTTCAACACTAACACAAGTGCGAAAAGTGTTTTTTCAACACTAACACAAGTGCGAAAAGTGGTTTTTCAACACTAACACAAGTGCGAAAAGTGGTTTTTCCTCACTAATACAAGTGCAAAAGTGGTTTCCTACACCAACACAAGTGCGAAAAGTGGTTTTTCAACACTAACACAAGTGCGAAAAGTGGTTTTTCAACAATATCACAAGTGCAAAAAGTGTTTTTTCCACACTAATACAAGTGCAAAAGTGGTTTTCTGCACCAACACAAGTGCGAAAAGTGGTTTTTCAACACTAACACAAGTGCGAAAAGTGGTTTTTCAACACTATCACAAGTGCAAAAAGTGTTTTTTCCACACTAATACAAGTGCAAAAGTGGTTTCCTGCACCAACACAAGTGCGAAAAGTGGATTTTCAACACTAACACAAGTGCGAAAAGTGGTTTTCCAACACTATCACAAGTGCAAAAAGTGTTTTTTCCACACTAATACAAGTGCAAAAGTGGTTTCCTGCACCAACACAAGTGGGAAAAGTGGATTTTCAACACTAACACAAGTGCGAAAAGTGGTTTTTCAACACTATCACAAGTGCAAAAAGTGTTTTTCCACACTAATACAAGTGCAAAAGTGGTTTCCTGCACCAACACAAGTGCGAAAAGTGGGTTTTCAACACTAACACAAGTGCGAAAAGTGGTTTTTCAACACTATCACAAGTGCAAAAAGTGTTTTTTCCACACTAATACAAGTGCAAAAGTGGTTTCCTGCCCCAACACAAGTGCGAAAAGTGGGTTTTCAACAATAACACAAGTGTGAAAAGTGGTTTTTCAACACTATCACAAGTGCAAAAAGTGTTTTTTCCACACTAATACAAGTGCAAAAGTGGTTTCCTGCACCAACACAAGTGGGAAAAGTGGATTTTCAACACTAACACAAGTGCGAAAAGTGGTTTTTCAACACTAACACAAGTGCGAAAAGTGGTTTTTCCACACTAATACAAGTGCAAAAGTGGTTTCCTGCACCAACACAAGTGCGAACAGTGGATTTTCAACACTAACACAAGTGCGAAAAGTGGGTTTTCAACACTAACACAAGTGCGAAAAGTGGTTTCCTTCACCAACACCAGTGCGAAAAGTGGTTTTTCAACACTAACACAAGTGCGAAAAGTGGTTTTTCAACACTAATACAAGTGCAAAAGTGGTTTCCTGCACCAACACAAGTGCAAAAAGTGGTTTTTCAACACCAACACAAGTGCGAAAAGTGGTTTTTCAACACTAACACAAGTGCGAAAAGTGGTTTTTCCACACTAATACAAGTGCAAAAGTGGTTTCCTGCACCAACACAAGTGCGAGAGTGGTTTTTCAACACTAACACAAGTGCGAAAAGTGGTTTTTCAACACTAACACAAGTGCGAAAAGTGGTTTTTCAACACTAACACAAGTGTGAAAAGTGGTTTGTTCAACACTAACACAAGTGCGAAAAGTGTTTTATCCACACTAATACAAGTGCAAAAGTGGTTTCCTGCACCAACACAAGTGCGAAAAGTGGTTTTTCAACACTAACACAAGTGTGTAAAGTGGTTTTTCAACACTAACACAAGTGCGAAAAGTGTTTTTTCCACACTAATACAAGTGCAAAAGTGGTTTCCTGCACCAACACAAGTGCGAAAAGTGGTTTTTCAACACTAACACAAGTGCGAAAAGTGTGTTTTCAACACTAACACAAGTGCGAAAAGTGTTTTTTCAACACTAACACAAGTGCGAAAAGTGGTTTTTCAACACTAACACAAGTGCGAAAAGTGGTTTTTCCTCACTAATACAAGTGCAAAAGTGGTTTCCTACACCAACACAAGTGCGAAAAGTGGTTTTTCAACACTAACACAAGTGCCAAAAGTGGTTTTTCAACAATATCACAAGTGCAAAAAGTGTTTTTTCCACACTAATACAAGTGCAAAAGTGGTTTTCTGCACCAACACAAGTGCGAAAAGTGGTTTTTCAACACTAACACAAGTGCGAAAAGTGGTTTTTCAACACTATCACAAGTGCAAAAAGTGTTTTTTCCACACTAATACAAGTGCAAAAGTGGTTTCCTGCACCAACACAAGTGCGAAAAGTGGGTTTTCAACACTAACACAAGTGCGAAAAGTGGTTTTTCAACACTATCACAAGTGCAAAAAGTGTTTTTTCCACACTAATACAAGTGCAAAAGTGGTTTCCTGCACCAACACAAGTGCGAAAAGTGGGTTTTCAACACTAACACAAGTGCGAAAAGTGGTTTTTCAACACTATCACAAGTGCAAAAAGTGTTTTTTCCACACTAATACAAGTGCAAAAGTGGTTTCCTGCACCAACACAAGTGGGAAAAGTGGATTTTCAACACTAACACAAGTGCAAAAAGTGGGTTTTCAACACTAACACAAGTGCGAAAAGTGGTTTCCTTCACCAACACCAGTGCGAAAAGTGGTTTTTCAACATTAACACAAGTGCGAAAAGTGGTTTTTCAACACTAACACAAGTGCGAAAAGTGGTTTTTCCACACTAATACAAGTGCAAAAGTGGTTTCCTGCACCAACACAAGTGCGAAAAGTGGTTTTTCAACACTAACACAAGTGCAAAAAGTGGTTTTTCAACACTAACACAAGTGCGAAAAGTGGTTTTTCAACACTATCACAAGTGCAAAAAGTGTTTTTTCCACACTAATACAAGTGCAAAAGTGGTTTCCTGCACCAACACAAGTGCGAAAAGTGGATTTTCAACACTAACACAAGTGCGAAAAGTGGTTTTCAACACTATCACAAGTGCAAAAAGTGTTTTTTCAACACTAACACAAGTGCGAAAAGCGGATTTTCAACACTAACACAAGTGCGAAAAGTGGTTTTCAACACTATCACAAGTGCAAAAAGTGTTTTTTCAACACTAACACAAGTGCGAAAAGTGGATTTTCAACACTAACACAAGTGCGAAAAGTGGTTTTCAACACTATCACAAGTGCAAAAAGTGTTTTTTCAACACTAACACAAGTGCGAAAAGCGGATTTTCAAAACTAACACAAGTGCGAAAAGTGGTTTTTCAACACTATCACAAGTGCAAAAAGTGTTTTTTCCACACTAATACAAGTGCAAAAGTGGTTTCCTGCACCAACACAAGTGCGAAAAGTGGTTTCCTGCACCAACACAAGTGCGAAAAGTGATTTTTCAACACTAACACAAGTGTGAAAAGTGGTTTTTCAACACTAACACAAGTGCGAAAAGTGGTTTTTCAACACTAACACAAGTGCAAAAAGTGGTTTTTCAACACTATCACAAGTGCAAAAAGTGTTTTTTCCACACTAATACAAGTGCAAAAGTGGTTTCCAGCACCAACACAAGTGCGTTTTCCACACTAATACAAGTGCAAAAGTGGTTTCCTGCACCAACACAAGTGCGAAAAGTGGTTTTTCAACACTAACACAAGTGCGAAAAGTGGGTTTTCGACACTAACACAAGTGCGAAAAGTGGTTTTTCAACACTATCACAAGTGCAAAAAGTGTTTTTTCCACACTAATACAAGTGCAAAAGTGGTTTCCTGCACCAACACAAGTGGGAAAAGTGGATTTTCAACACTAACACAAGTGCGAAAAGTGGGTTTTCAACACTAACACAAGTGCGAAAAGTGGTTTTTCAACACTATCACAAGTGCAAAAAGTGTTTTTTCAACACTAACACAAGTGCGAAAAGTGGATTTTCAACACTAACACAAGTGGGAAAAGTGGTTTTTCAACACTATCACAAGTGCAAAAAGTGTTTTTTCCACACTAATACAAGTGCAAAAGTGGTTTCCTGCACCAACACAAGTGCGAAAAGTGGATTTTCAACACGAACACAAGTGCGAAAAGTGGGTTTTCAACACTAACACAAGTGCGAAAAGTGGTTTTTCAACACTATCACAAGTGCAAAAAGTGTTTTTTCAACACTAACACAAGTGCGAAAAGTGGTTTTTCAACACTATCACAAGTGCAAAAAGTGATTTTTCAACACTAACACAAGTGCGAAAAGTGGATTTTCAAAACTAACACAAGTGCGAAAAGTGGTTTTTCAACACTATCACAAGTGCAAAAAGTGTTTTTTCCACACTAATACAAGTGCAAAAGTGGTTTCCTGCACCAACACAAGAGCGAAAAGTGGTTTTTCAACACTAACACAACTGCGAAAAGTGGTTTTTCAACACTAACACAAGTGCGAAAAGTGTTTTTTCAACACTAACACAAGTGCCCACAGTGGTTTTCCACACTAATACAAGTGCAAATGTGGTTTGCTGCACCAACACAAGTGCGTAAAGTGGATTTTCAACACTAACACAAGTGCGAAAAGTGGGTTTTCAACACTAACACAAGTGCGAAAAGTGGTTTTTCCTCACTAACACAAGTGCAAAAGTGGTTTCCTACACCAACACAAGTGCGAAAAGTGGTTTTTCAACACTAACACAAGTGCGAAAAGTGGTTTTTCAACAATATCACAAGTGCAAAAAGTGTTTTTTCCACGCTAATACAAGTGCAAAAGTGGTTTTCTGCACCAACACAAGTTCGAAAAGTGGTTTTTCAACACTAACACAAGTGCGAAAAGTGGTTTTTCAACACTATCACAAGTGCAAAAAGTGTTTTTTCCACACTAATACAAGTGCAAAAGTGGTTTCCTGCACCAACACAAGTGCGAAAAGTGGGTTTTCAACACTAACACAAGTGCGAAAAGTGGTTTTTCAACACTATCACAAGTGCAAAAAGTGTTTTTTCCACACTAATACAAGTGCAAAAGTGGTTTCCTGCACCAACACAAGTGGGAAAAGTGGATTTTCAACACTAACACAAGTGCGAAAAGTGGGTTTTCAACACTAACACAAGTGCGAAAAGTGGTTTCCTTCACCAACACCAGTGCGAAAAGTGGTTTTTCAACACTAACACAAGTGCGAAAAGTGGTTTTTCAACACTAACACAAGTGCGAAAAGTGGTTTTTCCACACTAATACAAGTGCAAAAGTGGTTTTCCTGCACCAACACAAGGGCGAAAAGTGGTTTTTCAACACCAACACAAGTGCAAAAAGTGTTTTTTCAACACTAACACAAGTGCGAAAAGTGGTTTTTCCACACTAATACAAGTGCAAAAGTGGTTTCCTGCACCAACACAAGTGCGAAAAGTGTTTTTTCAACACTAACACAAGTGCGAAAAGTGGTTTTTCCACACTAACACAAGTGCGAAAAGTGGTTTCCTTCACCAACACCAGTGCGAAAAGTGGTTTTTCAACACTAACACAAGTGCGAAAAGTGGTTTTTCAACACTAACACAAGTGCGAAAAGTGGTTTTTCCACACTAATACAAGTGCAAAAGTGGTTTCCTGCACCAACACAAGTGCGAAAAGTGGTTTTTCAACACTAACACAAGTGCGAAAAGTGGTTTTTCAACACTAACACAAGTGCGAAAAGTGGTTTTTCCACACTAATACAAGTGCAAAAGTGGTTTCCTGCACCAACACAAGTGCGAAAAGTGGTTTTTCAACACTAACACAAGTGCGAAAAGTGGGTTTTCAACACTAACACAAGTGCGAAAACTGGTTTTTCAACACTATCACAAGTGCAAAAAGTGTTTTTTCAACACTAACACAAGTGCGAAAAGTGGATTTTCAAAATTAACACAAGTGCGAAAAGTGGTTTTTCAACACTATCACAAGTGCAAAAAGTGTTTTTTCCACACTAATACAAGTGCAAAAGTGGTTTCCTGCACCAACACAAGTGTGAAAAGTGGTTTTTCAACACTAACACAACTGCGAAAAGTGGATTTTCAACACTAACACAAGTGCGAAAAGTGGGTTTTCAACACTAACACAAGTGCGAAAAGTGGTTTTTCAACACTAACACAAGTGCGAAAAGTGGTTTTTCAACACTAACACAAGTGCGAAAAGTGGTTTTTCCACACTAATACAAGTGCAAAAGTGGTTTCCTGCACCAACACAAGTGCGAAAAGTGGTTTTTCAACACTAACACAAGTGCGAAAAGTGGTTTTTCAACAATATCACAAGTGCAAAAAGTGTTTTTTCCACACTAATACAAGTGCAAAAGTGGTTTCCTGCACCAACACAAGTGCGAAAATTGGGTTTCAACACTAACACAAGTGCGAAAAGTGGTTTTTCAACATTATCACAAGTGCAAAAAGTGTTTTTTCCACACTAATACAAGTGCAAAAGTGGTTTCCTGCACCAACACAAGTGCGAAAAGTGGGTTTTCAACAATAACACAAGTGCGAAAAGTGGTTTTTCAACACTATCACAAGTGCAAAAAGTGTTTTTTCCACACTAATACAAGTGCAAAAGTGGTTTCCTGCACCAACACAAGTGGGAAAAGTGGATTTTCAACACTAACACAAGTGCGAAAAGTGGGTTTTCAACACTAACACAAGTGCGAAAAGTGGTTTCCTTCACCAACACCAGTGCGAAAAGTGGTTTTTCAACACTAACACAAGTGCGAAAAGTGGTTTTTCAACACTAATACAAGTGCAAAAGTGGTTTCCTGCACCAACACAAGTGCGAAAAGTGGTTTTTCAACATTAACACAAGTGCGAAAAGTGGTTTTTCAACACTAACACAAGTGCGAAAAGTGGTTTTTCCACACTAATACAAGTGCAAAAGTGTTTTCCTGCACCAACACAAGTGCGAAAAGTGGTTTTTCAACACTAACACAAGTGCGAAAAGTGGTTTTTCAACACTAACACAAGTGCGAAAAGTGGTTTTTCAACACTAACACAAGTGCGAAAAGTGGTTTTTCAACACTAATACAAGTGCAAAAGTGGTTTCCTGCACCAACACAAGTGCGAAAAGTGGTTTTTCAACACCAACACAAGTGCGAAAAGTGGTTTTTCAACACTAACACAAGTGCGAAAAGTGGTTTTTCCACACTAATACAAGTGCAAAAGTGGTTTCCTGCACCAACACAAGTGCGAAAAGTGGTTTTTCAACACTAACACAAGTGCGAAAAGTGGTTTTTCAACACTAACACAAGTGCGAAAAGTGGTTTTTCCACAGTAATACAAGTGCAAAAGTGCTTTCCTGCACCAACACAAGTGCGAAAAGTGGTTTTTCAACACTAACACAAGTGCGAAAAGTGGTTTTTCAACACTATCACAAGTGCAAAAAGTGTTTTTTCCACACTAATACAAGTGCAAAAGTGGTTTCCTGCACCAACACAAGTGCGAAAAGTGGATTTTCAACACGAACACAAGTGCGAAAAGTGGGTTTTCAACACTAACACAAGTGCGAAAAGTGGTTTTTCAACACTATCACAAGTGCAAAAAGTGTTTTTTCAACACTAACACAAGTGCGAAAAGTGGATTTCAAAACTAACACTAGTGCGAAAAGTGGTTTTTCAACACTATCACAAGTGCAAAAAGTGTTTTTTCCACACTAATACAAGTGCAAAAGTGGTTTCCTGCACCAACACAAGTGCGAAAAGTGGTTTTCCAACACTAACACAACTGCGAAAAGTGGTTTTTCAACACTAACACAAGTGCGAAAAGTGGTTTTTCAACACTAACACCAGCGAGAAAAGTGGTTTTCCACACTAATACAAGTGCAAAAGTGGTTTCCTGCACCAACACAAGTGTAAAAAGTGGTTTTTCAACACTAACACAAGTGCGAAAAGTGGTTTTTCAACACCAACACAAGTGCGAAAAGTGGTTTTTCAACACTAACACAAGTGTGAAAAGTGGGTTTTCAACACTAACACAAGTGCGAAAAGTGGTTTTTCAACACTATCACAAGTGCAAAAAGTGTTTTTTCCACACTAATACAAGTGCAAAAGTGGTTTCCTGCACCAACACAAGTGCGTTTTCCACACTAATACAAGTGCAAAAGTGGTTTCCTGCACCAACACAAGTGCGAAAAGTGGTTTTTCAACACTAACACAAGTGTGAAAAGTGGGTTTTCAACACTAACACAAGTGCGAAAAGTGGTTTTTCAACACTATCACAAGTGCAAAAAGTGTTTTTTCCACACTAATACAAGTGCAAAAGTGGTTTCCTGCACCAACACAAGTGGGAAAAGTGGATTTTCAACACTAACACAAGTGCGAAAAGTGGGTTTTCAACACTAACACAAGTGCGAAAAGTGGTTTTTCAACACTATCACAAGTGCAAAAAGTGTTTTTTCAACACTAACACAAGTGCGAAAAGTGGATTTTCAAAACTAACACAAGTGCGAAAAGTGGTTTTTCAACACTATCACAAGTGCAAAAAGTGTTTTTTCCACACTAATACAAGTGCAAAAGTGGTTTCCTGCACCAACACAAGAGCGAAAAGTGGTTTTTCAACACTAACACAACTGCGAAAAGTGGTTTTTCAACACTAACACAAGTGCGAAAAGTGTTTTTTCAACACTAACACAAGTGCCCAAAGTGGTTTTCCACACTAATACAAATGCAAATGTGGTTTCCTGCACCAACACAAGTGCGTAAAGTGGATTTTCAACACTAACACAAGTGCGAAAAGTGGGTTTTCAACACTAACACAAGTGCGAAAAGTGGTTTTTCAAAACTAACACAAGTGCGAAAAGTGGTTTTTCAACACTAACACAAGTGCGAAAAGTGGTTTTTCCACACTAATACAAGTGCAAAAGTGGTTTCCTGCACCAACACAAGTGCGAAAAGTGGTTTTTCAACACTAACACAAGTGCGAAAAGTGGTTTTTCAACAATATCACAAGTGCAAAAAGTGTTTTTTCCACACTAATACAAGTGCAAAAGTGGTTTCCTGCACCAACACAAGTGCGAAAAGTGGTTTTTCAACACTAACACAAGTGCGAAAAGTGGTTTTTCAACACTATCACAAGTGCAAAAAGTGTTTTTTCCACACTAATACAAGTGCAAAAGTGGTTTCCTGCACCAACACAAGTGCGAAAAGTGGGTTTTCAACACTAACACAAGTGCGAAAAGTGGTTTTTCAACACTATCACAAGTACAAAAAGTGTTTTTTCCACACTAATACAAGTGCAAAAGTGGTTTCCTGCACCAACACAAGTGGGAAAAGTGGATTTTCAACACTAACACAAGTGCGAAAAGTGGGTTTTCAACACTAACACAAGTGCGAAAAGTGGTTTCCTTCACCAACACCAGTGCGAAAAGTGGTTTTTCAACATTAACACAAGTGCGAAAAGTGGTTTTTCAACACTAACACAAGTGCGAAAAGTGGTTTTTCCACACTAATACAAGTGCAAAATTGGTTTCCTGCACCAACACAAGTGGGAAAAGTGGATTTTCAACACTAACACAAGTGCGAAAAGTGGGTTTTCAACACTAACACAAGTGCGAAAAGTGGTTTCCTTCACCAACACCAGTGCGAAAAGTGGTTTTTCAACATTAACACAAGTGCGAAAAGTGGTTTTTCAACACTAACACAAGTGCGAAAAGTGGTTTTTCCACACTAATACAAGTGCAAAATTGGTTTCCTGCACCAACACAAGTGCGAAAAGTGGTTTTTCAACACTAACACAAGTGCGAAAAGTGGTTTTTCAACACTAACACAAGTGCGAAAAGTGGTTTTTCAACACTATCACAAGTGCAAAAAGTGTTTTTTCCACACTAATACAAGTGCAAAAGTGGTTTCCTGCACCAACACAAGTGCGAAAAGTGGATTTTCAACACTAACACAAGTGCGAAAAGTGGTTTTCAACACTATCACAATTGCAAAAAGTGTTTTTTCAACACTAACACAAGTGCGAAAAGCGGATTTTCAACACTAACACAAGTGCGAAAAGTGGTTTTCAACACTATCACAAGTGCAAAAAGTATTTTTTCAACACTAACACAAGTGCGAAAAGTGGATTTTCAACACTAACACAAGTGCGAAAAGTGGTTTTCAACACTATCACAAGTGCAAAAAGTGTTTTTTCAACACTAACACATGTGCGAAAAGCGGATTTTCAAAACTAACACAAGTGCGAAAAGTGGTTTTTCAACACTATCACAAGTGCAAAAAGTGTTTTTGCCACACTAATACAAGTGCAAAAGTGGTTTCCTGCACCAACACAAGTGCGAAAAGTGGTTTCCTGCACCAACACAAGTGCGAAAAGTGGTTTTTCAACACTAACACAAGTGTGAAAAGTGGTTTTTCAACACTAACACAAGTGCGAAAAGTGGTTTTTCCACACTAACACAAGTGCAAAAAGTGGTTTTTCAACACTATCACAAGTGCAAAAAGTGTTTTTTCCACACTAATACAAGTGCAAAAGTGGTTTCCAGCACCAACACAAGTGCGTTTTCCACACTAATACAAGTGCAAAAGTGGTTTCCTGCACCAACACAAGTGCGAAAAGTGGTTTTTCAACACTAACACAAGTGCGAAAAGTGGTTTCCTGCACCAACACAAGTGGGAAAAGTGGATTTTCAACACTAACACAAGTGCGAAAAGTGGGTTTTCAACACTAACACAAGTGCGAAAAGTGTTTTTTCAACACTATCACAAGTGCAAAAAGTATTTTTTCAACACTAACACAAGTGCGAAAAGTGGATTTTCAACACTAACACAAGTGCGAAAAGTGGTTTTTCAACACTAACACAAGTGCGAAAAGTGTTTTTTCAACACTATCACAAGTGCAAAAAGTGTTTTTTCAACACTAACACAAGTGCGAAAAGTGGGTTTTCAACACTAACACAAGTGCGAAAAGTGGTTTTTCAACACTAACACAAGTGCGAAAAGTGGTTTTCCACACTAATACAAGTGCAAAAGTGGTTTCCTGCACCAACACAAGTGTAAAAAGTGGTTTTTCAACACTAACACAAGTGCGAAAAGTGGTTTTTCAACACCAACACAAGTGCGAAAAGTGGTTTTTCAACACTAACACAAGTGCGAAAAGTGGTTTTTCAACACTAACACAAGTGCAAAAAGTGGTTTTTCAACACTATCACAAATGCAAAAAGTGTTTTTTCCACACTAATACAAGTGCAAAAGTGGTTTCCAGCACCAACACAAGTGCGTTTTCCACACTAATACAAGTGCAAAAGTGGTTTCCTGCACCAACACAAGTGCGAAAAGTGGTTTTTCAACACTAACACAAGTGCGAAAAGTGGTTTCCTGCACCAACACAAGTGGGAAAAGTGGATTTTCAACACTAACACAAGTGCGAAAAGTGGGTTTTCAACACTAACACAAGTGCGAAAAGTGT
Source organism: Myxine glutinosa (assembly GCF_964187855.1). Taxonomy (NCBI): domain Eukaryota; kingdom Metazoa; phylum Chordata; class Myxini; order Myxiniformes; family Myxinidae; genus Myxine; species Myxine glutinosa. The sequence continues at coordinate 17,830,969 of NC_136262.1, forward strand.
TTTTTCAACACTATCACAAGTGCAAAAAGTATTTTTTCAACACTAACACAAGTGCGAAAAGTGGATTTTCAACACTAACACAAGTGCGAAAAGTGGTTTTTCAACACTAACACAAGTGCGAAAAGTGTTTTTCAACACTATCACAAGTGCGAAAAGTGGGTTTTCAACACTAACACAAGTGCGAAAAGTGGTTTTTCAACACTAACACAAGTGCGAAAAGTGGTTTTCCACACTAATGCAAGTGCAAAAGTGGTTTCCTGCACCAACACAAGTGTAAAAAGTGGTTTTTCAACACTAACACAAGTGCGAAAAGTGGTTTTTCAACACCAACACAAGTGCGAAAAGTGGTTTTTCAACACTAACACAAGTGTGAAAAGTGGGTTTTCAACACTAACACAAGTGCAAAAAGTGGTTTTTCAACACTAACACAAGTGCGAAAAGTGGTTTTCCACACTAATGCAAGTGCAAAAGTGGTTTCCTGCACCAACACAAGTGTAAAAAGTGGTTTTTCAACACTAACACAAGTGCGAAAAGTGGTTTTTCAACACCAACACAAGTGCGAAAAGTGGTTTTTCAACACTAACACAAGTGTGAAAAGTGGGTTTTCAACACTAACACAAGTGCGAAAAGTGGTTTTTCAACACTATCACAAGTGCAAAAGGTGTTTTTTCCACACTAATACAAGTGCAAAAGTGGTTTCCTGCACCAACACAAGTGCGTTTTCCACACTAATACAAGTGCAAAAGTGGTTTCCTGCACCAACACAAGTGCGAAAAGTGGTTTTTCAACACTAACACAAGTGTGAAAAGTGGGTTTTCAACACTAACACAAGTGCGAAAAGTGGTTTTTCAACACTATCACAAGTGCAAAAAGTGTTTTTTCCACACTAATACAAGTGCAAAAGTGGTTTCCTGCACCAACACAAGTGGGAAAAGTGGATTTTCAACACTAACACAAGTGCGAAAAGTGGGTTTTCAACACTAACACAAGTGCAAAATGTGGTTTTTCAACACTATCACAAGTGCAAAAAGTGTTTTTTCAACACTAACACAAGTGCGAAAAGTGGATTTTCAAAACTAACACAAGTGCGAAAAGTGGTTTTTCAACACTATCACAAGTGCAAAAAGTGTTTTTTCCACACTAATACAAGTGCAAAAGTGGTTTCCTGCACCAACACAAGAGCGAAAAGTGGTTTTTCAACACTAACACAACTGCGAAAAGTGGTTTTTCAACACTAACACAAGTGCGAAATGTGTTTTTTCAACACTAACACAAGTGCCCAAAGTGGTTTTCCACACTAATACAAATGCAAATGTGGCTTCCTGCACCAACACAAGTGCGTAAAGTGGATTTTCAACACTAACACAAGTGCGAAAAGTGGGTTTTCAACACTAACACAAGTGCGAAAAGTGGTTTTTCAACACTAACACAAGTGCGAAAAGTGGTTTTTCAACACTAACACAAGTGCGAAAAGTGGTTTTTCCACACTAATACAAGTGCAAAAGTGGTTTCCTGCACCAACACAAGTGCGAAAAGTGGTTTTTCAACACTAACACAAGTGCGAAAAGTGGTTTTTCAACAATATCACAAGTGCAAAAAGTGTTTTTTCCACACTAATACAAGTGCAAAAGTGGTTTCCTGCACCAACACAAGTGCGAAAAGTGGTTTTTCAACACTAACACAAGTGCGAAAAGTGGATTTTCAAAACTAACACAAGTGCGAAAAGTGGTTTTTCAACACTATCACAAGTGCAAAAAGTGTTTTTTCCACACTAATACAAGTGCAAAAGTGGTTTCCTGCACCAACACAAGAGCGAAAAGTGGTTTTTCAACACTAACACAACTGCGAAAAGTGGGTTTTCAACACTAACACAAGTGCGAAAAGTGGTTTCCTTCACCAACACCAGTGCGAAAAGTGGTTTTTCAACATTAACACAAGTGCCAAAAGTGGTTTTTCAACACTAACACAAGTGCGAAAAGTGGTTTTCCACACTAATACAAGTGCAAAATTGGTTTCCTGCACCAACACAAGTGCGAAAAGTGGTTTTTCAACACTAAGACAAGTGCGAAAAGTGGTTTTTCAACACTAACACAAGTGCGAAAAGTGGTTTTTCAACACTAGCACAAGTGCAAAAAGTGTTTTTTCCACACTAATACAAGTGCAAAAGTGGTTTCCTGCACCAACACAAGTGCGAAAAGTGGATTTTCAACACTAACACAAGTGCGAAAAGTGGTTTTCAACACTATCACAATTGCAAAAAGTGTTTTTTCAACACTAACACAAGTGCGAAAAGCGGATTTTCAACACTAACACAAGTGCGAAAAGTGGTTTTCAACACTATCACAAGTGCAAAAAGTATTTTTTCAACACTAACACAAGTGCGAAAAGTGGATTTTCAACACTAACACAAGTGCGAAAAGTGGTTTTCAACACTATCACAAGTGCAAAAAGTGTTTTTTCAACACTAACACATGTGCGAAAAGCGGATTTTCAAAACTAACACAAGTGCGAAAAGTGGTTTTTCAACACTATCACAAGTGCAAAAAGTGTTTTTGCCACACTAATACAAGTGCAAAAGTGGTTTCCTGCACCAACACAAGTGCGAAAAGTGGTTTCCTGCACCAACACAAGTGCGAAAAGTGGTTTTTCAACACTAACACAAGTGTGAAAAGTGGTTTTTCAACACTAACACAAGTGCGAAAAGTGGTTTTTCAACACTAACACAAGTGCAAAAAGTGGTTTTTCAACACTATCACAAGTGCAAAAAGTGTTTTTTCCACACTAATACAAGTGCAAAAGTGGTTTCCAGCACCAACACAAGTGCGTTTTCCACACTAATACAAGTGCAAAAGTGGTTTCCTGCACCAACACAAGTGCGAAAAGTGGTTTTTCAACACTAACACAAGTGCGAAAAGTGGTTTCCTGCACAAACACAAGTGGGAAAAGTGGATTTTCAACACTAACACAAGTGCGAAAAGAGGTTTTTCACACTAACACAAGTGCGAAAAGTGTTTTTTTAACACTATCACAAGTGCGAAAAGTGGGTTTTCAACACTAACACAAGTGCGAAAAGTGTTTTTTCAACACTATCACAAGTGCAAAAAGTATTTTTTCAACACTAACACAAGTGCGAAAAGTGGATTTTCAACACTAACACAAGTGCGAAAAGAGGTTTTTCACACTAACACAAGTGCGAAAAGTGTTTTTTCAACACTATCACAAGTGCGAAAAGTGGGTTTTCAACACTAACACAAGTGCGAAAAGTGGTTTTTCAACACTAACACAAGTGCGAAAAGTGGTTTTCCACACTAATGCAAGTGCAAAAGTGGTTTCCTGCACCAACACAAGTGTAAAAAGTGGTTTTTCAACACTAACACAAGTGCGAAAAGTGGTTTTTCAACACCAACACAAGTGCGAAAAGTGGTTTTTCAACACTAACACAAGTGTGAAAAGTGGGTTTTCAACACTAACACAAGTGCGAAAAGTGGTTTTTCAACACTAACACAAGTGCGAAAAGTGGTTTTCCACACTAATGCAAGTGCAAAAGTGGTTTCCTGCACCAACACAAGTGTAAAAAGTGGTTTTTCAACACTAACACAAGTGCGAAAAGTGGTTTTTCAACACCAACACAAGTGCGAAAAGTGGTTTTTCAACACTAACACAAGTGTGAAAAGTGGGTTTTCAACACTAACACAAGTGCGAAAAGTGGTTTTTCAACACTATCACAAGTGCAAAAAGTGTTTTTTCCACACTAATACAAGTTCAAAAGTGGTTTCCTGCACCAACACAAGTGCGTTTTCCACACTAATACAAGTGCAAAAGTGGTTTCCTGCACCAACACAAGTGCGAAAAGTGGTTTTTCAACACTAACACAAGTGTGAAAAGTGGGTTTTCAACACTAACACAAGTGCGAAAAGTGGTTTTTCAACACTATCACAAGTGCAAAAAGTGTTTATACCACACTAATACAAGTGCAAAAGTGGTTTCCTGCACCAACACAAGTGGGAAAAGTGGATTTTCAACACTAACACAAGTGCGAAAAGTGGGTTTTCAACACTAACACAAGTGCAAAATGTGGTTTTTCAACACTATCACAAGTGCAAAAAGTGTTTTTTCAACACTAACACAAGTGCGAAAAGTGGATTTTCAAAACTAACACAAGTGCGAAAAGTGGTTTTTCAACACTATCACAAGTGCAAAAAGTGTTTTTTCCACACTAATACAAGTGCAAAAGTGGTTTCCTGCACCAACACAAGAGCGAAAAGTGGTTTTTCAACACTAACACAACTGCGAAAAGTGGTTTTTCAACACTAACACAAGTGCGAAAAGTGTTTTTTCAACACTAACACAAGTGCCCAAAGTGGTTTTCCACACTAATACAAATGCAAATGTGGCTTCCTGCACCAACACAAGTGCGTAAAGTGGATTTTCAACACTAACACAAGTGCGAAAAGTGGGTTTTCAACACTAACACAAGTGCGAAAAGTGGTTTTTCAACACTAACACAAGTGCGAAAAGTGGTTTTTCAACACTAACACAAGTGCGAAAAGTGGTTTTTCCACACTAATACAAGTGCAAAAGTGGTTTCCTGCACCAACACAAGTGCGAAAAGTGGTTTTTCAACACTAACACAAGTGCGAAAAGTGGTTTTTCAACAATATCACAAGTGCAAAAAGTGTTTTTTCCACACTAATACAAGTGCAAAAGTGGTTTCCTGCACCAACACAAGTGCGAAAAGTGGTTTTTCAACACTAACACAAGTGCGAAAAGTGGTTTTTCAACACTATCACAAGTGCAAAAAGTGTTTTTTCCACACTAATACAAGTGCAAAAGTGGTTTCCTGCACCAACACAAGTGCGAAAAGTGGGTTTTCAACACTAACACAAGTGCGAAAAGTGGTTTTTCAACACTATCACAAGTACAAAAAGTGTTTTTTCCACACTAATACAAGTGCAAAAGTGGTTTCCTGCACCAACACAAGTGGGAAAAGTGGATTTTCAACACTAACACAAGTGCGAAAAGTGGGTTTTCAACACTAACACAAGTGCGAAAAGTGGTTTCCTTCACCAACACCAGTGCGAAAAGTGGTTTTTCAACATTAACACAAGTGCGAAAAGTGGTTTTTCAACACTAACACAAGTGCGAAAAGTGGTTTTTCCACACTAATACAAGTGCAAAATTGGTTTCCTGCACCAACACAAGTGCGAAAAGTGGTTTTTCAACACTAACACAAGTGCGAAAAGTGGTTTTTCAACACTAACACAAGTGCGAAAAGTGGTTTTTCAACACTATCACAAGTGCAAAAAGTGTTTTTTCCACACTAATACAAGTGCAAAAGTGGTTTCCTGCACCAACACAAGTGCGAAAAGTGGATTTTCAACACTAACACAAGTGCGAAAAGTGGTTTTCAACACTATCACAATTGCAAAAGTGTTTTTTCAACACTAACACAAGTGCGAAAAGCGGATTTTCAACACTAACACAAGTGCGAAAAGTGGTTTTCAACACTATCACAAGTGCAAAAAGTATTTTTTCAACACTAACACAAGTGCAAAAAGTGGATTTTCAACACTAACACAAGTGCGAAAAGTGGTTTTCAACACTATCACAAGTGCAAAAAGAGTTTTTTCCACACTAATACAAGTGCAAAAGTGGTTTCCTGCACCAACACAAGTGCGAAAAGTGGTTTTTCAACACTAACACAACTGCGAAAAGTGGATTTTCAACACTAACACAAGTGCGAAAAGTGGGTTTTCAACACTAACACAAGTGCGAAAAGTGGTTTTTCAACACTAACACAAGTGCGAAAAGTGGTTTTTCAACACCAACACAAGTGCGAAAAGTGGTTTTTCAACACTAACACAAGTGTGAAAAGTGGGTTTTCAACACTAACACAAGTGCGAAAAGTGGTTTTTCAACACTATCACAAGTGCAAAAAGTGTTTTTTCCACACTAATACAAGTGCAAAAGTGGTTTCCTGCACCAACACAAGTGCGTTTTCCACACTAATACAAGTGCAAAAGTGGTTTCCTGCACCAACACAAGTGCGAAAAGTGGTTTTTCAACACTAACACAAGTGTGAAAAGTGGGTTTTCAACACTAACACAAGTGCGAAAAGTGGTTTTTCAACACTATCACAAGTGCAAAAAGTGTTTATACCACACTAATACAAGTGCAAAAGTGGTTTCCTGCACCAACACAAGTGGGAAAAGTGGATTTTCAACACTAACACAAGTGCGAAAAGTGGTTTTCAACACTATCACAAGTGCAAAAAGTGTTTTTTCAACACTAACACAAGTGCGAAAAGCGGATTTCCAACACTAACACAAGTGCGAAAAGTGGTTTTCAACACTATCACAAGTGCAAAAAGTGTTTTTTCAACACTAACACAAGTGCGAAAAGTGGATTTTCAACACTAACACAAGTGCGAAAAGTGGTTTTCAACACTATCACAAGTGCAAAAAGTGTTTTTTCCACACTAATACAAGTGCAAAAGTGGTTTCCTGCACCAACACAAGTGCGAAAAGTGGATTTTCAACACTAACACAAGTGCGAAAAGTGGTTTTCAACACTATCACAATTGCAAAAAGTGTTTTTTCAACACTAACACAAGTGCGAAAAGCGGATTTTCAACACTAACACAAGTGCAAAAAGTGTTTTTTCCACACTAATACAAGTGCAAAAGTGGTTTCCTGCACCAACACAAGTGGGAAAAGTGGATTTTCAACACTAACACAAGTGCGAAAAGTGGGTTTTCAACACTAACACAAGTGCGAAAAGTGTTTTTTCAACACTAACACAAGTGCGAAAAGTGGGTTTTCAACACTAACACAAGTGCGAAAAGTGTTTTTTCAACACTATCACAAGTGCGAAAAGTGGATTTTCAACACTAACACAAGTGCGAAAAGTGGTTTTTCAACACTAACACAAGTGCGAAAAGTGTTTTTTCAACACTATCACAAGTGCAAAAAGTGTTTTTTCAACACTAACACAAGTGCGAAAAGTGGGTTTTCAACACTAACACAAGTGCGAAAAGTGGTTTTTCAACACTAACACAAGTGCGAAAAGTGGTTTTTCAACACTAACACAAGTGCGAAAAGTGGTTTTTCCACACTAATACAAGTGCAAAAGTGGTTTCCTGCACCAACACAAGTGCGAAAAGTGGTTTTTCAACACTAACACAAGTGCGAAAAGTGGTTTTTCAACAATATCACAAGTGCAAAAAGTGTTTTTTCCACACTAATACAAGTGCAAAAGTGGTTTCCTGCACCAACACAAGTGCGAAAAGTGGTTTTTCAACACTAACACAAGTGCGAAAAGTGGTTTTTCAACACTAACACAAGTGCGAAAAGTGGTTTTTCAACACTATCACAAGTGCAAAAAGTGTTTTTTCCACACTAATACAAGTGCAAAAGTGGTTTCCTGCACCAACACAAGTGCGAAAAGTGGATTTTCAACACTAACACAAGAGCGAAAAGTGGTTTTCAACACTATCACAATTGCAAAAAGTGTTTTTTCAACACTAACACAAGTGCGAAAAGCGGATTTTCAACACTAACACAAGTGCGAAAAGTGGTTTTCAACACTATCACAAGTGCAAAAAGTATTTTTTCAACACTAACACAAGTGCGAAAAGTGGATTTTCAACACTAACACAAGTGCGAAAAGTGGTTTTCAACACTATCACAAGTGCAAAAAGTGTTTTTTCAACACTAACACATGTGCGAAAAGCGGATTTTCAAAACTAACACAAGTGCGAAAAGTGGTTTTTCAACACTATCACAAGTGCAAAAAGTGTTTTTGCCACACTAATACAAGTGCAAAAGTGGTTTCCTGCACCAACACAAGTGCGAAAAGTGGTTTCCTGCACCAACACAAGTGCGAAAAGTGGTTTTTCAACACTAACACAAGTGTGAAAAGTGGTTTTTCAACACTAACACAAGTGCGAAAAGTGGTTTTTCCACACTAACACAAGTGCAAAAAGTGGTTTTTCAACACTATCACAAGTGCAAAAAGTGTTTTTTCCACACTAATACAAGTGCAAAAGTGGTTTCCAGCACCAACACAAGTGCGTTTTCCACACTAATACAAGTGCAAAAGTGGTTTCCTGCACCAACACAAGTGCGAAAAGTGGTTTTTCAACACTAACACAAGTGCGAAAAGTGGTTTCCTGCACCAACACAAGTGGGAAAAGTGGATTTTCAACACTAACACAAGTGCGAAAAGTGGGTTTTCAACACTAACACAAGTGCGAAAAGTGTTTTTTCAACACTATCACAAGTGCAAAAAGTATTTTTTCAACACTAACACAAGTGCGAAAAGTGGATTTTCAACACTAACACAAGTGCGAAAAGTGGTTTTTCAACACTAACACAAGTGCGAAAAGTGTTTTTTCAACACTATCACAAGTGCAAAAAGTGTTTTTTCAACACTAACACAAGTGCGAAAAGTGGGTTTTCAACACTAACACAAGTGCGAAAAGTGGTTTTTCAACACTAACACAAGTGCGAAAAGTGGTTTTCCACACTAATACAAGTGCAAAAGTGGTTTCCTGCACCAACACAAGTGTAAAAAGTGGTTTTTCAACACTAACACAAGTGCGAAAAGTGGTTTTTCAACACCAACACAAGTGCGAAAAGTGGTTTTTCAACACTAACACAAGTGTGAAAAGTGGGGTTTCAACACTAACACAAGTGCGAAAAGTGGTTTTTCAACACTATCACAAGTGCAAAAAGTGTTTTTTCCACACTAATACAAGTGCAAAAGTGGTTTCCTGCACCAACACAAGTGCGTTTTCCACACTAATACAAGTGCAAAAGTGGTTTCCTGCACCAACACAAGTGCGAAAAGTGGTTTTTCAACACTAACACAAGTGTGAAAAGTGGGTTTTCAACACTAACACAAGTGCGAAAAGTGGTTTTTCAACACTATCACAAGTGCAAAAAGTGTTTTTTCCACACTAATACAAGTGCAAAAGTGGTTTCCTGCAACAACACAAGTGGGAAAAGTGGATTTTCAACACTAACACAAGTGCGAAAAGTGGGTTTTCAACACTAACACAAGTGCGAAAAGTGGTTTTTCAACACTATCACAAGTGCAAAAAGTGTTTTTTCAACACTAACACAAGTGCGAAAAGTGGATTTTCAAAACTAACACAAGTGCGAAAAGTGGTTTTTCAACACTATCACAAGTGCAAAAAGTGTTTTTTCCACACTAATACAAGTGCAAAAGTGGTTTCCTGCACCAACACAAGAGCGAAAAGTGGTTTTTCAACACTAACACAACTGCGAAAAGTGGTTTTTCAACACTAACACAAGTGCGAAAAGTGTTTTTTCAACACTAACACAAGTGCCCAAAGTGGTTTTCCACACTAATACAAGTGCAAAAGTGGTTTCCTGCACCAACACAAGTGCGAAAAGTGGATTTTCAACACTAACACAAGTGCGAAAAGTGGGTTTTCAACACTAACACAAGTGCGAAAAGTGGTTTTTCAACACTATCACAAGTGCAAAAAGTGTTTTTTCAACACTAACACAAGTGCGAAAAGTGGATTTTCAAAACTAACACAAGTGCGAAAAGTGGTTTTTCAACACTATCACAAGTGCAAAAAGTGTTTTTTCCACACTAATACAAGTGCAAAAGTGGTTTCCTGCACCAACACAAGAGCGAAAAGTGGTTTTTCAACACTAACACAACTGCGAAAAGTGGTTTTTCAACACTAACACAAGTGCGAAAAGTGTTTTTTCAACACTAACACAAGTGCCCAAAGTGGTTTTCCACACTAATACAAGTGCAAAAGTGGTTTCCTGCACCAACACAAGTGCGAAAAGTGGATTTTCAACACTAACACAAGTGCGAAAAGTGGTTTTCAACACTATCACAATTGCAAAAAGTGTTTTTTCAACACTAACACAAGTGCGAAAAGCGGATTTTCAACACTAACACAAGTGCAAAAAGTGTTTTTTCCACACTAATACAAGTGCAAAAGTGGTTTCCTGCACCAACACAAGTGGGAAAAGTGGATTTTCAACACTAACACAAGTGCGAAAAGTGGGTTTTCAACACTAACACAAGTGCGAAAAGTGTTTTTTCAACACTAACACAAGTGCGAAAAGTGGGTTTTCAACACTAACACAAGTGCGAAAAGTGTTTTTTCAACACTATCACAAGTGCGAAAAGTGGATTTTCAACACTAACACAAGTGCGAAAAGTGGTTTTTCAACACTAACACAAGTGCGAAAAGTGTTTTTTCAACACTATCACAAGTGCAAAAAGTGTTTTTTCAACACTAACACAAGTGCGAAAAGTGGGTTTTCAACACTAACACAAGTGCGAAAAGTGGTTTTTCAACACTAACACAAGTGCGAAAAGTGGTTTTTCAACACTAACACAAGTGCGAAAAGTGGTTTTTCCACACTAATACAAGTGCAAAAGTGGTTTCCTGCACCAACACAAGTGCGAAAAGTGGTTTTTCAACACTAACACAAGTGCGAAAAGTGGTTTTTCAACAATATCACAAGTGCAAAAAGTGTTTTTTCCACACTAATACAAGTGCAAAAGTGGTTTCCTGCACCAACACAAGTGCGAAAAGTGGTTTTTCAACACTAACACAAGTGCGAAAAGTGGTTTTTCAACACTAACACAAGTGCGAAAAGTGGTTTTTCAACACTATCACAAGTGCAAAAAGTGTTTTTTCCACACTAATACAAGTGCAAAAGTGGTTTCCTGCACCAACACAAGTGCGAAAAGTGGATTTTCAACACTAACACAAGAGCGAAAAGTGGTTTTCAACACTATCACAATTGCAAAAAGTGTTTTTTCAACACTAACACAAGTGCGAAAAGCGGATTTTCAACACTAACACAAGTGCGAAAAGTGGTTTTCAACACTATCACAAGTGCAAAAAGTATTTTTTCAACACTAACACAAGTGCGAAAAGTGGATTTTCAACACTAACACAAGTGCGAAAAGTGGTTTTCAACACTATCACAAGTGCAAAAAGTGTTTTTTCAACACTAACACATGTGCGAAAAGCGGATTTTCAAAACTAACACAAGTGCGAAAAGTGGTTTTTCAACACTATCACAAGTGCAAAAAGTGTTTTTGCCACACTAATACAAGTGCAAAAGTGGTTTCCTGCACCAACACAAGTGCGAAAAGTGGTTTCCTGCACCAACACAAGTGCGAAAAGTGGTTTTTCAACACTAACACAAGTGTGAAAAGTGGTTTTTCAACACTAACACAAGTGCGAAAAGTGGTTTTTCCACACTAACACAAGTGCAAAAAGTGGTTTTTCAACACTATCACAAGTGCAAAAAGTGTTTTTTCCACACTAATACAAGTGCAAAAGTGGTTTCCAGCACCAACACAAGTGCGTTTTCCACACTAATACAAGTGCAAAAGTGGTTTCCTGCACCAACACAAGTGCGAAAAGTGGTTTTTCAACACTAACACAAGTGCGAAAAGTGGTTTCCTGCACCAACACAAGTGGGAAAAGTGGATTTTCAACACTAACACAAGTGCGAAAAGTGGGTTTTCAACACTAACACAAGTGCGAAAAGTGTTTTTTCAACACTATCACAAGTGCAAAAAGTATTTTTTCAACACTAACACAAGTGCGAAAAGTGGATTTTCAACACTAACACAAGTGCGAAAAGTGGTTTTTCAACACTAACACAAGTGCGAAAAGTGTTTTTTCAACACTATCACAAGTGCAAAAAGTGTTTTTTCAACACTAACACAAGTGCGAAAAGTGGGTTTTCAACACTAACACAAGTGCGAAAAGTGGTTTTTCAACACTAACACAAGTGCGAAAAGTGGTTTTCCACACTAATACAAGTGCAAAAGTGGTTTCCTGCACCAACACAAGTGTAAAAAGTGGTTTTTCAACACTAACACAAGTGCGAAAAGTGGTTTTTCAACACCAACACAAGTGCGAAAAGTGGTTTTTCAACACTAACACAAGTGTGAAAAGTGGGGTTTCAACACTAACACAAGTGCGAAAAGTGGTTTTTCAACACTATCACAAGTGCAAAAAGTGTTTTTTCCACACTAATACAAGTGCAAAAGTGGTTTCCTGCACCAACACAAGTGCGTTTTCCACACTAATACAAGTGCAAAAGTGGTTTCCTGCACCAACACAAGTGCGAAAAGTGGTTTTTCAACACTAACACAAGTGTGAAAAGTGGGTTTTCAACACTAACACAAGTGCGAAAAGTGGTTTTTCAACACTATCACAAGTGCAAAAAGTGTTTTTTCCACACTAATACAAGTGCAAAAGTGGTTTCCTGCAACAACACAAGTGGGAAAAGTGGATTTTCAACACTAACACAAGTGCGAAAAGTGGGTTTTCAACACTAACACAAGTGCGAAAAGTGGTTTTTCAACACTATCACAAGTGCAAAAAGTGTTTTTTCAACACTAACACAAGTGCGAAAAGTGGATTTTCAAAACTAACACAAGTGCGAAAAGTGGTTTTTCAACACTATCACAAGTGCAAAAAGTGTTTTTTCCACACTAATACAAGTGCAAAAGTGGTTTCCTGCACCAACACAAGAGCGAAAAGTGGTTTTTCAACACTAACACAACTGCGAAAAGTGGTTTTTCAACACTAACACAAGTGCGAAAAGTGTTTTTTCAACACTAACACAAGTGCCCAAAGTGGTTTTCCACACTAATACAAATGCAAATGTGGTTTCCTGCACCAACACAAGTGCGTAAAGTGGATTTTCAACACTAACACAAGTGCGAAAAGTGGGTTTTCAACACTAACACAAGTGCGAAAAGTGGTTTTTCAACACTAACACAAGTGCGAAAAGTGGTTTTTCAACACTAACACAAGTGCGAAAAGTGGTTTTTCCACACTAATACAAGTGCAAAAGTGGTTTCCTGCACCAACACAAGTGCGAAAAGTGGTTTTTCAACACTAACACAAGTGCGAAAAGTGGTTTTTCAACAATATCACAAGTGCAAAAAGTGTTTTTTCCACACTAATACAAGTGCAAAAGTGGTTTCCTGCACCAACACAAGTGCGAAAAGTGGTTTTTCAACACTAACACAAGTGCGAAAAGTGGTTTTTCAACACTATCACAAGTGCAAAAAGTGTTTTTTCCACACTAATACAAGTGCAAAAGTGGTTTCCTGCACCAACACAAGTGCGAAAAGTGGGTTTTCAACACTAACACAAGTGCGAAAAGTGGTTTTTCAACACTATCACAAGTACAAAAAGTGTTTTTTCCACACTAATACAAGTGCAAAAGTGGTTTCCTGCACCAACACAAGTGGGAAAAGTGGATTTTCAACACTAACACAAGTGCGAAAAGTGGGTTTTCAACACTAACACAAGTGCGAAAAGTGGTTTCCTTCACCAACACCAGTGCGAAAAGTGGTTTTTCAACATTAACACAAGTGCCAAAAGTGGTTTTTCAACACTAACACAAGTGCGAAAAGTGGTTTTTCCACACTAATACAAGTGCAAAATTGGTTTCCTGCACCAACACAAGTGCGAAAAGTGGTTTTTCAACACTAACACAAGTGCGAAAAGTGGTTTTTCAACACTAACACAAGTGCGAAAAGTGGTTTTTCAACACTATCACAAGTGCAAAAAGTGTTTTTTCCACACTAATACAAGTGCAAAAGTGGTTTCCTGCACCAACACAAGTGCGAAAAGTGGATTTTCAACACTAACACAAGTGCGAAAAGTGGTTTTCAACACTATCACAATTGCAAAAAGTGTTTTTTCAACACTAACACAAGTGCGAAAAGCGGATTTTCAACACTAACACAAGTGCGAAAAGTGGTTTTCAACACTATCACAAGTGCAAAAAGTATTTTTTCAACACTAACACAAGTGCGAAAAGTGGATTTTCAACACTAACACAAGTGCGAAAAGTGGTTTTCAACACTATCACAAGTGCAAAAAGTGTTTTTTCAACACTAACACATGTGCGAAAAGTGGATTTTCAAAACTAACACAAGTGCGAAAAGTGGTTTTTCAACACTATCACAAGTGCAAAAAGTGTTTTTGCCACACTAATACAAGTGCAAAAGTGGTTTCCTGCACCAACACAAGTGCGAAAAGTGGTTTCCTGCACCAACACAAGTGCGAAAAGTGGTTTTTCAACACGAACACAAGTGTGAAAAGTGGTTTTTCAACACTAACACAAGTGCGAAAAGTGGTTTTTCAACACTAACACAAGTGCAAAAAGTGGTTTTTCAACACTATCACAAGTGCAAAAAGTGTTTTTTCCACACTAATACAAGTGCAAAAGTGGTTTCCAGCACCAACACAAGTGCGTTTTCCACACTAATACAGGTGCAAAAGTGGTTTCCTGCACCAACACAAGTGCGAAAAGTGGTTTTTCAACACTAACACAAGTGCGAAAAGTGGTTTCCTGCACCAACACAAGTGGGAAAAGTGGATTTTCAACACTAACACAAGTGCGAAAAGTGGGTTTTCAACACTAACACAAGTGCGAAAAGTGTTTTTTCAACACTATCACAAGTGCAAAAAGTATTTTTTCAACACTAACACAAGTGCGAAAAGTGGATTTTCAACACTAACACAAGTGCGAAAAGTGGTTTTTCAACACTAACACAAGTGCGAAAAGTGTTTTTTCAACACTATCACAAGTGCGAAAAGTGGGTTTTCAACACTAACACAAGTGCGAAAAGTGGTTTTTCAACACTAACACAAGTGCGAAAAGTGGTTTTCCACACTAATGCAAGTGCAAAAGTGGTTTCCTGCACCAACACAAGTGTAAAAAGTGGTTTTTCAACACTAACACAAGTGCGAAAAGTGGTTTTTCAACACCAACACAAGTGCGAAAAGTGGTTTTTCAACACTAACACAAGTGTGAAAAGTGGGTTTTCAACACTAACACAAGTGCAAAAAGTGGTTTTTCAACACTAACACAAGTGCGAAAAGTGGTTTTCCACACTAATGCAAGTGCAAAAGTGGTTTCCTGCACCAACACAAGTGTAAAAAGTGGTTTTTCAACACTAACACAAGTGCGAAAAGTGGTTTTTCAACACCAACACAAGTGCGAAAAGTGGTTTTTCAACACTAACACAAGTGTGAAAAGTGGGTTTTCAACACTAACACAAGTGCGAAAAGTGGTTTTTCAACACTATCACAAGTGCAAAAAGTGTTTTTTCCACACTAATACAAGTGCAAAAGTGGTTTCCTGCACCAACACAAGTGCGTTTTCCACACTAATACAAGTGCAAAAGTGGTTTCCTGCACCAACACAAGTGCGAAAAGTGGTTTTTCAACACTAACACAAGTGTGAAAAGTGGGTTTTCAACACTAACACAAGTGCGAAAAGTGGTTTTTCAACACTATCACAAGTGCAAAAAGTGTTTTTTCCACACTAATACAAGTGCAAAAGTGGTTTCCTGCACCAACACAAGTGGGAAAAGTGGATTTTCAACACTAACACAAGTGCGAAAAGTGGGTTTTCAACACTAACACAAGTGCAAAATGTGGTTTTTCAACACTATCACAAGTGCAAAAAGTGTTTTTTCAACACTAACACAAGTGCGAAAAGTGGATTTTCAAAACTAACACAAGTGCGAAAAGTGGTTTTTCAACACTATCACAAGTGCAAAAAGTGTTTTTTCCACACTAATACAAGTGCAAAAGTGGTTTCCTGCACCAACACAAGAGCGAAAAGTGGTTTTTCAACACTAACACAACTGCGAAAAGTGGTTTTTCAACACTAACACAAGTGCGAAAAGTGTTTTTTCAACACTAACACAAGTGCCCAAAGTGGTTTTCCACACTAATACAAATGCAAATGTGGCTTCCTGCACCAACACAAGTGCGTAAAGTGGATTTTCAACACTAACACAAGTGCGAAAAGTGGGTTTTCAACACTAACACAAGTGCGAAAAGTGGTTTTTCAACACTAACACAAGTGCGAAAAGTGGTTTTTCAACACTAACACAAGTGCGAAAAGTGGTTTTTCCACACTAATACAAGTGCAAAAGTGGTTTCCTGCACCAACACAAGTGCGAAAAGTGGTTTTTCAACACTAACACAAGTGCGAAAAGTGGTTTTTCAACAATATCACAAGTGCAAAAAGTGTTTTTTCCACACTAATACAAGTGCAAAAGTGGTTTCCTGCACCAACACAAGTGCGAAAAGTGGGTTTTCAACACTAACACAAGTGTGAAAAGTGGGTTTTCAACTCTAACACAAGTGCGAAAAGTGGTTTTTCAACACTATCACAAGTGCAAAAAGTGTTTTTTCCACACTAATACAAGTGCAAAAGTGGTTTCCTGCACCAACACAAGTGGGAAAAGTGGATTTTCAACACTAACACAAGTGCGAAAAGTGGGTTTTCAACACTAACACAAGTGCAAAATGTGGTTTTTCAACACTATCACAAGTGCAAAAAGTGTTTTTTCAACACTAACACAAGTGCGAAAAGTGGATTTTCAAAACTAACACAAGTGCGAAAAGTGGTTTTTCAACACTATCACAAGTGCAAAAAGTGTTTTTTCCACACTAATACAAGTGCAAAAGTGGTTTCCTGCACCAACACAAGGGCGAAAAGTGGTTTTTCAACACTAACACAACTGCGAAAAGTGGTTTTTCAACACTAACACAAGTGCGAAAAGTGTTTTTTCAACACTAACACAAGTGCCCAAAGTGGTTTTCCACACTAATACAAATGCAAATGTGGCTTCCTGCACCAACACAAGTGCGTAAAGTGGATTTTCAACACTAACACAAGTGCGAAAAGTGGGTTTTCAACACTAACACAAGTGCGAAAAGTGGTTTTTCAACACTAACACAAGTGCGAAAAGTGGTTTTTCAACACTAACACAAGTGCGAAAAGTGGTTTTTCCACACTAATACAAGTGCAAAAGTGGTTTCCTGCACCAACACAAGTGCGAAAAGTGGTTTTTCAACACTAACACAAGTGCGAAAAGTGGTTTTTCAACAATATCACAAGTGCAAAAAGTGTTTTTTCCACACTAATACAAGTGCAAAAGTGGTTTCCTGCACCAACACAAGTGCGAAAAGTGGTTTTTCAACACGAACACAAGTGCGAAAAGTGGATTTTCAAAACTAACACAAGTGCGAAAAGTGGTTTTTCAACACTATCACAAGTGCAAAAAGTGTTTTTTCCACACTAATACAAGTGCAAAAGTGGTTTCCTGCACCAACACAAGAGCGAAAAGTGGTTTTTCAACACTAACACAACTGCGAAAAGTGGGTTTTCAACACTAACACAAGTGCGAAAAGTGGTTTCCTTCACCAACACCAGTGCGAAAAGTGGTTTTTCAACATTAACACAAGTGCCAAAAGTGGTTTTTCAACACTAACACAAGTGCGAAAAGTGGTTTTTCCACACTAATACAAGTGCAAAATTGGTTTCCTGCACCAACACAAGTGCGAAAAGTGGTTTTTCAACACTAACACAAGTGCGAAAAGTGGTTTTTCAACACTAACACAAGTGCGAAAAGTGGTTTTTCAACACTATCACAAGTGCAAAAAGTGTTTTTTCCACACTAATACAAGTGCAAAAGTGGTTTCCTGCACCAACACAAGTGCGAAAAGTGGATTTTCAACACTAACACAAGTGCGAAAAGTGGTTTTCAACACTATCACAATTGCAAAAAGTGTTTTTTCAACACTAACACAAGTGCGAAAAGCGGATTTTCAACACTAACACAAGTGCGAAAAGTGGTTTTCAACACTATCACAAGTGCAAAAAGTATTTTTTCAACACTAACACAAGTGCGAAAAGTGGATTTTCAACACTAACACAAGTGCGAAAAGTGGTTTTCAACACTATCACAAGTGCAAAAAGTGTTTTTTCAACACTAACACATGTGCGAAAAGCGGATTTTCAAAACTAACACAAGTGCGAAAAGTGGTTTTTCAACACTATCACAAGTGCAAAAAGTGTTTTTGCCACACTAATACAAGTGCAAAAGTGGTTTCCTGCACCAACACAAGTGCGAAAAGTGGTTTCCTGCACCAACACAAGTGCGAAAAGTGGTTTTTCAACACTAACACAAGTGTGAAAAGTGGTTTTTCAACACTAACACAAGTGCGAAAAGTGGTTTTTCAACACTAACACAAGTGCAAAAAGTGGTTTTTCAACACTATCACAAGTGCAAAAAGTGTTTTTTCCACACTAATACAAGTGCAAAAGTGGTTTCCAGCACCAACACAAGTGCGTTTTCCACACTAATACAAGTGCAAAAGTGGTTTCCTGCACCAACACAAGTGCGAAAAGTGGTTTTTCAACACTAACACAAGTGCGAAAAGTGGTTTCCTGCACCAACACAAGTGGGAAAAGTGGATTTTCAACACTAACACAAGTGCGAAAAGTGGGTTTTCAACACTAACACAAGTGCGAAAAGTGTTTTTTCAACACTATCACAAGTGCAAAAAGTATTTTTTCAACACTAACACAAGTGCGAAAAGTGGATTTTCAACACTAACACAAGTGCGAAAAGTGGTTTTTCAACACTAACACAAGTGCGAAAAGTGTTTTTTCAACACTATCACAAGTGCGAAAAGTGGGTTTTCAACACTAACACAAGTGCGAAAAGTGGTTTTTCAACACTAACACAAGTGCGAAAAGTGGTTTTCCACACTAATGCAAGTGCAAAAGTGGTTTCCTGCACCAACACAAGTGTAAAAAGTGGTTTTTCAACACTAACACAAGTGCGAAAAGTGGTTTTTCAACACCAACACAAGTGCGAAAAGTGGTTTTTCAACACTAACACAAGTGTGAAAAGTGGGTTTTCAACACTAACACAAGTGCGAAAAGTGGTTTTTCAACACTAACACAAGTGCGAAAAGTGGTTTTCCACACTAATGCAAGTGCAAAAGTGGTTTCCTGCACCAACACAAGTGTAAAAAGTGGTTTTTCAACACTAACACAAGTGCGAAAAGTGGTTTTTCAACACCAACACAAGTGCGAAAAGTGGTTTTTCAACACTAACACAAGTGTGAAAAGTGGGTTTTCAACACTAACACAAGTGCGAAAAGGTGTTTTTCAACACTATCACAAGTGCAAAAAGTGTTTTTTCCACACTAATACAAGTGCAAAAGTGGTTTCCTGCACCAACACAAGTGCGTTTTCCACACTAATACAAGTGCAAAAGTGGTTTCCTGCACCAACACAAGTGCGAAAAGTGGTTTTTCAACACTAACACAAGTGTGAAAAGTGGGTTTTCAACACTAACACAAGTGCGAAAAGTGGTTTTTCAACACTATCACAAGTGCAAAAAGTGTTTATACCACACTAATACAAGTGCAAAAGTGGTTTCCTGCACCAACACAAGTGGGAAAAGTGGATTTTCAACACTAACACAAGTGCGAAAAGTGGGTTTTCAACACTAACACAAGTGCAAAATGTGGTTTTTCAACACTATCACAAGTGCAAAAAGTGTTTTTTCAACACTAACACAAGTGCGAAAAGTGGATTTTCAAAACTAACACAAGTGCGAAAAGTGGTTTTTCAACACTATCACAAGTGCAAAAAGTGTTTTTTCCACACTAATACAAGTGCAAAAGTGGTTTCCTGCACCAACACAAGAGCGAAAAGTGGTTTTTCAACACTAACACAACTGCGAAAAGTGGTTTTTCAACACTAACACAAGTGCCCAAAGTGGTTTTCCACACTAATACAAATGCAAATGTGGCTTCCTGCACCAACACAAGTGCGTAAAGTGGATTTTCAACACTAACACAAGTGCGAAAAGTGGGTTTTCAACACTAACACAAGTGCGAAAAGTGGTTTTTCAACACTAACACAAGTGCGAAAAGTGGTTTTTCAACACTAACACAAGTGCGAAAAGTGGTTTTTCCACACTAATACAAGTGCAAAAGTGGTTTCCTGCACCAACACAAGTGCGAAAAGTGGTTTTTCAACACTAACACAAGTGCGAAAAGTGGTTTTTCAACAATATCACAAGTGCAAAAAGTGTTTTTTCCACACTAATACAAGTGCAAAAGTGGTTTCCTGCACCAACACAAGTGCGAAAAGTGGTTTTTCAACACTAACACAAGTGCGAAAAGTGGTTTTTCAACACTATCACAAGTGCAAAAAGTGTTTTTTCCACACTAATACAAGTGCAAAAGTGGTTTCCTGCACCAACACAAGTGCGAAAAGTGGGTTTTCAACACTAACACAAGTGCGAAAAGTGGTTTTTCAACACTATCACAAGTACAAAAAGTGTTTTTTCCACACTAATACAAGTGCAAAAGTGGTTTCCTGCACCAACACAAGTGGGAAAAGTGGATTTTCAACACTAACACAAGTGCGAAAAGTGGGTTTTCAACACTAACACAAGTGCGAAAAGTGGTTTCCTTCACCAACACCAGTGCGAAAAGTGGTTTTTCAACATTAACACAAGTGCGAAAAGTGGTTTTTCAACACTAACACAAGTGCGAAAAGTGGTTTTTCCACACTAATACAAGTGCAAAATTGGTTTCCTGCACCAACACAAGTGCGAAAAGTGGTTTTTCAACACTAACACAAGTGCGAAAAGTGGTTTTTCAACACTAACACAAGTGCGAAAAGTGGTTTTTCAACACTATCACAAGTGCAAAAAGTGTTTTTTCCACACTAATACAAGTGCAAAAGTGGTTTCCTGCACCAACACAAGTGCGAAAAGTGGATTTTCAACACTAACACAAGTGCGAAAAGTGGTTTTCAACACTATCACAATTGCAAAAAGTGTTTTTTCAACACTAACACAAGTGCGAAAAGCGGATTTTCAACACTAACACAAGTGCGAAAAGTGGTTTTCAACACTATCACAAGTGCAAAAAGTGTTTTTTCAACACTAACACAAGTGCAAAAAGTGGATTTTCAACACTAACACAAGTGCGAAAAGTGGTTTTCAACACTATCACAAGTGCAAAAAGTGTTTTTTCAACACTAACACATGTGCGAAAAGTGGATTTTCAAAACTAAGACAAGTGCGAAAAGTGGTTTTTCAACACTATCACAAGTGCAAAAAGTGTTTTTTCCACACTAATACAAGTGCAAAAGTGGTTTCCTGCACCAACACAAGTGCGAAAAGTGGTTTCCTGCACCAACACAAGTGCGAAAAGTGGTTTTTCAACACTAACACAAGTGTAAAAAGTGGTTTTTCAACACTAACACAAGTGCGAAAAGTGGTTTTTCAACACTAACACAAGTGCAAAAAGTGGTTTTTCAACACTATCACAAGTG
The DNA here is from genome assembly GCF_964187855.1 of Myxine glutinosa. Lineage (NCBI taxonomy): Eukaryota > Metazoa > Chordata > Myxini > Myxiniformes > Myxinidae > Myxine > Myxine glutinosa. Next base: position 17,852,178 of record NC_136262.1, read on the forward strand.
CAAAAAGTGTTTTTTCCACACTAATACAAGTGCAAAAGTGGTTTCCAGCACCAACACAAGTGCGTTTTCCACACTAATACAAGTGCAAAAGTGGTTTCCTGCACCAACACAAGTGCGAAAAGTGGTTTTTCAACACTAACACAAGTGCGAAAAGTGGGTTTTCGACACTAACACAAGTGCGAAAAGTGGTTTTTCAACACTATCACAAGTGCAAAAAGTGTTTTTTCCACACTAATACAAGTGCAAAAGTGGTTTCCTGCACCAACACAAGTGGGAAAAGTGGATTTTCAACACTAACACAAGTGCGAAAAGTGGGTTTTCAACACTAACACAAGTGCGAAAAGTGTTTTTTCAACACTATCACAAGTGCAAAAAGTATTTTTTCAACACTAACACAAGTGCGAAAAGTGGATTTTCAACACTAACACAAGTGCGAAAAGTGGTTTTTCAACACTAACACAAGTGCGAAAAGTGTTTTTTCAACACTATCACAAGTGCAAAAAGTGTTTTTTCAACACTAACACAAGTGCGAAAAGTGGGTTTTCAACACTAACACAAGTGCGAAAAGTGGTTTTTCAACACTAACACAAGTGCGAAAAGTGGTTTTTCAACACTAACACAAGTGCGAACAGTGGTTTTTCCACACTAATACAAGTGCAAAAGTGGTTTCCTGCACCAACACAAGTGCGAAAAGTGGTTTTTCAACACTAACACAAGTGCGAAAAGTGGTTTTTCAACAATATCACAAGTGCAAAAAGTGTTTTTTCCACACTAATACAAGTGCAAAAGTGGTTTCCTGCACCAACACAAGTGCGAAAAGTGGTTTTTCAACACTAACACAAGTGCGAAAAGTGGTTTTTCAACACTATCACAAGTGCAAAAAGTGTTTTTTCCACACTAATACAAGTGCAAAAGTGGTTTCCTGCACCAACACAAGTGCGAAAAGTGGGTTTTCAACACTAACACAAGTGCGAAAAGTGGTTTTTCAACACTATCACAAGTGCAAAAAGTGTTTTTTCCACACTAATACAAGTGCAAAAGTGGTTTCCTGCACCAACACAAGTGCGAAAAGTGTTTTTTCAACACTAACACAAGTGCGAAAAGTGGTTTTTCAACACTAACACAAGTGCGAAAAGTGGTTTTTCCTCACTAATACAAGTGCAAAAGTGGTTTCCTACACCAACACAAGTGCGAAAAGTGGTTTTTCAACACTAACACAAGTGCCAAAAGTGGTTTTTCAACAATATCACAAGTGCAAAAAGTGTTTTTTCCACACTAATACAAGTGCAAAAGTGGTTTTCTGCACCAACACAAGTGCGAAAAGTGGTTTTTCAACACTAACACAAGTGCGAAAAGTGGTTTTTCAACACTATCACAAGTGCAAAAAGTGTTTTTTCCACACTAATACAAGTGCAAAAGTGGTTTCCTGCACCAACACAAGTGCGAAAAGTGGGTTTTCAACACTAACACAAGTGCGAAAAGTGGTTTTTCAACACTATCACAAGTGCAAAAAGTGTTTTTTCCACACTAATACAAGTGCAAAAGTGGTTTCCTGCACCAACACAAGTGCGAAAAGTGGGTTTTCAACACTAACACAAGTGCGAAAAGTGGTTTTTCAACACTATCACAAGTGCAAAAAGTGTTTTTTCCACACTAATACAAGTGCAAAAGTGGTTTCCTGCACCAACACAAGTGGGAAAAGTGGATTTTCAACACTAACACAAGTGCAAAAAGTGGGTTTTCAACACTAACACAAGTGCGAAAAGTGGTTTCCTTCACCAACACCAGTGCGAAAAGTGGTTTTTCAACATTAACACAAGTGCGAAAAGTGGTTTTTCAACACTAACACAAGTGCGAAAAGTGGTTTTTCCACACTAATACAAGTGCAAAAGTGGTTTCCTGCACCAACACAAGTGCGAAAAGTGGTTTTTCAACACTAACACAAGTGCAAAAAGTGGTTTTTCAACACTAACACAAGTGCGAAAAGTGGTTTTTCAACACTATCACAAGTGCAAAAAGTGTTTTTTCCACACTAATACAAGTGCAAAAGTGGTTTCCTGCACCAACACAAGTGCGAAAAGTGGATTTTCAACACTAACACAAGTGCGAAAAGTGGTTTTCAACACTATCACAAGTGCAAAAAGTGTTTTTTCAACACTAACACAAGTGCGAAAAGCGGATTTTCAACACTAACACAAGTGCGAAAAGTGGTTTTCAACACTATCACAAGTGCAAAAAGTGTTTTTTCAACACTAACACAAGTGCGAAAAGTGGATTTTCAACACTAACACAAGTGCGAAAAGTGGTTTTCAACACTATCACAAGTGCAAAAAGTGTTTTTTCAACACTAACACAAGTGCGAAAAGCGGATTTTCAAAACTAACACAAGTGCGAAAAGTGGTTTTTCAACACTATCACAAGTGCAAAAAGTGTTTTTTCCACACTAATACAAGTGCAAAAGTGGTTTCCTGCACCAACACAAGTGCGAAAAGTGGTTTCCTGCACCAACACAAGTGCGAAAAGTGATTTTTCAACACTAACACAAGTGTGAAAAGTGGTTTTTCAACACTAACACAAGTGCGAAAAGTGGTTTTTCAACACTAACACAAGTGCAAAAAGTGGTTTTTCAACACTATCACAAGTGCAAAAAGTGTTTTTTCCACACTAATACAAGTGCAAAAGTGGTTTCCAGCACCAACACAAGTGCGTTTTCCACACTAATACAAGTGCAAAAGTGGTTTCCTGCACCAACACAAGTGCGAAAAGTGGTTTTTCAACACTAACACAAGTGCGAAAAGTGGGTTTTCGACACTAACACAAGTGCGAAAAGTGGTTTTTCAACACTATCACAAGTGCAAAAAGTGTTTTTTCCACACTAATACAAGTGCAAAAGTGGTTTCCTGCACCAACACAAGTGGGAAAAGTGGATTTTCAACACTAACACAAGTGCGAAAAGTGGGTTTTCAACACTAACACAAGTGCGAAAAGTGGTTTTTCAACACTATCACAAGTGCAAAAAGTGTTTTTTCAACACTAACACAAGTGCGAAAAGTGGATTTTCAACACTAACACAAGTGGGAAAAGTGGTTTTTCAACACTATCACAAGTGCAAAAAGTGTTTTTTCCACACTAATACAAGTGCAAAAGTGGTTTCCTGCACCAACACAAGTGCGAAAAGTGGATTTTCAACACGAACACAAGTGCGAAAAGTGGGTTTTCAACACTAACACAAGTGCGAAAAGTGGTTTTTCAACACTATCACAAGTGCAAAAAGTGTTTTTTCAACACTAACACAAGTGCGAAAAGTGGTTTTTCAACACTATCACAAGTGCAAAAAGTGATTTTTCAACACTAACACAAGTGCGAAAAGTGGATTTTCAAAACTAACACAAGTGCGAAAAGTGGTTTTTCAACACTATCACAAGTGCAAAAAGTGTTTTTTCCACACTAATACAAGTGCAAAAGTGGTTTCCTGCACCAACACAAGAGCGAAAAGTGGTTTTTCAACACTAACACAACTGCGAAAAGTGGTTTTTCAACACTAACACAAGTGCGAAAAGTGTTTTTTCAACACTAACACAAGTGCCCACAGTGGTTTTCCACACTAATACAAGTGCAAATGTGGTTTGCTGCACCAACACAAGTGCGTAAAGTGGATTTTCAACACTAACACAAGTGCGAAAAGTGGGTTTTCAACACTAACACAAGTGCGAAAAGTGGTTTTTCCTCACTAACACAAGTGCAAAAGTGGTTTCCTACACCAACACAAGTGCGAAAAGTGGTTTTTCAACACTAACACAAGTGCGAAAAGTGGTTTTTCAACAATATCACAAGTGCAAAAAGTGTTTTTTCCACGCTAATACAAGTGCAAAAGTGGTTTTCTGCACCAACACAAGTTCGAAAAGTGGTTTTTCAACACTAACACAAGTGCGAAAAGTGGTTTTTCAACACTATCACAAGTGCAAAAAGTGTTTTTTCCACACTAATACAAGTGCAAAAGTGGTTTCCTGCACCAACACAAGTGCGAAAAGTGGGTTTTCAACACTAACACAAGTGCGAAAAGTGGTTTTTCAACACTATCACAAGTGCAAAAAGTGTTTTTTCCACACTAATACAAGTGCAAAAGTGGTTTCCTGCACCAACACAAGTGGGAAAAGTGGATTTTCAACACTAACACAAGTGCGAAAAGTGGGTTTTCAACACTAACACAAGTGCGAAAAGTGGTTTCCTTCACCAACACCAGTGCGAAAAGTGGTTTTTCAACACTAACACAAGTGCGAAAAGTGGTTTTTCAACACTAACACAAGTGCGAAAAGTGGTTTTTCCACACTAATACAAGTGCAAAAGTGGTTTTCCTGCACCAACACAAGGGCGAAAAGTGGTTTTTCAACACCAACACAAGTGCAAAAAGTGTTTTTTCAACACTAACACAAGTGCGAAAAGTGGTTTTTCCACACTAATACAAGTGCAAAAGTGGTTTCCTGCACCAACACAAGTGCGAAAAGTGTTTTTTCAACACTAACACAAGTGCGAAAAGTGGTTTTTCCACACTAACACAAGTGCGAAAAGTGGTTTCCTTCACCAACACCAGTGCGAAAAGTGGTTTTTCAACACTAACACAAGTGCGAAAAGTGGTTTTTCAACACTAACACAAGTGCGAAAAGTGGTTTTTCCACACTAATACAAGTGCAAAAGTGGTTTCCTGCACCAACACAAGTGCGAAAAGTGGTTTTTCAACACTAACACAAGTGCGAAAAGTGGTTTTTCAACACTAACACAAGTGCGAAAAGTGGTTTTTCCACACTAATACAAGTGCAAAAGTGGTTTCCTGCACCAACACAAGTGCGAAAAGTGGTTTTTCAACACTAACACAAGTGCGAAAAGTGGGTTTTCAACACTAACACAAGTGCGAAAACTGGTTTTTCAACACTATCACAAGTGCAAAAAGTGTTTTTTCAACACTAACACAAGTGCGAAAAGTGGATTTTCAAAATTAACACAAGTGCGAAAAGTGGTTTTTCAACACTATCACAAGTGCAAAAAGTGTTTTTTCCACACTAATACAAGTGCAAAAGTGGTTTCCTGCACCAACACAAGTGTGAAAAGTGGTTTTTCAACACTAACACAACTGCGAAAAGTGGATTTTCAACACTAACACAAGTGCGAAAAGTGGGTTTTCAACACTAACACAAGTGCGAAAAGTGGTTTTTCAACACTAACACAAGTGCGAAAAGTGGTTTTTCAACACTAACACAAGTGCGAAAAGTGGTTTTTCCACACTAATACAAGTGCAAAAGTGGTTTCCTGCACCAACACAAGTGCGAAAAGTGGTTTTTCAACACTAACACAAGTGCGAAAAGTGGTTTTTCAACAATATCACAAGTGCAAAAAGTGTTTTTTCCACACTAATACAAGTGCAAAAGTGGTTTCCTGCACCAACACAAGTGCGAAAATTGGGTTTCAACACTAACACAAGTGCGAAAAGTGGTTTTTCAACATTATCACAAGTGCAAAAAGTGTTTTTTCCACACTAATACAAGTGCAAAAGTGGTTTCCTGCACCAACACAAGTGCGAAAAGTGGGTTTTCAACAATAACACAAGTGCGAAAAGTGGTTTTTCAACACTATCACAAGTGCAAAAAGTGTTTTTTCCACACTAATACAAGTGCAAAAGTGGTTTCCTGCACCAACACAAGTGGGAAAAGTGGATTTTCAACACTAACACAAGTGCGAAAAGTGGGTTTTCAACACTAACACAAGTGCGAAAAGTGGTTTCCTTCACCAACACCAGTGCGAAAAGTGGTTTTTCAACACTAACACAAGTGCGAAAAGTGGTTTTTCAACACTAATACAAGTGCAAAAGTGGTTTCCTGCACCAACACAAGTGCGAAAAGTGGTTTTTCAACATTAACACAAGTGCGAAAAGTGGTTTTTCAACACTAACACAAGTGCGAAAAGTGGTTTTTCCACACTAATACAAGTGCAAAAGTGTTTTCCTGCACCAACACAAGTGCGAAAAGTGGTTTTTCAACACTAACACAAGTGCGAAAAGTGGTTTTTCAACACTAACACAAGTGCGAAAAGTGGTTTTTCAACACTAACACAAGTGCGAAAAGTGGTTTTTCAACACTAATACAAGTGCAAAAGTGGTTTCCTGCACCAACACAAGTGCGAAAAGTGGTTTTTCAACACCAACACAAGTGCGAAAAGTGGTTTTTCAACACTAACACAAGTGCGAAAAGTGGTTTTTCCACACTAATACAAGTGCAAAAGTGGTTTCCTGCACCAACACAAGTGCGAAAAGTGGTTTTTCAACACTAACACAAGTGCGAAAAGTGGTTTTTCAACACTAACACAAGTGCGAAAAGTGGTTTTTCCACAGTAATACAAGTGCAAAAGTGCTTTCCTGCACCAACACAAGTGCGAAAAGTGGTTTTTCAACACTAACACAAGTGCGAAAAGTGGTTTTTCAACACTATCACAAGTGCAAAAAGTGTTTTTTCCACACTAATACAAGTGCAAAAGTGGTTTCCTGCACCAACACAAGTGCGAAAAGTGGATTTTCAACACGAACACAAGTGCGAAAAGTGGGTTTTCAACACTAACACAAGTGCGAAAAGTGGTTTTTCAACACTATCACAAGTGCAAAAAGTGTTTTTTCAACACTAACACAAGTGCGAAAAGTGGATTTCAAAACTAACACTAGTGCGAAAAGTGGTTTTTCAACACTATCACAAGTGCAAAAAGTGTTTTTTCCACACTAATACAAGTGCAAAAGTGGTTTCCTGCACCAACACAAGTGCGAAAAGTGGTTTTCCAACACTAACACAACTGCGAAAAGTGGTTTTTCAACACTAACACAAGTGCGAAAAGTGGTTTTTCAACACTAACACCAGCGAGAAAAGTGGTTTTCCACACTAATACAAGTGCAAAAGTGGTTTCCTGCACCAACACAAGTGTAAAAAGTGGTTTTTCAACACTAACACAAGTGCGAAAAGTGGTTTTTCAACACCAACACAAGTGCGAAAAGTGGTTTTTCAACACTAACACAAGTGTGAAAAGTGGGTTTTCAACACTAACACAAGTGCGAAAAGTGGTTTTTCAACACTATCACAAGTGCAAAAAGTGTTTTTTCCACACTAATACAAGTGCAAAAGTGGTTTCCTGCACCAACACAAGTGCGTTTTCCACACTAATACAAGTGCAAAAGTGGTTTCCTGCACCAACACAAGTGCGAAAAGTGGTTTTTCAACACTAACACAAGTGTGAAAAGTGGGTTTTCAACACTAACACAAGTGCGAAAAGTGGTTTTTCAACACTATCACAAGTGCAAAAAGTGTTTTTTCCACACTAATACAAGTGCAAAAGTGGTTTCCTGCACCAACACAAGTGGGAAAAGTGGATTTTCAACACTAACACAAGTGCGAAAAGTGGGTTTTCAACACTAACACAAGTGCGAAAAGTGGTTTTTCAACACTATCACAAGTGCAAAAAGTGTTTTTTCAACACTAACACAAGTGCGAAAAGTGGATTTTCAAAACTAACACAAGTGCGAAAAGTGGTTTTTCAACACTATCACAAGTGCAAAAAGTGTTTTTTCCACACTAATACAAGTGCAAAAGTGGTTTCCTGCACCAACACAAGAGCGAAAAGTGGTTTTTCAACACTAACACAACTGCGAAAAGTGGTTTTTCAACACTAACACAAGTGCGAAAAGTGTTTTTTCAACACTAACACAAGTGCCCAAAGTGGTTTTCCACACTAATACAAATGCAAATGTGGTTTCCTGCACCAACACAAGTGCGTAAAGTGGATTTTCAACACTAACACAAGTGCGAAAAGTGGGTTTTCAACACTAACACAAGTGCGAAAAGTGGTTTTTCAAAACTAACACAAGTGCGAAAAGTGGTTTTTCAACACTAACACAAGTGCGAAAAGTGGTTTTTCCACACTAATACAAGTGCAAAAGTGGTTTCCTGCACCAACACAAGTGCGAAAAGTGGTTTTTCAACACTAACACAAGTGCGAAAAGTGGTTTTTCAACAATATCACAAGTGCAAAAAGTGTTTTTTCCACACTAATACAAGTGCAAAAGTGGTTTCCTGCACCAACACAAGTGCGAAAAGTGGTTTTTCAACACTAACACAAGTGCGAAAAGTGGTTTTTCAACACTATCACAAGTGCAAAAAGTGTTTTTTCCACACTAATACAAGTGCAAAAGTGGTTTCCTGCACCAACACAAGTGCGAAAAGTGGGTTTTCAACACTAACACAAGTGCGAAAAGTGGTTTTTCAACACTATCACAAGTACAAAAAGTGTTTTTTCCACACTAATACAAGTGCAAAAGTGGTTTCCTGCACCAACACAAGTGGGAAAAGTGGATTTTCAACACTAACACAAGTGCGAAAAGTGGGTTTTCAACACTAACACAAGTGCGAAAAGTGGTTTCCTTCACCAACACCAGTGCGAAAAGTGGTTTTTCAACATTAACACAAGTGCGAAAAGTGGTTTTTCAACACTAACACAAGTGCGAAAAGTGGTTTTTCCACACTAATACAAGTGCAAAATTGGTTTCCTGCACCAACACAAGTGGGAAAAGTGGATTTTCAACACTAACACAAGTGCGAAAAGTGGGTTTTCAACACTAACACAAGTGCGAAAAGTGGTTTCCTTCACCAACACCAGTGCGAAAAGTGGTTTTTCAACATTAACACAAGTGCGAAAAGTGGTTTTTCAACACTAACACAAGTGCGAAAAGTGGTTTTTCCACACTAATACAAGTGCAAAATTGGTTTCCTGCACCAACACAAGTGCGAAAAGTGGTTTTTCAACACTAACACAAGTGCGAAAAGTGGTTTTTCAACACTAACACAAGTGCGAAAAGTGGTTTTTCAACACTATCACAAGTGCAAAAAGTGTTTTTTCCACACTAATACAAGTGCAAAAGTGGTTTCCTGCACCAACACAAGTGCGAAAAGTGGATTTTCAACACTAACACAAGTGCGAAAAGTGGTTTTCAACACTATCACAATTGCAAAAAGTGTTTTTTCAACACTAACACAAGTGCGAAAAGCGGATTTTCAACACTAACACAAGTGCGAAAAGTGGTTTTCAACACTATCACAAGTGCAAAAAGTATTTTTTCAACACTAACACAAGTGCGAAAAGTGGATTTTCAACACTAACACAAGTGCGAAAAGTGGTTTTCAACACTATCACAAGTGCAAAAAGTGTTTTTTCAACACTAACACATGTGCGAAAAGCGGATTTTCAAAACTAACACAAGTGCGAAAAGTGGTTTTTCAACACTATCACAAGTGCAAAAAGTGTTTTTGCCACACTAATACAAGTGCAAAAGTGGTTTCCTGCACCAACACAAGTGCGAAAAGTGGTTTCCTGCACCAACACAAGTGCGAAAAGTGGTTTTTCAACACTAACACAAGTGTGAAAAGTGGTTTTTCAACACTAACACAAGTGCGAAAAGTGGTTTTTCCACACTAACACAAGTGCAAAAAGTGGTTTTTCAACACTATCACAAGTGCAAAAAGTGTTTTTTCCACACTAATACAAGTGCAAAAGTGGTTTCCAGCACCAACACAAGTGCGTTTTCCACACTAATACAAGTGCAAAAGTGGTTTCCTGCACCAACACAAGTGCGAAAAGTGGTTTTTCAACACTAACACAAGTGCGAAAAGTGGTTTCCTGCACCAACACAAGTGGGAAAAGTGGATTTTCAACACTAACACAAGTGCGAAAAGTGGGTTTTCAACACTAACACAAGTGCGAAAAGTGTTTTTTCAACACTATCACAAGTGCAAAAAGTATTTTTTCAACACTAACACAAGTGCGAAAAGTGGATTTTCAACACTAACACAAGTGCGAAAAGTGGTTTTTCAACACTAACACAAGTGCGAAAAGTGTTTTTTCAACACTATCACAAGTGCAAAAAGTGTTTTTTCAACACTAACACAAGTGCGAAAAGTGGGTTTTCAACACTAACACAAGTGCGAAAAGTGGTTTTTCAACACTAACACAAGTGCGAAAAGTGGTTTTCCACACTAATACAAGTGCAAAAGTGGTTTCCTGCACCAACACAAGTGTAAAAAGTGGTTTTTCAACACTAACACAAGTGCGAAAAGTGGTTTTTCAACACCAACACAAGTGCGAAAAGTGGTTTTTCAACACTAACACAAGTGCGAAAAGTGGTTTTTCAACACTAACACAAGTGCAAAAAGTGGTTTTTCAACACTATCACAAATGCAAAAAGTGTTTTTTCCACACTAATACAAGTGCAAAAGTGGTTTCCAGCACCAACACAAGTGCGTTTTCCACACTAATACAAGTGCAAAAGTGGTTTCCTGCACCAACACAAGTGCGAAAAGTGGTTTTTCAACACTAACACAAGTGCGAAAAGTGGTTTCCTGCACCAACACAAGTGGGAAAAGTGGATTTTCAACACTAACACAAGTGCGAAAAGTGGGTTTTCAACACTAACACAAGTGCGAAAAGTGTTTTTTCAACACTATCACAAGTGCAAAAAGTATTTTTTCAACACTAACACAAGTGCGAAAAGTGGATTTTCAACACTAACACAAGTGCGAAAAGTGGTTTTTCAACACTAACACAAGTGCGAAAAGTGTTTTTCAACACTATCACAAGTGCGAAAAGTGGGTTTTCAACACTAACACAAGTGCGAAAAGTGGTTTTTCAACACTAACACAAGTGCGAAAAGTGGTTTTCCACACTAATGCAAGTGCAAAAGTGGTTTCCTGCACCAACACAAGTGTAAAAAGTGGTTTTTCAACACTAACACAAGTGCGAAAAGTGGTTTTTCAACACCAACACAAGTGCGAAAAGTGGTTTTTCAACACTAACACAAGTGTGAAAAGTGGGTTTTCAACACTAACACAAGTGCAAAAAGTGGTTTTTCAACACTAACACAAGTGCGAAAAGTGGTTTTCCACACTAATGCAAGTGCAAAAGTGGTTTCCTGCACCAACACAAGTGTAAAAAGTGGTTTTTCAACACTAACACAAGTGCGAAAAGTGGTTTTTCAACACCAACACAAGTGCGAAAAGTGGTTTTTCAACACTAACACAAGTGTGAAAAGTGGGTTTTCAACACTAACACAAGTGCGAAAAGTGGTTTTTCAACACTATCACAAGTGCAAAAGGTGTTTTTTCCACACTAATACAAGTGCAAAAGTGGTTTCCTGCACCAACACAAGTGCGTTTTCCACACTAATACAAGTGCAAAAGTGGTTTCCTGCACCAACACAAGTGCGAAAAGTGGTTTTTCAACACTAACACAAGTGTGAAAAGTGGGTTTTCAACACTAACACAAGTGCGAAAAGTGGTTTTTCAACACTATCACAAGTGCAAAAAGTGTTTTTTCCACACTAATACAAGTGCAAAAGTGGTTTCCTGCACCAACACAAGTGGGAAAAGTGGATTTTCAACACTAACACAAGTGCGAAAAGTGGGTTTTCAACACTAACACAAGTGCAAAATGTGGTTTTTCAACACTATCACAAGTGCAAAAAGTGTTTTTTCAACACTAACACAAGTGCGAAAAGTGGATTTTCAAAACTAACACAAGTGCGAAAAGTGGTTTTTCAACACTATCACAAGTGCAAAAAGTGTTTTTTCCACACTAATACAAGTGCAAAAGTGGTTTCCTGCACCAACACAAGAGCGAAAAGTGGTTTTTCAACACTAACACAACTGCGAAAAGTGGTTTTTCAACACTAACACAAGTGCGAAATGTGTTTTTTCAACACTAACACAAGTGCCCAAAGTGGTTTTCCACACTAATACAAATGCAAATGTGGCTTCCTGCACCAACACAAGTGCGTAAAGTGGATTTTCAACACTAACACAAGTGCGAAAAGTGGGTTTTCAACACTAACACAAGTGCGAAAAGTGGTTTTTCAACACTAACACAAGTGCGAAAAGTGGTTTTTCAACACTAACACAAGTGCGAAAAGTGGTTTTTCCACACTAATACAAGTGCAAAAGTGGTTTCCTGCACCAACACAAGTGCGAAAAGTGGTTTTTCAACACTAACACAAGTGCGAAAAGTGGTTTTTCAACAATATCACAAGTGCAAAAAGTGTTTTTTCCACACTAATACAAGTGCAAAAGTGGTTTCCTGCACCAACACAAGTGCGAAAAGTGGTTTTTCAACACTAACACAAGTGCGAAAAGTGGATTTTCAAAACTAACACAAGTGCGAAAAGTGGTTTTTCAACACTATCACAAGTGCAAAAAGTGTTTTTTCCACACTAATACAAGTGCAAAAGTGGTTTCCTGCACCAACACAAGAGCGAAAAGTGGTTTTTCAACACTAACACAACTGCGAAAAGTGGGTTTTCAACACTAACACAAGTGCGAAAAGTGGTTTCCTTCACCAACACCAGTGCGAAAAGTGGTTTTTCAACATTAACACAAGTGCCAAAAGTGGTTTTTCAACACTAACACAAGTGCGAAAAGTGGTTTTCCACACTAATACAAGTGCAAAATTGGTTTCCTGCACCAACACAAGTGCGAAAAGTGGTTTTTCAACACTAAGACAAGTGCGAAAAGTGGTTTTTCAACACTAACACAAGTGCGAAAAGTGGTTTTTCAACACTAGCACAAGTGCAAAAAGTGTTTTTTCCACACTAATACAAGTGCAAAAGTGGTTTCCTGCACCAACACAAGTGCGAAAAGTGGATTTTCAACACTAACACAAGTGCGAAAAGTGGTTTTCAACACTATCACAATTGCAAAAAGTGTTTTTTCAACACTAACACAAGTGCGAAAAGCGGATTTTCAACACTAACACAAGTGCGAAAAGTGGTTTTCAACACTATCACAAGTGCAAAAAGTATTTTTTCAACACTAACACAAGTGCGAAAAGTGGATTTTCAACACTAACACAAGTGCGAAAAGTGGTTTTCAACACTATCACAAGTGCAAAAAGTGTTTTTTCAACACTAACACATGTGCGAAAAGCGGATTTTCAAAACTAACACAAGTGCGAAAAGTGGTTTTTCAACACTATCACAAGTGCAAAAAGTGTTTTTGCCACACTAATACAAGTGCAAAAGTGGTTTCCTGCACCAACACAAGTGCGAAAAGTGGTTTCCTGCACCAACACAAGTGCGAAAAGTGGTTTTTCAACACTAACACAAGTGTGAAAAGTGGTTTTTCAACACTAACACAAGTGCGAAAAGTGGTTTTTCAACACTAACACAAGTGCAAAAAGTGGTTTTTCAACACTATCACAAGTGCAAAAAGTGTTTTTTCCACACTAATACAAGTGCAAAAGTGGTTTCCAGCACCAACACAAGTGCGTTTTCCACACTAATACAAGTGCAAAAGTGGTTTCCTGCACCAACACAAGTGCGAAAAGTGGTTTTTCAACACTAACACAAGTGCGAAAAGTGGTTTCCTGCACAAACACAAGTGGGAAAAGTGGATTTTCAACACTAACACAAGTGCGAAAAGAGGTTTTTCACACTAACACAAGTGCGAAAAGTGTTTTTTTAACACTATCACAAGTGCGAAAAGTGGGTTTTCAACACTAACACAAGTGCGAAAAGTGTTTTTTCAACACTATCACAAGTGCAAAAAGTATTTTTTCAACACTAACACAAGTGCGAAAAGTGGATTTTCAACACTAACACAAGTGCGAAAAGAGGTTTTTCACACTAACACAAGTGCGAAAAGTGTTTTTTCAACACTATCACAAGTGCGAAAAGTGGGTTTTCAACACTAACACAAGTGCGAAAAGTGGTTTTTCAACACTAACACAAGTGCGAAAAGTGGTTTTCCACACTAATGCAAGTGCAAAAGTGGTTTCCTGCACCAACACAAGTGTAAAAAGTGGTTTTTCAACACTAACACAAGTGCGAAAAGTGGTTTTTCAACACCAACACAAGTGCGAAAAGTGGTTTTTCAACACTAACACAAGTGTGAAAAGTGGGTTTTCAACACTAACACAAGTGCGAAAAGTGGTTTTTCAACACTAACACAAGTGCGAAAAGTGGTTTTCCACACTAATGCAAGTGCAAAAGTGGTTTCCTGCACCAACACAAGTGTAAAAAGTGGTTTTTCAACACTAACACAAGTGCGAAAAGTGGTTTTTCAACACCAACACAAGTGCGAAAAGTGGTTTTTCAACACTAACACAAGTGTGAAAAGTGGGTTTTCAACACTAACACAAGTGCGAAAAGTGGTTTTTCAACACTATCACAAGTGCAAAAAGTGTTTTTTCCACACTAATACAAGTTCAAAAGTGGTTTCCTGCACCAACACAAGTGCGTTTTCCACACTAATACAAGTGCAAAAGTGGTTTCCTGCACCAACACAAGTGCGAAAAGTGGTTTTTCAACACTAACACAAGTGTGAAAAGTGGGTTTTCAACACTAACACAAGTGCGAAAAGTGGTTTTTCAACACTATCACAAGTGCAAAAAGTGTTTATACCACACTAATACAAGTGCAAAAGTGGTTTCCTGCACCAACACAAGTGGGAAAAGTGGATTTTCAACACTAACACAAGTGCGAAAAGTGGGTTTTCAACACTAACACAAGTGCAAAATGTGGTTTTTCAACACTATCACAAGTGCAAAAAGTGTTTTTTCAACACTAACACAAGTGCGAAAAGTGGATTTTCAAAACTAACACAAGTGCGAAAAGTGGTTTTTCAACACTATCACAAGTGCAAAAAGTGTTTTTTCCACACTAATACAAGTGCAAAAGTGGTTTCCTGCACCAACACAAGAGCGAAAAGTGGTTTTTCAACACTAACACAACTGCGAAAAGTGGTTTTTCAACACTAACACAAGTGCGAAAAGTGTTTTTTCAACACTAACACAAGTGCCCAAAGTGGTTTTCCACACTAATACAAATGCAAATGTGGCTTCCTGCACCAACACAAGTGCGTAAAGTGGATTTTCAACACTAACACAAGTGCGAAAAGTGGGTTTTCAACACTAACACAAGTGCGAAAAGTGGTTTTTCAACACTAACACAAGTGCGAAAAGTGGTTTTTCAACACTAACACAAGTGCGAAAAGTGGTTTTTCCACACTAATACAAGTGCAAAAGTGGTTTCCTGCACCAACACAAGTGCGAAAAGTGGTTTTTCAACACTAACACAAGTGCGAAAAGTGGTTTTTCAACAATATCACAAGTGCAAAAAGTGTTTTTTCCACACTAATACAAGTGCAAAAGTGGTTTCCTGCACCAACACAAGTGCGAAAAGTGGTTTTTCAACACTAACACAAGTGCGAAAAGTGGTTTTTCAACACTATCACAAGTGCAAAAAGTGTTTTTTCCACACTAATACAAGTGCAAAAGTGGTTTCCTGCACCAACACAAGTGCGAAAAGTGGGTTTTCAACACTAACACAAGTGCGAAAAGTGGTTTTTCAACACTATCACAAGTACAAAAAGTGTTTTTTCCACACTAATACAAGTGCAAAAGTGGTTTCCTGCACCAACACAAGTGGGAAAAGTGGATTTTCAACACTAACACAAGTGCGAAAAGTGGGTTTTCAACACTAACACAAGTGCGAAAAGTGGTTTCCTTCACCAACACCAGTGCGAAAAGTGGTTTTTCAACATTAACACAAGTGCGAAAAGTGGTTTTTCAACACTAACACAAGTGCGAAAAGTGGTTTTTCCACACTAATACAAGTGCAAAATTGGTTTCCTGCACCAACACAAGTGCGAAAAGTGGTTTTTCAACACTAACACAAGTGCGAAAAGTGGTTTTTCAACACTAACACAAGTGCGAAAAGTGGTTTTTCAACACTATCACAAGTGCAAAAAGTGTTTTTTCCACACTAATACAAGTGCAAAAGTGGTTTCCTGCACCAACACAAGTGCGAAAAGTGGATTTTCAACACTAACACAAGTGCGAAAAGTGGTTTTCAACACTATCACAATTGCAAAAGTGTTTTTTCAACACTAACACAAGTGCGAAAAGCGGATTTTCAACACTAACACAAGTGCGAAAAGTGGTTTTCAACACTATCACAAGTGCAAAAAGTATTTTTTCAACACTAACACAAGTGCAAAAAGTGGATTTTCAACACTAACACAAGTGCGAAAAGTGGTTTTCAACACTATCACAAGTGCAAAAAGAGTTTTTTCCACACTAATACAAGTGCAAAAGTGGTTTCCTGCACCAACACAAGTGCGAAAAGTGGTTTTTCAACACTAACACAACTGCGAAAAGTGGATTTTCAACACTAACACAAGTGCGAAAAGTGGGTTTTCAACACTAACACAAGTGCGAAAAGTGGTTTTTCAACACTAACACAAGTGCGAAAAGTGGTTTTTCAACACCAACACAAGTGCGAAAAGTGGTTTTTCAACACTAACACAAGTGTGAAAAGTGGGTTTTCAACACTAACACAAGTGCGAAAAGTGGTTTTTCAACACTATCACAAGTGCAAAAAGTGTTTTTTCCACACTAATACAAGTGCAAAAGTGGTTTCCTGCACCAACACAAGTGCGTTTTCCACACTAATACAAGTGCAAAAGTGGTTTCCTGCACCAACACAAGTGCGAAAAGTGGTTTTTCAACACTAACACAAGTGTGAAAAGTGGGTTTTCAACACTAACACAAGTGCGAAAAGTGGTTTTTCAACACTATCACAAGTGCAAAAAGTGTTTATACCACACTAATACAAGTGCAAAAGTGGTTTCCTGCACCAACACAAGTGGGAAAAGTGGATTTTCAACACTAACACAAGTGCGAAAAGTGGTTTTCAACACTATCACAAGTGCAAAAAGTGTTTTTTCAACACTAACACAAGTGCGAAAAGCGGATTTCCAACACTAACACAAGTGCGAAAAGTGGTTTTCAACACTATCACAAGTGCAAAAAGTGTTTTTTCAACACTAACACAAGTGCGAAAAGTGGATTTTCAACACTAACACAAGTGCGAAAAGTGGTTTTCAACACTATCACAAGTGCAAAAAGTGTTTTTTCCACACTAATACAAGTGCAAAAGTGGTTTCCTGCACCAACACAAGTGCGAAAAGTGGATTTTCAACACTAACACAAGTGCGAAAAGTGGTTTTCAACACTATCACAATTGCAAAAAGTGTTTTTTCAACACTAACACAAGTGCGAAAAGCGGATTTTCAACACTAACACAAGTGCAAAAAGTGTTTTTTCCACACTAATACAAGTGCAAAAGTGGTTTCCTGCACCAACACAAGTGGGAAAAGTGGATTTTCAACACTAACACAAGTGCGAAAAGTGGGTTTTCAACACTAACACAAGTGCGAAAAGTGTTTTTTCAACACTAACACAAGTGCGAAAAGTGGGTTTTCAACACTAACACAAGTGCGAAAAGTGTTTTTTCAACACTATCACAAGTGCGAAAAGTGGATTTTCAACACTAACACAAGTGCGAAAAGTGGTTTTTCAACACTAACACAAGTGCGAAAAGTGTTTTTTCAACACTATCACAAGTGCAAAAAGTGTTTTTTCAACACTAACACAAGTGCGAAAAGTGGGTTTTCAACACTAACACAAGTGCGAAAAGTGGTTTTTCAACACTAACACAAGTGCGAAAAGTGGTTTTTCAACACTAACACAAGTGCGAAAAGTGGTTTTTCCACACTAATACAAGTGCAAAAGTGGTTTCCTGCACCAACACAAGTGCGAAAAGTGGTTTTTCAACACTAACACAAGTGCGAAAAGTGGTTTTTCAACAATATCACAAGTGCAAAAAGTGTTTTTTCCACACTAATACAAGTGCAAAAGTGGTTTCCTGCACCAACACAAGTGCGAAAAGTGGTTTTTCAACACTAACACAAGTGCGAAAAGTGGTTTTTCAACACTAACACAAGTGCGAAAAGTGGTTTTTCAACACTATCACAAGTGCAAAAAGTGTTTTTTCCACACTAATACAAGTGCAAAAGTGGTTTCCTGCACCAACACAAGTGCGAAAAGTGGATTTTCAACACTAACACAAGAGCGAAAAGTGGTTTTCAACACTATCACAATTGCAAAAAGTGTTTTTTCAACACTAACACAAGTGCGAAAAGCGGATTTTCAACACTAACACAAGTGCGAAAAGTGGTTTTCAACACTATCACAAGTGCAAAAAGTATTTTTTCAACACTAACACAAGTGCGAAAAGTGGATTTTCAACACTAACACAAGTGCGAAAAGTGGTTTTCAACACTATCACAAGTGCAAAAAGTGTTTTTTCAACACTAACACATGTGCGAAAAGCGGATTTTCAAAACTAACACAAGTGCGAAAAGTGGTTTTTCAACACTATCACAAGTGCAAAAAGTGTTTTTGCCACACTAATACAAGTGCAAAAGTGGTTTCCTGCACCAACACAAGTGCGAAAAGTGGTTTCCTGCACCAACACAAGTGCGAAAAGTGGTTTTTCAACACTAACACAAGTGTGAAAAGTGGTTTTTCAACACTAACACAAGTGCGAAAAGTGGTTTTTCCACACTAACACAAGTGCAAAAAGTGGTTTTTCAACACTATCACAAGTGCAAAAAGTGTTTTTTCCACACTAATACAAGTGCAAAAGTGGTTTCCAGCACCAACACAAGTGCGTTTTCCACACTAATACAAGTGCAAAAGTGGTTTCCTGCACCAACACAAGTGCGAAAAGTGGTTTTTCAACACTAACACAAGTGCGAAAAGTGGTTTCCTGCACCAACACAAGTGGGAAAAGTGGATTTTCAACACTAACACAAGTGCGAAAAGTGGGTTTTCAACACTAACACAAGTGCGAAAAGTGTTTTTTCAACACTATCACAAGTGCAAAAAGTATTTTTTCAACACTAACACAAGTGCGAAAAGTGGATTTTCAACACTAACACAAGTGCGAAAAGTGGTTTTTCAACACTAACACAAGTGCGAAAAGTGTTTTTTCAACACTATCACAAGTGCAAAAAGTGTTTTTTCAACACTAACACAAGTGCGAAAAGTGGGTTTTCAACACTAACACAAGTGCGAAAAGTGGTTTTTCAACACTAACACAAGTGCGAAAAGTGGTTTTCCACACTAATACAAGTGCAAAAGTGGTTTCCTGCACCAACACAAGTGTAAAAAGTGGTTTTTCAACACTAACACAAGTGCGAAAAGTGGTTTTTCAACACCAACACAAGTGCGAAAAGTGGTTTTTCAACACTAACACAAGTGTGAAAAGTGGGGTTTCAACACTAACACAAGTGCGAAAAGTGGTTTTTCAACACTATCACAAGTGCAAAAAGTGTTTTTTCCACACTAATACAAGTGCAAAAGTGGTTTCCTGCACCAACACAAGTGCGTTTTCCACACTAATACAAGTGCAAAAGTGGTTTCCTGCACCAACACAAGTGCGAAAAGTGGTTTTTCAACACTAACACAAGTGTGAAAAGTGGGTTTTCAACACTAACACAAGTGCGAAAAGTGGTTTTTCAACACTATCACAAGTGCAAAAAGTGTTTTTTCCACACTAATACAAGTGCAAAAGTGGTTTCCTGCAACAACACAAGTGGGAAAAGTGGATTTTCAACACTAACACAAGTGCGAAAAGTGGGTTTTCAACACTAACACAAGTGCGAAAAGTGGTTTTTCAACACTATCACAAGTGCAAAAAGTGTTTTTTCAACACTAACACAAGTGCGAAAAGTGGATTTTCAAAACTAACACAAGTGCGAAAAGTGGTTTTTCAACACTATCACAAGTGCAAAAAGTGTTTTTTCCACACTAATACAAGTGCAAAAGTGGTTTCCTGCACCAACACAAGAGCGAAAAGTGGTTTTTCAACACTAACACAACTGCGAAAAGTGGTTTTTCAACACTAACACAAGTGCGAAAAGTGTTTTTTCAACACTAACACAAGTGCCCAAAGTGGTTTTCCACACTAATACAAGTGCAAAAGTGGTTTCCTGCACCAACACAAGTGCGAAAAGTGGATTTTCAACACTAACACAAGTGCGAAAAGTGGGTTTTCAACACTAACACAAGTGCGAAAAGTGGTTTTTCAACACTATCACAAGTGCAAAAAGTGTTTTTTCAACACTAACACAAGTGCGAAAAGTGGATTTTCAAAACTAACACAAGTGCGAAAAGTGGTTTTTCAACACTATCACAAGTGCAAAAAGTGTTTTTTCCACACTAATACAAGTGCAAAAGTGGTTTCCTGCACCAACACAAGAGCGAAAAGTGGTTTTTCAACACTAACACAACTGCGAAAAGTGGTTTTTCAACACTAACACAAGTGCGAAAAGTGTTTTTTCAACACTAACACAAGTGCCCAAAGTGGTTTTCCACACTAATACAAGTGCAAAAGTGGTTTCCTGCACCAACACAAGTGCGAAAAGTGGATTTTCAACACTAACACAAGTGCGAAAAGTGGTTTTCAACACTATCACAATTGCAAAAAGTGTTTTTTCAACACTAACACAAGTGCGAAAAGCGGATTTTCAACACTAACACAAGTGCAAAAAGTGTTTTTTCCACACTAATACAAGTGCAAAAGTGGTTTCCTGCACCAACACAAGTGGGAAAAGTGGATTTTCAACACTAACACAAGTGCGAAAAGTGGGTTTTCAACACTAACACAAGTGCGAAAAGTGTTTTTTCAACACTAACACAAGTGCGAAAAGTGGGTTTTCAACACTAACACAAGTGCGAAAAGTGTTTTTTCAACACTATCACAAGTGCGAAAAGTGGATTTTCAACACTAACACAAGTGCGAAAAGTGGTTTTTCAACACTAACACAAGTGCGAAAAGTGTTTTTTCAACACTATCACAAGTGCAAAAAGTGTTTTTTCAACACTAACACAAGTGCGAAAAGTGGGTTTTCAACACTAACACAAGTGCGAAAAGTGGTTTTTCAACACTAACACAAGTGCGAAAAGTGGTTTTTCAACACTAACACAAGTGCGAAAAGTGGTTTTTCCACACTAATACAAGTGCAAAAGTGGTTTCCTGCACCAACACAAGTGCGAAAAGTGGTTTTTCAACACTAACACAAGTGCGAAAAGTGGTTTTTCAACAATATCACAAGTGCAAAAAGTGTTTTTTCCACACTAATACAAGTGCAAAAGTGGTTTCCTGCACCAACACAAGTGCGAAAAGTGGTTTTTCAACACTAACACAAGTGCGAAAAGTGGTTTTTCAACACTAACACAAGTGCGAAAAGTGGTTTTTCAACACTATCACAAGTGCAAAAAGTGTTTTTTCCACACTAATACAAGTGCAAAAGTGGTTTCCTGCACCAACACAAGTGCGAAAAGTGGATTTTCAACACTAACACAAGAGCGAAAAGTGGTTTTCAACACTATCACAATTGCAAAAAGTGTTTTTTCAACACTAACACAAGTGCGAAAAGCGGATTTTCAACACTAACACAAGTGCGAAAAGTGGTTTTCAACACTATCACAAGTGCAAAAAGTATTTTTTCAACACTAACACAAGTGCGAAAAGTGGATTTTCAACACTAACACAAGTGCGAAAAGTGGTTTTCAACACTATCACAAGTGCAAAAAGTGTTTTTTCAACACTAACACATGTGCGAAAAGCGGATTTTCAAAACTAACACAAGTGCGAAAAGTGGTTTTTCAACACTATCACAAGTGCAAAAAGTGTTTTTGCCACACTAATACAAGTGCAAAAGTGGTTTCCTGCACCAACACAAGTGCGAAAAGTGGTTTCCTGCACCAACACAAGTGCGAAAAGTGGTTTTTCAACACTAACACAAGTGTGAAAAGTGGTTTTTCAACACTAACACAAGTGCGAAAAGTGGTTTTTCCACACTAACACAAGTGCAAAAAGTGGTTTTTCAACACTATCACAAGTGCAAAAAGTGTTTTTTCCACACTAATACAAGTGCAAAAGTGGTTTCCAGCACCAACACAAGTGCGTTTTCCACACTAATACAAGTGCAAAAGTGGTTTCCTGCACCAACACAAGTGCGAAAAGTGGTTTTTCAACACTAACACAAGTGCGAAAAGTGGTTTCCTGCACCAACACAAGTGGGAAAAGTGGATTTTCAACACTAACACAAGTGCGAAAAGTGGGTTTTCAACACTAACACAAGTGCGAAAAGTGTTTTTTCAACACTATCACAAGTGCAAAAAGTATTTTTTCAACACTAACACAAGTGCGAAAAGTGGATTTTCAACACTAACACAAGTGCGAAAAGTGGTTTTTCAACACTAACACAAGTGCGAAAAGTGTTTTTTCAACACTATCACAAGTGCAAAAAGTGTTTTTTCAACACTAACACAAGTGCGAAAAGTGGGTTTTCAACACTAACACAAGTGCGAAAAGTGGTTTTTCAACACTAACACAAGTGCGAAAAGTGGTTTTCCACACTAATACAAGTGCAAAAGTGGTTTCCTGCACCAACACAAGTGTAAAAAGTGGTTTTTCAACACTAACACAAGTGCGAAAAGTGGTTTTTCAACACCAACACAAGTGCGAAAAGTGGTTTTTCAACACTAACACAAGTGTGAAAAGTGGGGTTTCAACACTAACACAAGTGCGAAAAGTGGTTTTTCAACACTATCACAAGTGCAAAAAGTGTTTTTTCCACACTAATACAAGTGCAAAAGTGGTTTCCTGCACCAACACAAGTGCGTTTTCCACACTAATACAAGTGCAAAAGTGGTTTCCTGCACCAACACAAGTGCGAAAAGTGGTTTTTCAACACTAACACAAGTGTGAAAAGTGGGTTTTCAACACTAACACAAGTGCGAAAAGTGGTTTTTCAACACTATCACAAGTGCAAAAAGTGTTTTTTCCACACTAATACAAGTGCAAAAGTGGTTTCCTGCAACAACACAAGTGGGAAAAGTGGATTTTCAACACTAACACAAGTGCGAAAAGTGGGTTTTCAACACTAACACAAGTGCGAAAAGTGGTTTTTCAACACTATCACAAGTGCAAAAAGTGTTTTTTCAACACTAACACAAGTGCGAAAAGTGGATTTTCAAAACTAACACAAGTGCGAAAAGTGGTTTTTCAACACTATCACAAGTGCAAAAAGTGTTTTTTCCACACTAATACAAGTGCAAAAGTGGTTTCCTGCACCAACACAAGAGCGAAAAGTGGTTTTTCAACACTAACACAACTGCGAAAAGTGGTTTTTCAACACTAACACAAGTGCGAAAAGTGTTTTTTCAACACTAACACAAGTGCCCAAAGTGGTTTTCCACACTAATACAAATGCAAATGTGGTTTCCTGCACCAACACAAGTGCGTAAAGTGGATTTTCAACACTAACACAAGTGCGAAAAGTGGGTTTTCAACACTAACACAAGTGCGAAAAGTGGTTTTTCAACACTAACACAAGTGCGAAAAGTGGTTTTTCAACACTAACACAAGTGCGAAAAGTGGTTTTTCCACACTAATACAAGTGCAAAAGTGGTTTCCTGCACCAACACAAGTGCGAAAAGTGGTTTTTCAACACTAACACAAGTGCGAAAAGTGGTTTTTCAACAATATCACAAGTGCAAAAAGTGTTTTTTCCACACTAATACAAGTGCAAAAGTGGTTTCCTGCACCAACACAAGTGCGAAAAGTGGTTTTTCAACACTAACACAAGTGCGAAAAGTGGTTTTTCAACACTATCACAAGTGCAAAAAGTGTTTTTTCCACACTAATACAAGTGCAAAAGTGGTTTCCTGCACCAACACAAGTGCGAAAAGTGGGTTTTCAACACTAACACAAGTGCGAAAAGTGGTTTTTCAACACTATCACAAGTACAAAAAGTGTTTTTTCCACACTAATACAAGTGCAAAAGTGGTTTCCTGCACCAACACAAGTGGGAAAAGTGGATTTTCAACACTAACACAAGTGCGAAAAGTGGGTTTTCAACACTAACACAAGTGCGAAAAGTGGTTTCCTTCACCAACACCAGTGCGAAAAGTGGTTTTTCAACATTAACACAAGTGCCAAAAGTGGTTTTTCAACACTAACACAAGTGCGAAAAGTGGTTTTTCCACACTAATACAAGTGCAAAATTGGTTTCCTGCACCAACACAAGTGCGAAAAGTGGTTTTTCAACACTAACACAAGTGCGAAAAGTGGTTTTTCAACACTAACACAAGTGCGAAAAGTGGTTTTTCAACACTATCACAAGTGCAAAAAGTGTTTTTTCCACACTAATACAAGTGCAAAAGTGGTTTCCTGCACCAACACAAGTGCGAAAAGTGGATTTTCAACACTAACACAAGTGCGAAAAGTGGTTTTCAACACTATCACAATTGCAAAAAGTGTTTTTTCAACACTAACACAAGTGCGAAAAGCGGATTTTCAACACTAACACAAGTGCGAAAAGTGGTTTTCAACACTATCACAAGTGCAAAAAGTATTTTTTCAACACTAACACAAGTGCGAAAAGTGGATTTTCAACACTAACACAAGTGCGAAAAGTGGTTTTCAACACTATCACAAGTGCAAAAAGTGTTTTTTCAACACTAACACATGTGCGAAAAGTGGATTTTCAAAACTAACACAAGTGCGAAAAGTGGTTTTTCAACACTATCACAAGTGCAAAAAGTGTTTTTGCCACACTAATACAAGTGCAAAAGTGGTTTCCTGCACCAACACAAGTGCGAAAAGTGGTTTCCTGCACCAACACAAGTGCGAAAAGTGGTTTTTCAACACGAACACAAGTGTGAAAAGTGGTTTTTCAACACTAACACAAGTGCGAAAAGTGGTTTTTCAACACTAACACAAGTGCAAAAAGTGGTTTTTCAACACTATCACAAGTGCAAAAAGTGTTTTTTCCACACTAATACAAGTGCAAAAGTGGTTTCCAGCACCAACACAAGTGCGTTTTCCACACTAATACAGGTGCAAAAGTGGTTTCCTGCACCAACACAAGTGCGAAAAGTGGTTTTTCAACACTAACACAAGTGCGAAAAGTGGTTTCCTGCACCAACACAAGTGGGAAAAGTGGATTTTCAACACTAACACAAGTGCGAAAAGTGGGTTTTCAACACTAACACAAGTGCGAAAAGTGTTTTTTCAACACTATCACAAGTGCAAAAAGTATTTTTTCAACACTAACACAAGTGCGAAAAGTGGATTTTCAACACTAACACAAGTGCGAAAAGTGGTTTTTCAACACTAACACAAGTGCGAAAAGTGTTTTTTCAACACTATCACAAGTGCGAAAAGTGGGTTTTCAACACTAACACAAGTGCGAAAAGTGGTTTTTCAACACTAACACAAGTGCGAAAAGTGGTTTTCCACACTAATGCAAGTGCAAAAGTGGTTTCCTGCACCAACACAAGTGTAAAAAGTGGTTTTTCAACACTAACACAAGTGCGAAAAGTGGTTTTTCAACACCAACACAAGTGCGAAAAGTGGTTTTTCAACACTAACACAAGTGTGAAAAGTGGGTTTTCAACACTAACACAAGTGCAAAAAGTGGTTTTTCAACACTAACACAAGTGCGAAAAGTGGTTTTCCACACTAATGCAAGTGCAAAAGTGGTTTCCTGCACCAACACAAGTGTAAAAAGTGGTTTTTCAACACTAACACAAGTGCGAAAAGTGGTTTTTCAACACCAACACAAGTGCGAAAAGTGGTTTTTCAACACTAACACAAGTGTGAAAAGTGGGTTTTCAACACTAACACAAGTGCGAAAAGTGGTTTTTCAACACTATCACAAGTGCAAAAAGTGTTTTTTCCACACTAATACAAGTGCAAAAGTGGTTTCCTGCACCAACACAAGTGCGTTTTCCACACTAATACAAGTGCAAAAGTGGTTTCCTGCACCAACACAAGTGCGAAAAGTGGTTTTTCAACACTAACACAAGTGTGAAAAGTGGGTTTTCAACACTAACACAAGTGCGAAAAGTGGTTTTTCAACACTATCACAAGTGCAAAAAGTGTTTTTTCCACACTAATACAAGTGCAAAAGTGGTTTCCTGCACCAACACAAGTGGGAAAAGTGGATTTTCAACACTAACACAAGTGCGAAAAGTGGGTTTTCAACACTAACACAAGTGCAAAATGTGGTTTTTCAACACTATCACAAGTGCAAAAAGTGTTTTTTCAACACTAACACAAGTGCGAAAAGTGGATTTTCAAAACTAACACAAGTGCGAAAAGTGGTTTTTCAACACTATCACAAGTGCAAAAAGTGTTTTTTCCACACTAATACAAGTGCAAAAGTGGTTTCCTGCACCAACACAAGAGCGAAAAGTGGTTTTTCAACACTAACACAACTGCGAAAAGTGGTTTTTCAACACTAACACAAGTGCGAAAAGTGTTTTTTCAACACTAACACAAGTGCCCAAAGTGGTTTTCCACACTAATACAAATGCAAATGTGGCTTCCTGCACCAACACAAGTGCGTAAAGTGGATTTTCAACACTAACACAAGTGCGAAAAGTGGGTTTTCAACACTAACACAAGTGCGA
Organism: Myxine glutinosa; assembly: GCF_964187855.1. Lineage (NCBI taxonomy): Eukaryota > Metazoa > Chordata > Myxini > Myxiniformes > Myxinidae > Myxine > Myxine glutinosa. The sequence goes on from NC_136262.1 coordinate 17,878,581, forward strand.
AAAGTGGTTTTTCAACACTAACACAAGTGCGAAAAGTGGTTTTTCAACACTAACACAAGTGCGAAAAGTGGTTTTTCCACACTAATACAAGTGCAAAAGTGGTTTCCTGCACCAACACAAGTGCGAAAAGTGGTTTTTCAACACTAACACAAGTGCGAAAAGTGGTTTTTCAACAATATCACAAGTGCAAAAAGTGTTTTTTCCACACTAATACAAGTGCAAAAGTGGTTTCCTGCACCAACACAAGTGCGAAAAGTGGGTTTTCAACACTAACACAAGTGTGAAAAGTGGGTTTTCAACTCTAACACAAGTGCGAAAAGTGGTTTTTCAACACTATCACAAGTGCAAAAAGTGTTTTTTCCACACTAATACAAGTGCAAAAGTGGTTTCCTGCACCAACACAAGTGGGAAAAGTGGATTTTCAACACTAACACAAGTGCGAAAAGTGGGTTTTCAACACTAACACAAGTGCAAAATGTGGTTTTTCAACACTATCACAAGTGCAAAAAGTGTTTTTTCCACACTAATACAAGTGCAAAAGTGGTTTCCTGCACCAACACAAGTGGGAAAAGTGGATTTTCAACACTAACACAAGTGCGAAAAGTGGGTTTTCAACACTAACACAAGTGCGAAAAGTGGTTTCCTTCACCAACACCAGTGCGAAAAGTGGTTTTTCAACATTAACACAAGTGCGAAAAGTGGTTTTTCAACACTAACACAAGTGCGAAAAGTGGTTTTTCCACACTAATACAAGTGCAAAATTGGTTTCCTGCACCAACACAAGTGCGAAAAGTGGTTTTTCAACACTAACACAAGTGCGAAAAGTGGTTTTTCAACACTAACACAAGTGCGAAAAGTGGTTTTTCAACACTATCACAAGTGCAAAAAGTGTTTTTTCCACACTAATACAAGTGCAAAAGTGGTTTCCTGCACCAACACAAGTGCGAAAAGTGGATTTTCAACACTAACACAAGTGCGAAAAGTGGTTTTCAACACTATCATAATTGCAAAAGTGTTTTTTCAACACTAACACAAGTGCGAAAAGCGGATTTTCAACACTAACACAAGTGCGAAAAGTGGTTTTCAACACTATCACAAGTGCAAAAAGTATTTTTTCAACACTAACACAAGTGCAAAAAGTGGATTTTCAACACTAACACAAGTGCGAAAAGTGGTTTTCAACACTATCACAAGTGCAAAAAGAGTTTTTTCCACACTAATACAAGTGCAAAAGTGGTTTCCTGCACCAACACAAGTGCGAAAAGTGGTTTTTCAACACTAACACAACTGCGAAAAGTGGATTTTCAACACTAACACAAGTGCGAAAAGTGGGTTTTCAACACTAACACAAGTGCGAAAAGTGGTTTTTCAACACTAACACAAGTGCGAAAAGTGGTTTTTCAACACCAACACAAGTGCGAAAAGTGGTTTTTCAACACTAACACAAGTGTGAAAAGTGGGTTTTCAACACTAACACAAGTGCGAAAAGTGGTTTTTCAACACTATCACAAGTGCAAAAAGTGTTTTTTCCACACTAATACAAGTGCAAAAGTGGTTTCCTGCACCAACACAAGTGCGTTTTCCACACTAATACAAGTGCAAAAGTGGTTTCCTGCACCAACACAAGTGCGAAAAGTGGTTTTTCAACACTAACACAAGTGTGAAAAGTGGGTTTTCAACACTAACACAAGTGCGAAAAGTGGTTTTTCAACACTATCACAAGTGCAAAAAGTGTTTATACCACACTAATACAAGTGCAAAAGTGGTTTCCTGCACCAACACAAGTGGGAAAAGTGGATTTTCAACACTAACACAAGTGCGAAAAGTGGTTTTCAACACTATCACAAGTGCAAAAAGTGTTTTTTCAACACTAACACAAGTGCGAAAAGCGGATTTCCAACACTAACACAAGTGCGAAAAGTGGTTTTCAACACTATCACAAGTGCAAAAAGTGTTTTTTCAACACTAACAAAAGTGCGAAAAGTGGATTTTCAACACTAACACAAGTGCGAAAAGTGGTTTTCAACACTATCACAAGTGCAAAAAGTGTTTTTTCCACACTAATACAAGTGCAAAAGTGGTTTCCTGCACCAACACAAGTGCGAAAAGTGGATTTTCAACACTAACACAAGTGCGAAAAGTGGTTTTCAACACTATCACAATTGCAAAAAGTGTTTTTTCAACACTAACACAAGTGCGAAAAGCGGATTTTCAACACTAACACAAGTGCAAAAAGTGTTTTTTCCACACTAATACAAGTGCAAAAGTGGTTTCCTGCACCAACACAAGTGGGAAAAGTGGATTTTCAACACTAACACAAGTGCGAAAAGTGGGTTTTCAACACTAACACAAGTGCGAAAAGTGTTTTTTCAACACTAACACAAGTGCGAAAAGTGGGTTTTCAACACTAACACAAGTGCGAAAAGTGTTTTTTCAACACTATCACAAGTGCGAAAAGTGGATTTTCAACACTAACACAAGTGCGAAAAGTGGTTTTTCAACACTAACACAAGTGCGAAAAGTGTTTTTTCAACACTATCACAAGTGCAAAAAGTGTTTTTTCAACACTAACACAAGTGCGAAAAGTGGGTTTTCAACACTAACACAAGTGCGAAAAGTGGTTTTTCAACACTAACACAAGTGCGAAAAGTGGTTTTTCAACACTAACACAAGTGCGAAAAGTGGTTTTTCCACACTAATACAAGTGCAAAAGTGGTTTCCTGCACCAACACAAGTGCGAAAAGTGGTTTTTCAACACTAACACAAGTGCGAAAAGTGGTTTTTCAACAATATCACAAGTGCAAAAAGTGTTTTTTCCACACTAATACAAGTGCAAAAGTGGTTTCCTGCACCAACACAAGTGCGAAAAGTGGTTTTTCAACACTAACACAAGTGCGAAAAGTGGTTTTTCAACACTAACACAAGTGCGAAAAGTGGTTTTTCAACACTATCACAAGTGCAAAAAGTGTTTTTTCCACACTAATACAAGTGCAAAAGTGGTTTCCTGCACCAACACAAGTGCGAAAAGTGGATTTTCAACACTAACACAAGAGCGAAAAGTGGTTTTCAACACTATCACAATTGCAAAAAGTGTTTTTTCAACACTAACACAAGTGCGAAAAGCGGATTTTCAACACTAACACAAGTGCGAAAAGTGGTTTTCAACACTATCACAAGTGCAAAAAGTATTTTTTCAACACTAACACAAGTGCGAAAAGTGGATTTTCAACACTAACACAAGTGCGAAAAGTGGTTTTCAACACTATCACAAGTGCAAAAAGTGTTTTTTCAACACTAACACATGTGCGAAAAGCGGATTTTCAAAACTAACACAAGTGCGAAAAGTGGTTTTTCAACACTATCACAAGTGCAAAAAGTGTTTTTGCCACACTAATACAAGTGCAAAAGTGGTTTCCTGCACCAACACAAGTGCGAAAAGTGGTTTCCTGCACCAACACAAGTGCGAAAAGTGGTTTTTCAACACTAACACAAGTGTGAAAAGTGGTTTTTCAACACTAACACAAGTGCGAAAAGTGGTTTTTCCACACTAACACAAGTGCAAAAAGTGGTTTTTCAACACTATCACAAGTGCAAAAAGTGTTTTTTCCACACTAATACAAGTGCAAAAGTGGTTTCCAGCACCAACACAAGTGCGTTTTCCACACTAATACAAGTGCAAAAGTGGTTTCCTGCACCAACACAAGTGCGAAAAGTGGTTTTTCAACACTAACACAAGTGCGAAAAGTGGTTTCCTGCACCAACACAAGTGGGAAAAGTGGATTTTCAACACTAACACAAGTGCGAAAAGTGGGTTTTCAACACTAACACAAGTGCGAAAAGTGTTTTTTCAACACTATCACAAGTGCAAAAAGTATTTTTTCAACACTAACACAAGTGCGAAAAGTGGATTTTCAACACTAACACAAGTGCGAAAAGTGGTTTTTCAACACTAACACAAGTGCGAAAAGTGTTTTTTCAACACTATCACAAGTGCAAAAAGTGTTTTTTCAACACTAACACAAGTGCGAAAAGTGGGTTTTCAACACTAACACAAGTGCGAAAAGTGGTTTTTCAACACTAACACAAGTGCGAAAAGTGGTTTTCCACACTAATACAAGTGCAAAAGTGGTTTCCTGCACCAACACAAGTGTAAAAAGTGGTTTTTCAACACTAACACAAGTGCGAAAAGTGGTTTTTCAACACCAACACAAGTGCGAAAAGTGGTTTTTCAACACTAACACAAGTGTGAAAAGTGGGGTTTCAACACTGCGAAAAGTGGTTTTTCAACACTAACACAAGTGCGAAAAGTGGTTTTCCACACTAATACAAGTGCAAAAGTGGTTTCCTGCACCAACACAAGTGTAAAAAGTGGTTTTTCAACACTAACACAAGTGCGAAAAGTGGTTTTTCAACACCAACACAAGTGCGAAAAGTGGTTTTTCAACACTAACACAAGTGTGAAAAGTGGGTTTTCAACACTAACACAAGTGCGAAAAGTGGTTTTTCAACACTATCACAAGTGCAAAAAGTGTTTTTTCCACACTAATACAAGTGCAAAAGTGGTTTCCTGCAACAACACAAGTGGGAAAAGTGGATTTTCAACACTAACACAAGTGCGAAAAGTGGGTTTTCAACACTAACACAAGTGCGAAAAGTGGTTTTTCAACACTATCACAAGTGCAAAAAGTGTTTTTTCAACACTAACACAAGTGCGAAAAGTGGATTTTCAAAACTAACACAAGTGCGAAAAGTGGTTTTTCAACACTATCACAAGTGCAAAAAGTGTTTTTTCCACACTAATACAAGTGCAAAAGTGGTTTCCTGCACCAACACAAGAGCGAAAAGTGGTTTTTCAACACTAACACAACTGCGAAAAGTGGTTTTTCAACACTAACACAAGTGCGAAAAGTGTTTTTTCAACACTAACACAAGTGCCCAAAGTGGTTTTCCACACTAATACAAATGCAAATGTGGTTTCCTGCACCAACACAAGTGCGTAAAGTGGATTTTCAACACTAACACAAGTGCGAAAAGTGGGTTTTCAACACTAACACAAGTGCGAAAAGTGGTTTTTCAACACTAACACAAGTGCGAAAAGTGGTTTTTCAACACTAACACAAGTGCGAAAAGTGGTTTTTCCACACTAATACAAGTGCAAAAGTGGTTTCCTGCACCAACACAAGTGCGAAAAGTGGTTTTTCAACACTAACACAAGTGCGAAAAGTGGTTTTTCAACAATATCACAAGTGCAAAAAGTGTTTTTTCCACACTAATACAAGTGCAAAAGTGGTTTCCTGCACCAACACAAGTGCGAAAAGTGGTTTTTCAACACTAACACAAGTGCGAAAAGTGGTTTTTCAACACTATCACAAGTGCAAAAAGTGTTTTTTCCACACTAATACAAGTGCAAAAGTGGTTTCCTGCACCAACACAAGTGCGAAAAGTGGGTTTTCAACACTAACACAAGTGCGAAAAGTGGTTTTTCAACACTATCACAAGTACAAAAAGTGTTTTTTCCACACTAATACAAGTGCAAAAGTGGTTTCCTGCACCAACACAAGTGGGAAAAGTGGATTTTCAACACTAACACAAGTGCGAAAAGTGGGTTTTCAACACTAACACAAGTGCGAAAAGTGGTTTCCTTCACCAACACCAGTGCGAAAAGTGGTTTTTCAACATTAACACAAGTGCCAAAAGTGGTTTTTCAACACTAACACAAGTGCGAAAAGTGGTTTTTCCACACTAATACAAGTGCAAAATTGGTTTCCTGCACCAACACAAGTGCGAAAAGTGGTTTTTCAACACTAACACAAGTGCGAAAAGTGGTTTTTCAACACTAACACAAGTGCGAAAAGTGGTTTTTCAACACTATCACAAGTGCAAAAAGTGTTTTTTCCACACTAATACAAGTGCAAAAGTGGTTTCCTGCACCAACACAAGTGCGAAAAGTGGATTTTCAACACTAACACAAGTGCGAAAAGTGGTTTTCAACACTATCACAATTGCAAAAAGTGTTTTTTCAACACTAACACAAGTGCGAAAAGCGGATTTTCAACACTAACACAAGTGCGAAAAGTGGTTTTCAACACTATCACAAGTGCAAAAAGTATTTTTTCAACACTAACACAAGTGCGAAAAGTGGATTTTCAACACTAACACAAGTGCGAAAAGTGGTTTTCAACACTATCACAAGTGCAAAAAGTGTTTTTTCAACACTAACACATGTGCGAAAAGTGGATTTTCAAAACTAACACAAGTGCGAAAAGTGGTTTTTCAACACTATCACAAGTGCAAAAAGTGTTTTTGCCACACTAATACAAGTGCAAAAGTGGTTTCCTGCACCAACACAAGTGCGAAAAGTGGTTTCCTGCACCAACACAAGTGCGAAAAGTGGTTTTTCAACACGAACACAAGTGTGAAAAGTGGTTTTTCAACACTAACACAAGTGCGAAAAGTGGTTTTTCAACACTAACACAAGTGCAAAAAGTGGTTTTTCAACACTATCACAAGTGCAAAAAGTGTTTTTTCCACACTAATACAAGTGCAAAAGTGGTTTCCAGCACCAACACAAGTGCGTTTTCCACACTAATACAGGTGCAAAAGTGGTTTCCTGCACCAACACAAGTGCGAAAAGTGGTTTTTCAACACTAACACAAGTGCGAAAAGTGGTTTCCTGCACCAACACAAGTGGGAAAAGTGGATTTTCAACACTAACACAAGTGCGAAAAGTGGGTTTTCAACACTAACACAAGTGCGAAAAGTGTTTTTTCAACACTATCACAAGTGCAAAAAGTATTTTTTCAACACTAACACAAGTGCGAAAAGTGGATTTTCAACACTAACACAAGTGCGAAAAGTGGTTTTTCAACACTAACACAAGTGCGAAAAGTGTTTTTTCAACACTATCACAAGTGCGAAAAGTGGGTTTTCAACACTAACACAAGTGCGAAAAGTGGTTTTTCAACACTAACACAAGTGCGAAAAGTGGTTTTCCACACTAATGCAAGTGCAAAAGTGGTTTCCTGCACCAACACAAGTGTAAAAAGTGGTTTTTCAACACTAACACAAGTGCGAAAAGTGGTTTTTCAACACCAACACAAGTGCGAAAAGTGGTTTTTCAACACTAACACAAGTGTGAAAAGTGGGTTTTCAACACTAACACAAGTGCAAAAAGTGGTTTTTCAACACTAACACAAGTGCGAAAAGTGGTTTTCCACACTAATGCAAGTGCAAAAGTGGTTTCCTGCACCAACACAAGTGTAAAAAGTGGTTTTTCAACACTAACACAAGTGCGAAAAGTGGTTTTTCAACACCAACACAAGTGCGAAAAGTGGTTTTTCAACACTAACACAAGTGTGAAAAGTGGGTTTTCAACACTAACACAAGTGCGAAAAGTGGTTTTTCAACACTATCACAAGTGCAAAAAGTGTTTTTTCCACACTAATACAAGTGCAAAAGTGGTTTCCTGCACCAACACAAGTGCGTTTTCCACACTAATACAAGTGCAAAAGTGGTTTCCTGCACCAACACAAGTGCGAAAAGTGGTTTTTCAACACTAACACAAGTGTGAAAAGTGGGTTTTCAACACTAACACAAGTGCGAAAAGTGGTTTTTCAACACTATCACAAGTGCAAAAAGTGTTTTTTCCACACTAATACAAGTGCAAAAGTGGTTTCCTGCACCAACACAAGTGGGAAAAGTGGATTTTCAACACTAACACAAGTGCGAAAAGTGGGTTTTCAACACTAACACAAGTGCAAAATGTGGTTTTTCAACACTATCACAAGTGCAAAAAGTGTTTTTTCAACACTAACACAAGTGCGAAAAGTGGATTTTCAAAACTAACACAAGTGCGAAAAGTGGTTTTTCAACACTATCACAAGTGCAAAAAGTGTTTTTTCCACACTAATACAAGTGCAAAAGTGGTTTCCTGCACCAACACAAGAGCGAAAAGTGGTTTTTCAACACTAACACAACTGCGAAAAGTGGTTTTTCAACACTAACACAAGTGCGAAAAGTGTTTTTTCAACACTAACACAAGTGCCCAAAGTGGTTTTCCACACTAATACAAATGCAAATGTGGCTTCCTGCACCAACACAAGTGCGTAAAGTGGATTTTCAACACTAACACAAGTGCGAAAAGTGGGTTTTCAACACTAACACAAGTGCGAAAAGTGGTTTTTCAACACTAACACAAGTGCGAAAAGTGGTTTTTCAACACTAACACAAGTGCGAAAAGTGGTTTTTCCACACTAATACAAGTGCAAAAGTGGTTTCCTGCACCAACACAAGTGCGAAAAGTGGTTTTTCAACACTAACACAAGTGCGAAAAGTGGTTTTTCAACAATATCACAAGTGCAAAAAGTGTTTTTTCCACACTAATACAAGTGCAAAAGTGGTTTCCTGCACCAACACAAGTGCGAAAAGTGGGTTTTCAACACTAACACAAGTGTGAAAAGTGGGTTTTCAACTCTAACACAAGTGCGAAAAGTGGTTTTTCAACACTATCACAAGTGCAAAAAGTGTTTTTTCCACACTAATACAAGTGCAAAAGTGGTTTCCTGCACCAACACAAGTGGGAAAAGTGGATTTTCAACACTAACACAAGTGCGAAAAGTGGGTTTTCAACACTAACACAAGTGCAAAATGTGGTTTTTCAACACTATCACAAGTGCAAAAAGTGTTTTTTCAACACTAACACAAGTGCGAAAAGTGGATTTTCAAAACTAACACAAGTGCGAAAAGTGGTTTTTCAACACTATCACAAGTGCAAAAAGTGTTTTTTCCACACTAATACAAGTGCAAAAGTGGTTTCCTGCACCAACACAAGGGCGAAAAGTGGTTTTTCAACACTAACACAACTGCGAAAAGTGGTTTTTCAACACTAACACAAGTGCGAAAAGTGTTTTTTCAACACTAACACAAGTGCCCAAAGTGGTTTTCCACACTAATACAAATGCAAATGTGGCTTCCTGCACCAACACAAGTGCGTAAAGTGGATTTTCAACACTAACACAAGTGCGAAAAGTGGGTTTTCAACACTAACACAAGTGCGAAAAGTGGTTTTTCAACACTAACACAAGTGCGAAAAGTGGTTTTTCAACACTAACACAAGTGCGAAAAGTGGTTTTTCCACACTAATACAAGTGCAAAAGTGGTTTCCTGCACCAACACAAGTGCGAAAAGTGGTTTTTCAACACTAACACAAGTGCGAAAAGTGGTTTTTCAACAATATCACAAGTGCAAAAAGTGTTTTTTCCACACTAATACAAGTGCAAAAGTGGTTTCCTGCACCAACACAAGTGCGAAAAGTGGTTTTTCAACACGAACACAAGTGCGAAAAGTGGATTTTCAAAACTAACACAAGTGCGAAAAGTGGTTTTTCAACACTATCACAAGTGCAAAAAGTGTTTTTTCCACACTAATACAAGTGCAAAAGTGGTTTCCTGCACCAACACAAGAGCGAAAAGTGGTTTTTCAACACTAACACAACTGCGAAAAGTGGGTTTTCAACACTAACACAAGTGCGAAAAGTGGTTTCCTTCACCAACACCAGTGCGAAAAGTGGTTTTTCAACATTAACACAAGTGCCAAAAGTGGTTTTTCAACACTAACACAAGTGCGAAAAGTGGTTTTTCCACACTAATACAAGTGCAAAATTGGTTTCCTGCACCAACACAAGTGCGAAAAGTGGTTTTTCAACACTAACACAAGTGCGAAAAGTGGTTTTTCAACACTAACACAAGTGCGAAAAGTGGTTTTTCAACACTATCACAAGTGCAAAAAGTGTTTTTTCCACACTAATACAAGTGCAAAAGTGGTTTCCTGCACCAACACAAGTGCGAAAAGTGGATTTTCAACACTAACACAAGTGCGAAAAGTGGTTTTCAACACTATCACAATTGCAAAAAGTGTTTTTTCAACACTAACACAAGTGCGAAAAGCGGATTTTCAACACTAACACAAGTGCGAAAAGTGGTTTTCAACACTATCACAAGTGCAAAAAGTATTTTTTCAACACTAACACAAGTGCGAAAAGTGGATTTTCAACACTAACACAAGTGCGAAAAGTGGTTTTCAACACTATCACAAGTGCAAAAAGTGTTTTTTCAACACTAACACATGTGCGAAAAGCGGATTTTCAAAACTAACACAAGTGCGAAAAGTGGTTTTTCAACACTATCACAAGTGCAAAAAGTGTTTTTGCCACACTAATACAAGTGCAAAAGTGGTTTCCTGCACCAACACAAGTGCGAAAAGTGGTTTCCTGCACCAACACAAGTGCGAAAAGTGGTTTTTCAACACTAACACAAGTGTGAAAAGTGGTTTTTCAACACTAACACAAGTGCGAAAAGTGGTTTTTCAACACTAACACAAGTGCAAAAAGTGGTTTTTCAACACTATCACAAGTGCAAAAAGTGTTTTTTCCACACTAATACAAGTGCAAAAGTGGTTTCCAGCACCAACACAAGTGCGTTTTCCACACTAATACAAGTGCAAAAGTGGTTTCCTGCACCAACACAAGTGCGAAAAGTGGTTTTTCAACACTAACACAAGTGCGAAAAGTGGTTTCCTGCACCAACACAAGTGGGAAAAGTGGATTTTCAACACTAACACAAGTGCGAAAAGTGGGTTTTCAACACTAACACAAGTGCGAAAAGTGTTTTTTCAACACTATCACAAGTGCAAAAAGTATTTTTTCAACACTAACACAAGTGCGAAAAGTGGATTTTCAACACTAACACAAGTGCGAAAAGTGGTTTTTCAACACTAACACAAGTGCGAAAAGTGTTTTTTCAACACTATCACAAGTGCGAAAAGTGGGTTTTCAACACTAACACAAGTGCGAAAAGTGGTTTTTCAACACTAACACAAGTGCGAAAAGTGGTTTTCCACACTAATGCAAGTGCAAAAGTGGTTTCCTGCACCAACACAAGTGTAAAAAGTGGTTTTTCAACACTAACACAAGTGCGAAAAGTGGTTTTTCAACACCAACACAAGTGCGAAAAGTGGTTTTTCAACACTAACACAAGTGTGAAAAGTGGGTTTTCAACACTAACACAAGTGCGAAAAGTGGTTTTTCAACACTAACACAAGTGCGAAAAGTGGTTTTCCACACTAATGCAAGTGCAAAAGTGGTTTCCTGCACCAACACAAGTGTAAAAAGTGGTTTTTCAACACTAACACAAGTGCGAAAAGTGGTTTTTCAACACCAACACAAGTGCGAAAAGTGGTTTTTCAACACTAACACAAGTGTGAAAAGTGGGTTTTCAACACTAACACAAGTGCGAAAAGGTGTTTTTCAACACTATCACAAGTGCAAAAAGTGTTTTTTCCACACTAATACAAGTGCAAAAGTGGTTTCCTGCACCAACACAAGTGCGTTTTCCACACTAATACAAGTGCAAAAGTGGTTTCCTGCACCAACACAAGTGCGAAAAGTGGTTTTTCAACACTAACACAAGTGTGAAAAGTGGGTTTTCAACACTAACACAAGTGCGAAAAGTGGTTTTTCAACACTATCACAAGTGCAAAAAGTGTTTATACCACACTAATACAAGTGCAAAAGTGGTTTCCTGCACCAACACAAGTGGGAAAAGTGGATTTTCAACACTAACACAAGTGCGAAAAGTGGGTTTTCAACACTAACACAAGTGCAAAATGTGGTTTTTCAACACTATCACAAGTGCAAAAAGTGTTTTTTCAACACTAACACAAGTGCGAAAAGTGGATTTTCAAAACTAACACAAGTGCGAAAAGTGGTTTTTCAACACTATCACAAGTGCAAAAAGTGTTTTTTCCACACTAATACAAGTGCAAAAGTGGTTTCCTGCACCAACACAAGAGCGAAAAGTGGTTTTTCAACACTAACACAACTGTGAAAAGTGGTTTTTCAACACTAACACAAGTGCCCAAAGTGGTTTTCCACACTAATACAAATGCAAATGTGGCTTCCTGCACCAACACAAGTGCGTAAAGTGGATTTTCAACACTAACACAAGTGCGAAAAGTGGGTTTTCAACACTAACACAAGTGCGAAAAGTGGTTTTTCAACACTAACACAAGTGCGAAAAGTGGTTTTTCAACACTAACACAAGTGCGAAAAGTGGTTTTTCCACACTAATACAAGTGCAAAAGTGGTTTCCTGCACCAACACAAGTGCGAAAAGTGGTTTTTCAACACTAACACAAGTGCGAAAAGTGGTTTTTCAACAATATCACAAGTGCAAAAAGTGTTTTTTCCACACTAATACAAGTGCAAAAGTGGTTTCCTGCACCAACACAAGTGCGAAAAGTGGTTTTTCAACACTAACACAAGTGCGAAAAGTGGTTTTTCAACACTATCACAAGTGCAAAAAGTGTTTTTTCCACACTAATACAAGTGCAAAAGTGGTTTCCTGCACCAACACAAGTGCGAAAAGTGGGTTTTCAACACTAACACAAGTGCGAAAAGTGGTTTTTCAACACTATCACAAGTACAAAAAGTGTTTTTTCCACACTAATACAAGTGCAAAAGTGGTTTCCTGCACCAACACAAGTGGGAAAAGTGGATTTTCAACACTAACACAAGTGCGAAAAGTGGGTTTTCAACACTAACACAAGTGCGAAAAGTGGTTTCCTTCACCAACACCAGTGCGAAAAGTGGTTTTTCAACATTAACACAAGTGCGAAAAGTGGTTTTTCAACACTAACACAAGTGCGAAAAGTGGTTTTTCCACACTAATACAAGTGCAAAATTGGTTTCCTGCACCAACACAAGTGCGAAAAGTGGTTTTTCAACACTAACACAAGTGCGAAAAGTGGTTTTTCAACACTAACACAAGTGCGAAAAGTGGTTTTTCAACACTATCACAAGTGCAAAAAGTGTTTTTTCCACACTAATACAAGTGCAAAAGTGGTTTCCTGCACCAACACAAGTGCGAAAAGTGGATTTTCAACACTAACACAAGTGCGAAAAGTGGTTTTCAACACTATCACAATTGCAAAAAGTGTTTTTTCAACACTAACACAAGTGCGAAAAGCGGATTTTCAACACTAACACAAGTGCGAAAAGTGGTTTTCAACACTATCACAAGTGCAAAAAGTGTTTTTTCAACACTAACACAAGTGCAAAAAGTGGATTTTCAACACTAACACAAGTGCGAAAAGTGGTTTTCAACACTATCACAAGTGCAAAAAGTGTTTTTTCAACACTAACACATGTGCGAAAAGTGGATTTTCAAAACTAAGACAAGTGCGAAAAGTGGTTTTTCAACACTATCACAAGTGCAAAAAGTGTTTTTTCCACACTAATACAAGTGCAAAAGTGGTTTCCTGCACCAACACAAGTGCGAAAAGTGGTTTCCTGCACCAACACAAGTGCGAAAAGTGGTTTTTCAACACTAACACAAGTGTAAAAAGTGGTTTTTCAACACTAACACAAGTGCGAAAAGTGGTTTTTCAACACTAACACAAGTGCAAAAAGTGGTTTTTCAACACTATCACAAGTGCAAAAAGTGTTTTTTCCACACTAATACAAGTGCAAAAGTGGTTTCCAGCACCAACACAAGTGCGTTTTCCACACTAATACAAGTGCAAAAGTGGTTTCCTGCACCAACACAAGTGCGAAAAGTGGTTTTTCAACACTAACACAAGTGCGAAAAGTGGGTTTTCGACACTAACACAAGTGCGAAAAGTGGTTTTTCAACACTATCACAAGTGCAAAAAGTGTTTTTTCCACACTAATACAAGTGCAAAAGTGGTTTCCTGCACCAACACAAGTGGGAAAAGTGGATTTTCAACACTAACACAAGTGCGAAAAGTGGGTTTTCAACACTAACACAAGTGCGAAAAGTGTTTTTTCAACACTATCACAAGTGCAAAAAGTATTTTTTCAACACTAACACAAGTGCGAAAAGTGGATTTTCAACACTAACACAAGTGCGAAAAGTGGTTTTTCAACACTAACACAAGTGCGAAAAGTGTTTTTTCAACACTATCACAAGTGCAAAAAGTGTTTTTTCAACACTAACACAAGTGCGAAAAGTGGGTTTTCAACACTAACACAAGTGCGAAAAGTGGTTTTTCAACACTAACACAAGTGCGAAAAGTGGTTTTTCAACACTAACACAAGTGCGAACAGTGGTTTTTCCACACTAATACAAGTGCAAAAGTGGTTTCCTGCACCAACACAAGTGCGAAAAGTGGTTTTTCAACACTAACACAAGTGCGAAAAGTGGTTTTTCAACAATATCACAAGTGCAAAAAGTGTTTTTTCCACACTAATACAAGTGCAAAAGTGGTTTCCTGCACCAACACAAGTGCGAAAAGTGGTTTTTCAACACTAACACAAGTGCGAAAAGTGGTTTTTCAACACTATCACAAGTGCAAAAAGTGTTTTTTCCACACTAATACAAGTGCAAAAGTGGTTTCCTGCACCAACACAAGTGCGAAAAGTGGGTTTTCAACACTAACACAAGTGCGAAAAGTGGTTTTTCAACACTATCACAAGTGCAAAAAGTGGTTTTTCCACACTAATACAAGTGCAAAAGTGGTTTCCTGCACCAACACAAGTGGGAAAAGTGGATTTTCAACACTAACACAAGTGCAAAAAGTGGGTTTTCAACACTACCACAAGTGCGAAAAGTGGTTTCCTTCACCAACACCAGTGCGAAAAGTGGTTTTTCAACATTAACACAAGTGCGAAAAGTGGTTTTTCAACACTAACACAAGTGCGAAAAGTGGTTTTTCCACACTAATACAAGTGCAAAAGTGGTTTCCTGCACCAACACAAGTGCGAAAAGTGGTTTTTCAACACTAACACAAGTGCGAAAAGTGGTTTTTCAACACTAACACAAGTGCGAAAAGTGGTTTTTCAACACTATCACAAGTGCAAAAAGTGTTTTTTCCACACTAATACAAGTGCAAAAGTGGTTTCCTGCACCAACACAAGTGCGAAAAGTGGATTTTCAACACTAACACAAGTGCGAAAAGTGGTTTTCAACACTATCACAAGTGCAAAAAGTGTTTTTTCAACACTAACACAAGTGCGAAAAGCGGATTTTCAACACTAACACAAGTGCGAAAAGTGGTTTTCAACACTATCACAAGTGCAAAAAGTGTTTTTTCAACACTAACACAAGTGCGAAAAGTGGATTTTCAACACTAACACAAGTGCGAAAAGTGGTTTTCAACACTATCACAAGTGCAAAAAGTGTTTTTTCAACACTAACACAAGTGCGAAAAGCGGCTTTTCAAAACTAACACAAGTGCGAAAAGTGGTTTTTCAACACTATCACAAGTGCAAAAAGTGTTTTTTCCACACTAATACAAGTGCAAAAGTGGTTTCCTGCACCAACACAAGTGCGAAAAGTGGTTTCCTGCACCAACACAAGTGCGAAAAGTGGTTTTTCAACACTAACACAAGTGCGAAAAGTGGTTTTTCAACAATATCACAAGTGCAAAAAGTGTTTTTTCCACACTAATACAAGTGCAAAAGTGGTTTCCTGCACCAACACAAGTGCGAAAAGTGGTTTTTCAACACTAACACAAGTGCGAAAAGTGGTTTTTCAACACTATCACAAGTGCAAAAAGTGTTTTTTCCACACTAATACAAGTGCAAAAGTGGTTTCCTGCACCAACACAAGTGCGAAAAGTGGGTTTTCAACACTAACACAAGTGCGAAAAGTGGTTTTTCAACACTATCACAAGTACAAAAAGTGTTTTTTCCACACTAATACAAGTGCAAAAGTGGTTTCCTGCACCAACACAAGTGGGAAAAGTGGATTTTCAACACTAACACAAGTGCGAAAAGTGGGTTTTCAACACTAACACAAGTGCGAAAAGTGGTTTCCTTCACCAACACCAGTGCGAAAAGTAGTTTTTCAACATTAACACAAGTGCGAAAAGTGGTTTTTCAACACTAACACAAGTGCGAAAAGTGGTTTTTCCACACTAATACAAGTGCAAAATTGGTTTCCTGCACCAACACAAGTGCGAAAAGTGGTTTTTCAACACTAACACAAGTGCGAAAAGTGGTTTTTCAACACTAACACAAGTGCGAAAAGTGGTTTTTCAACACTATCACAAGTGCAAAAAGTGTTTTTTCCACACTAATACAAGTGCAAAAGTGGTTTCCTGCACCAACACAAGTGCGAAAAGTGGATTTTCAACACTAACACAAGTGCGAAAAGTGGTTTTCAACACTATCACAATTGCAAAAAGTGTTTTTTCAACACTAACACAAGTGCGAAAAGCGGATTTTCAACACTAACACAAGTGCGAAAAGTGGTTTTCAACACTATCACAAGTGCAAAAAGTATTTTTTCAACACTAACACAAGTGCAAAAAGTGGATTTTCAACACTAACACAAGTGCGAAAAGTGGTTTTCAACACTATCACAAGTGCAAAAAGTGTTTTTTCAACACTAACACATGTGCGAAAAGCGGATTTTCAAAACTAAGACAAGTGCGAAAAGTGGTTTTTCAACACTATCACAAGGGCAAAAAGTGTTTTTTCCACACTAATACAAGTGCAAAAGTGGTTTCCTTCACCAACACAAGTGCGAAAAGTGGTTTCCTGCACCAACACAAGTGCGAAAAGTGGTTTTTCAACACTAACACAAGTGTGAAAAGTGGTTTTTCAACACTAACACAAGTGCGAAAAGTGGTTTTTCAACACTAACACAAGTGCAAAAAGTGGTTTTTCAACACTATCACAAGTGCAAAAAGTGTTTTTTCCACACTAATACAAGTGCAAAAGTGGTTTCCAGCACCAACACAAGTGCGTTTTCCACACTAATACAAGTGCAAAAGTGGTTTCCTGCACCAACACAAGTGTGAAAAGTGGTTTTTCAACACTAACACAAGTGCGAAAAGTGGGTTTTCGACACTAACACAAGTGCGAAAAGTGGTTTTTCAACACTATCACAAGTGCAAAAAGTGTTTTTTCCACACTAATACAAGTGCAAAAGTGGTTTCCTGCACCAACACAAGTGGGAAAAGTGGATTTTCAACACTAACACAAGTGCGAAAAGTGGGTTTTCAACACTAACACAAGTGCGAAAAGTGTTTTTTCAACACTATCACAAGTGCAAAAAGTATTTTTTCAACACTAACACAAGTGCGAAAAGTGGATTTTCAACACTAACACAAGTGCGAAAAGTGGTTTTTCAACACTAACACAAGTGCGAAAAGTGGGTTTTCAACACTAACACAAGTGCGAAAAGTGGTTTTTCAACACTATCACAAGTGCAAAAAGTGTTTTTTCAACACTAACACAAGTGCGAAAAGTGGGTTTTCAACACTAACACAAGTGCGAAAAGTGGTTTTTCAACACTAACACAAGTGCGAAAAGTGGTTTTTCAACACTAACACAAGTGCGAAAAGTGGTTTTTCCACACTAATACAAGTGCAAAAGTGGTTTCCTGCACCAACACAAGTGCGAAAAGTGGTTTTTCAACACTAACACAAGTGCGAAAAGTGGTTTTTCAACAATATCACAAGTGCAAAAAGTGTTTTTTCCACACTAATACAAGTGCAAAAGTGGTTTCCTGCACCAACACAAGTGCGAAAAGTGGTTTTTCAACACTAACACAAGTGCGAAAAGTGGTTTTTCAACACTATCACAAGTGCAAAAAGTGTTTTTTCCACACTAATACAAGTGCAAAAGTGGTTTCCTGCACCAACACAAGTGCAAAAAGTGGTTTTTCAACACTATCACAAGTGCAAAAAGTGTTTTTTCCAAACTAATACAAGTGCAAAAGTGGTTTCCAGCACCAACACAAGTGCGTTTTCCACACTAATACAAGTGCAAAAGTGGTTTCCTGCACCAACACAAGTGCGAAAAGTGGTTTTTCAACACTAACACAAGTGCGAAAAGTGGGTTTTCGACACTAACACAAGTGCGAAAAGTGGTTTTTCAACACTATCACAAGTGCAAAAAGTGTTTTTTCCACACTAATACAAGTGCAAAAGTGGTTTCCTGCACCAACAGAAGTGGGAAAAGTGGATTTTCAACACTAACACAAGTGCGAAAAGTGGGTTTTCAACACTAACACAAGTGCGAAAAGTGTTTTTTCAACACTATCACAAGTGCAAAAAGTATTTTTTCAACACTAACACAAGTGCGAAAAGTGGATTTTCAACACTAACACAAGTGCGAAAAGTGGTTTTTCAACACTAACACAAGTGCGAAAAGTGTTTTTTCAACACTATCACAAGTGCAAAAAGTGTTTTTTCAACACTAACACAAGTGCAAAAAGTGTTTTTTCAACACTAACACAAGTGCGAAAAGTGGGTTTTCAACACTAACACAAGTGCGAAAAGTGGTTTTTCAACACTAACACAAGTGCGAAAAGTGGTTTTTCAACACTAACACAAGTGCGAAAAGTGGTTTTTCAACAATATCACAAGTGCAAAAAGTGTTTTTTCCACACTAATACAAGTGCAAAAGTGGTTTCCTGCACCAACACAAGTGCGAAAAGTGGTTTTTCAACACTAACACAAGTGCGAAAAGTGGTTTTTCAACACTATCACAAGTGCAAAAAGTGTTTTTTCCACACTAATACAAGTGCAAAAGTGGTTTCCTGCACCAACACAAGTGCGAAAAGTGGGTTTTCAACACTAACACAAGTGCGAAAAGTGGTTTTTCAACACTATCACAAGTGCAAAAAGTGGTTTTTCCACACTAATACAAGTGCAAAAGTGGTTTCCTGCACCAACACAAGTGGGAAAAGTGGATTTTCAACACTAACACAAGTGCAAAAAGTGGGTTTTCAACACTACCACAAGTGCGAAAAGTGGTTTCCTTCACCAACACCAGTGCGAAAAGTGGTTTTTCAACATTAACACAAGTGCGAAAAGTGGTTTTTCAACACTAACACAAGTGCGAAAAGTGGTTTTTCCACACTAATACAAGTGCAAAAGTGGTTTCCTGCACCAACACAAGTGCGAAAAGTGGTTTTTCAACACTAACACAAGTGCGAAAAGTGGTTTTTCAACACTAACACAAGTGCGAAAAGTGGTTTTTCAACACTATCACAAGTGCAAAAAGTGTTTTTTCCACACTAATACAAGTGCAAAAGTGGTTTCCTGCACCAACACAAGTGCGAAAAGTGGATTTTCAACACTAACACAAGTGCGAAAAGTGGTTTTCAACACTATCACAAGTGCAAAAAGTGTTTTTTCAACACTAACACAAGTGCGAAAAGCGGATTTTCAACACTAACACAAGTGCGAAAAGTGGTTTTCAACACTATCACAAGTGCAAAAAGTGTTTTTTCAACACTAACACAAGTGCGAAAAGTGGATTTTCAACACTAACACAAGTGCGAAAAGTGGTTTTCAACACTATCACAAGTGCAAAAAGTGTTTTTTCAACACTAACACAAGTGCGAAAAGCGGCTTTTCAAAACTAACACAAGTGCGAAAAGTGGTTTTTCAACACTATCACAAGTGCAAAAAGTGGTTTTTCAACACTATCACAAGTGCAAAAAGTGTTTTTTCCACACTAATACAAGTGCAAAAGTGGTTTCCTGCACCAACACAAGTGCGAAAAGTGGTTTCCTGCACCAACACAAGTGCGAAAAGTGGTTTTTCAACACTAACACAAGTGCGAAAAGTGGTTTTTCAACAATATCACAAGTGCAAAAAGTGTTTTTTCCACACTAATACAAGTGCAAAAGTGGTTTCCTGCACCAACACAAGTGCGAAAAGTGGTTTTTCAACACTAACACAAGTGCGAAAAGTGGTTTTTCAACACTATCACAAGTGCAAAAAGTGTTTTTTCCACACTAATACAAGTGCAAAAGTGGTTTCCTGCACCAACACAAGTGCGAAAAGTGGGTTTTCAACACTAACACAAGTGCGAAAAGTGGTTTTTCAACACTATCACAAGTACAAAAAGTGTTTTTTCCACACTAATACAAGTGCAAAAGTGGTTTCCTGCACCAACACAAGTGGGAAAAGTGGATTTTCAACACTAACACAAGTGCGAAAAGTGGGTTTTCAACACTAACACAAGTGCGAAAAGTGGTTTCCTTCACCAACACCAGTGCGAAAAGTGGTTTTTCAACATTAACACAAGTGCGAAAAGTGGTTTTTCAACACTAACACAAGTGCGAAAAGTGGTTTTTCCACACTAATACAAGTGCAAAAGTGGTTTCCTGCACCAACACAAGTGGGAAAAGTGGATTTTCAACACTAACACAAGTGCGAAAAGTGGGTTTTCAACACTAACACAAGTGCAAAATGTGGTTTTTCAACACTATCACAAGTGCAAAAAGTGTTTTTTCAACACTAACACAAGTGCGAAAAGTGGATTTTCAAAACTAACACAAGTGCGAAAAGTGGTTTTTCAACACTATCACAAGTGCAAAAAGTGTTTTTTCCACACTAATACAAGTGCAAAAGTGGTTTCCTGCACCAACACAAGAGCGAAAAGTGGTTTTTCAACACTAACACAACTGCGAAAAGTGGTTTTTCAACACTAACACAAGTGCGAAAAGTGTTTTTTCAACACTAACACAAGTGCCCAAAGTGGTTTTCCACACTAATACAAATGCAAATGTGGCTTCCTGCACCAACACAAGTGCGTAAAGTGGATTTTCAACACTAACACAAGTGCGAAAAGTGGGTTTTCAACACTAACACAAGTGCGAAAAGTGGTTTTTCAACACTAACACAAGTGCGAAAAGTGGTTTTTCAACACTAACACAAGTGCGAAAAGTGGTTTTTCCACACTAATACAAGTGCAAAAGTGGTTTCCTGCACCAACACAAGTGCGAAAAGTGGTTTTTCAACACTAACACAAGTGCGAAAAGTGGTTTTTCAACAATATCACAAGTGCAAAAAGTGTTTTTTCCACACTAATACAAGTGCAAAAGTGGTTTCCTGCACCAACACAAGTGCGAAAAGTGGTTTTTCAACACTAACACAAGTGCGAAAAGTGGATTTTCAAAACTAACACAAGTGCGAAAAGTGGTTTTTCAACACTATCACAAGTGCAAAAAGTGTTTTTTCCACACTAATACAAGTGCAAAAGTGGTTTCCTGCACCAACACAAGAGCGAAAAGTGGTTTTTCAACACTAACACAACTGCGAAAAGTGGGTTTTCAACACTAACACAAGTGCGAAAAGTGGTTTCCTTCACCAACACCAGTGCGAAAAGTGGTTTTTCAACATTAACACAAGTGCCAAAAGTGGTTTTTCAACACTAACACAAGTGCGAAAAGTGGTTTTTCCACACTAATACAAGTGCAAAATTGGTTTCCTGCACCAACACAAGTGCGAAAAGTGGTTTTTCAACACTAACACAAGTGCGAAAAGTGGTTTTTCAACACTAACACAAGTGCGAAAAGTGGTTTTTCAACACTATCACAAGTGCAAAAAGTGTTTTTTCCACACTAATACAAGTGCAAAAGTGGTTTCCTGCACCAACACAAGTGCGAAGATTGGATTTTCAACACTAACACAAGTGCGAAAAGTGGTTTTCAACACTATCACAATTGCAAAAAGTGTTTTTTCAACACTAACACAAGTGCGAAAAGCGGATTTTCAACACTAACACAAGTGCGAAAAGTGGTTTTCAACACTATCACAAGTGCAAAAAGTATTTTTTCAACACTAACACAAGTGCGAAAAGTGGATTTTCAACACTAACACAAGTGCGAAAAGTGGTTTTCAACACTATCACAAGTGCAAAAAGTGTTTTTTCAACACTAAAACATGTGCGAAAAGCGGATTTTCAAAACTAACACAAGTGCGAAAAGTGGTTTTTCAACACTATCACAAGTGCAAAAAGTGTTTTTGCCACACTAATACAAGTGCAAAAGTGGTTTCCTGCACCAACACAAGTGCGAAAAGTGGTTTCCTGCACCAACACAAGTGCGAAAAGTGGTTTTTCAACACTAACACAAGTGTGAAAAGTGGTTTTTCAACACTAACACAAGTGCGAAAAGTGGTTTTTCAACACTAACACAAGTGCAAAAAGTGGTTTTTCAACACTATCACAAGTGCAAAAAGTGTTTTTTCCACACTAATACAAGTGCAAAAGTGGTTTCCAGCACCAACACAAGTGCGTTTTCAACACTAATACAAGTGCAAAAGTGGTTTCCTGCACCAACACAAGTGCGAAAAGTGGTTTTTCAACACTAACACAAGTGCGAAAAGTGGTTTCCTGCACCAACACAAGTGGGAAAAGTGGATTTTCAACACTAACACAAGTGCGAAAAGTGGGTTTTCAACACTAACACAAGTGCGAAAAGTGTTTTTTCAACACTATCACAAGTGCAAAAAGTATTTTTTCAACACTAACACAAGTGCGAAAAGTGGATTTTCAACACTAACACAAGTGCGAAAAGTGGTTTTTCAACACTAACACAAGTGCGAAAAGTGTTTTTTCAACACTATCACAAGTGCGAAAAGTGGGTTTTCAACACTAACACAAGTGCGAAAAGTGGTTTTTCAACACTAACACAAGTGCGAAAAGTGGTTTTCCACACTAATGCAAGTGCAAAAGTGGTTTCCTGCACCAACACAAGTGTAAAAAGTGGTTTTTCAACACTAACACAAGTGCGAAAAGTGGTTTTTCAACACCAACACAAGTGCGAAAAGTGGTTTTTCAACACTAACACAAGTGTGAAAAGTAGGTTTTCAACACTAACACAAGTGCGAAAAGTGGTTTTTCAACACTAACACAAGTGCGAAAAGTGGTTTTCCACACTAATGCAAGTGCAAAAGTGGTTTCCTGCACCAACACAAGTGTAAAAAGTGGTTTTTCAACACTAACACAAGTGCGAAAAGTGGTTTTTCAACACCAACACAAGTGCGAAAAGTGGTTTTTCAACACTAACACAAGTGTGAAAAGTGGGTTTTCAACACTAACACAAGTGCGAAAAGTGGTTTTTCAACACTATCACAAGTGCAAAAAGTGTTTTTTCCACACTAATACAAGTGCAAAAGTGGTTTCCTGCACCAACACAAGTGCGTTTTCCACACTAATACAAGTGCAAAAGTGGTTTCCTGCACCAACACAAGTGCGAAAAGTGGTTTTTCAACACTAACACAAGTGTGAAAAGTGGGTTTTCAACACTAACACAAGTACGAAAAGTGGTTTTTCAACACTATCACAAGTGCAAAAAGTGTTTATACCACACTAATACAAGTGCAAAAGTGGTTTCCTGCACCAACACAAGTGGGAAAAGTGGATTTTCAACACTAACACAAGTGCGAAAAGTGGGTTTTCAACACTAACACAAGTGCAAAATGTGGTTTTTCAACACTATCACAAGTGCAAAAAGTGTTTTTTCAACACTAACACAAGTGCGAAAAGTGGGATTTTCAAACTAACACAAGTGCGAAAAGTGGTTTTTCAACACTATCACAAGTGCAAAAAGTGTTTTTTCCACACTAATACAAGTGCAAAAGTGGTTTCCTGCACCAACACAAGGGCGAAAAGTGGTTTTTCAACACTAACACAACTGCGAAAAGTGGTTTTTCAACACTAACACAAGTGCCCAAAGTGGTTTTCCACACTAATACAAATGCAAATGTGGCTTCCTGCACCAACACAAGTGCGTAAAGTGGATTTTCAACACTAACACAAGTGCGAAAAGTGGGTTTTCAACACTAACACAAGTGCGAAAGTGGTTTTTCAACACTAACACAAGTGCGAAAAGTGGTTTTTCAACACTAACACAAGTGCGAAAAGTGGTTTTTCCACACTAATACAAGTGCAAAAGTGGTTTCCTGCACCAACACAAGTGCGAAAAGTGGTTTTTCAACACTAACACAAGTGCGAAAAGTGGTTTTTCAACAATATCACAAGTGCAAAAAGTGTTTTTTCCACACTAATACAAGTGCAAAAGTGGTTTCCTGCACCAACACAAGTGCGAAAAGTGGTTTTTCAACACTAACACAAGTGCGAAAAGTGGTTTTTCAACACTATCACAAGTGCAAAAAGTGTTTTTTCCACACTAATACAAGTGCAAAAGTGGTTTCCTGCACCAACACAAGTGCGAAAAGTGGGTTTTCAACACTAACACAAGTGCGAAAAGTGGTTTTTCAACACTATCACAAGTACAAAAAGTGTTTTTCCACACTAATACAAGTGCAAAAGTGGTTTCCTGCACCAACACAAGTGGGAAAAGTGGATTTTCAACACTAACACAAGTGCGAAAAGTGGGTTTTCAACACTAACACAAGTGCGAAAAGTGGTTTCCTTCACCAACACCAGTGCGAAAAGTGTGTTTTTCAACATTAACACAAGTGCGAAAAGTGGTTTTTCAACACTAACACAAGTGCGAAAAGTGGTTTTTCCACACTAATACAAGTGCAAAAGTGGTTTCCTGCACCAACACAAGTGGGAAAAGTGGATTTTCAACACTAACACAAGTGCGAAAAGTGGGTTTTCAACACTAACACAAGTGCAAAATGTGGTTTTTCAACACTATCACAAGTGCAAAAAGTGTTTTTTCAACACTAACACAAGTGCGAAAAGTGGATTTTCAAAACTAACACAAGTGCGAAAAGTGGTTTTTCAACACTATCACAAGTGCAAAAAGTGTTTTTTCCACACTAATACAAGTGCAAAAGTGGTTTCCTGCACCAACACAAGAGCGAAAAGTGGTTTTTCAACACTAACACAACTGCGAAAAGTGGTTTTTCAACACTAACACAAGTGCGAAAAGTGTTTTTTCAACACTAACACAAGTGCCCAAAGTGGTTTTCCACACTAATACAAATGCAAATGTGGCTTCCTGCACCAACACAAGTGCGTAAAGTGGATTTTCAACACTAACACAAGTGCGAAAAGTGGGTTTTCAACACTAACACAAGTGCGAAAAGTGGTTTTTCAACACTAACACAAGTGCGAAAAGTGGTTTTTCAACACTAACACAAGTGCGAAAAGTGGTTTTTCCACACTAATACAAGTGCAAAAGTGGTTTCCTGCACCAACACAAGTGCGAAAAGTGGTTTTTCAACACTAACACAAGTGCGAAAAGTGGTTTTTCAACAATATCACAAGTGCAAAAAGTGTTTTTTCCACACTAATACAAGTGCAAAAGTGGTTTCCTGCACCAACACAAGTGCGAAAAGTGGTTTTTCAACACTAACACAAGTGCGAAAAGTGGATTTTCAAAACTAACACAAGTGCGAAAAGTGGTTTTTCAACACTATCACAAGTGCAAAAAGTGTTTTTTTCCACACTAATACAAGTGCAAAAGTGGTTTCCTGCACCAACACAAGAGCGAAAAGTGGTTTTTCAACACTAACACAACTGCGAAAAGTGGGTTTTCAACACTAACACAAGTGCGAAAAGTGGTTTCCTTCACCAACACCAGTGCGAAAAGTGGTTTTTCAACATTAACACAAGTGCCAAAAGTGGTTTTTCAACACTAACACAAGTGCGAAAAGTGGTTTTTCCACACTAATACAAGTGCAAAATTGGTTTCCTGCACCAACACAAGTGTGAAAAGTGGTTTTTCAACACTAACACAAGTGCGAAAAGTGGTTTTTCAACACTAACACAAGTGCGAAAAGTGGTTTTTCAACACTATCACAAGTGCAAAAAGTGTTTTTTTCCACACTAATACAAGTGCAAAAGTGGTTTCCTGCACCAACACAAGTGCGAAGATTGGATTTTCAACACTAACACAAGTGCGAAAAGTGGTTTTCAACACTATCACAATTGCAAAAGTGTTTTTTCAACACTAACACAAGTGCGAAAAGCGGATTTTCAACACTAACACAAGTGCGAAAAGTGGTTTTCAACACTATCACAAGTGCAAAAAGTATTTTTTCAACACTAACACAAGTGCGAAAAGTGGATTTTCAACACTAACACAAGTGCGAAAAGTGGTTTTCAACACTATCACAAGTGCAAAAAGTGTTTTTTCAACACTAACACATGTGCGAAAAGCGGATTTCAAAACTAACACAAGTGCGAAAAGTGGTTTTTCAACACTATCACAAGTGCAAAAAGTGTTTTTGCCACACTAATACAAGTGCAAAAGTGGTTTCCTGCACCAACACAAGTGCGAAAAGTGGTTTCCTGCACCAACACAAGTGCGAAAAGTGGTTTTTCAACACTAACACAAGTGTGAAAAGTGGTTTTTCAACACTAACACAAGTGCGAAAAGTGGTTTTTCAACACTAACACAAGTGCAAAAAGTGGTTTTTCAACACTATCACAAGTGCAAAAAGTGTTTTTTCCACACTAATACAAGTGCAAAAAGTGGTTTCCAGCACCAACACAAGTGCGTTTTCAACACTAATACAAGTGCAAAAGTGGTTTCCTGCACCAACACAAGTGCGAAAAAGTGGTTTTTCAACACTAACACAAGTGCGAAAAGTGGTTTCCTGCACCAACACAAGTGGGAAAAGTGGATTTTCAACACTAACACAAGTGCGAAAAGTGGGTTTTCAACACTAACACAAGTGCGAAAAGTGTTTTTTCAACACTATCACAAGTGCAAAAAGTATTTTTTCAACACTAACACAAGTGCGAAAAGTGGATTTTCAACACTAACACAAGTGCGAAAAGTGGTTTTTCAACACTAACACAAGTGCGAAAAGTGTTTTTTCAACACTATCACAAGTGCGAAAAGTGGGTTTTCAACACTAACACAAGTGCGAAAAGTGGTTTTTCAACACTAACACAAGTGCGAAAAGTGGTTTTCCACACTAATGCAAGTGCAAAAGTGGTTTCCTGCACCAACACAAGTGTAAAAAGTGGTTTTTCAACACTAACACAAGTGCGAAAAGTGGTTTTTCAACACCAACACAAGTGCGAAAAGTGGTTTTTCAACACTAACACAAGTGTGAAAAGTGGGTTTTCAACACTAACACAAGTGCGAAAAGTGGTTTTTCAACACTAACACAAGTGCGAAAAGTGGTTTTCCACACTAATGCAAGTGCAAAAGTGGTTTCCTGCACCAACACAAGTGTAAAAAGTGGTTTTTCAACACTAACACAAGTGCGAAAAGTGGTTTTTCAACACCAACACAAGTGCGAAAGTTAAGTTTTCAACACTAACACAAGTGTGAAAAGTGGGTTTTCAACACTAACACAAGTGCGAAAAGTGGTTTTTCAACACTATCACAAGTGCAAAAAGTGTTTTTTCCACACTAATACAAGTGCAAAAGTGGTTTCCTGCACCAACACAAGTGCGTTTTCCACACTAATACAAGTGCAAAAGTGGTTTCCTGCACCAACACAAGTGCGAAAAGTGGTTTTTCAACACTAACACAAGTGTGAAAAGTGGGTTTTCAACACTAACACAAGTGCGAAAAGTGGTTTTTCAACACTATCACAAGTGCAAAAAGTGTTTATACCACACTAATACAAGTGCAAAAGTGGTTTCCTGCACCAACACAAGTGGGAAAAGTGGATTTTCAACACTAACACAAGTGCGAAAAGTGGGTTTTCAACACTAACACAAGTGCAAAATGTGGTTTTTCAACACTATCACAAGTGCAAAAAGTGTTTTTTCAACACTAACACAAGTGCGAAAAGTGGATTTTCAAAACTAACACAAGTGCGAAAAGTGGTTTTTCAACACTATCACAAGTGCAAAAAGTGTTTTTTCCACACTAATACAAGTGCAAAAGTGGTTTCCTGCACCAACACAAGGGCGAAAAGTGGTTTTTCAACACTAACACAACTGCGAAAAGTGGTTTTTCAACACTAACACAAGTGCCCAAAGTGGTTTTCCACACTAATACAAATGCAAATGTGGCTTCCTGCACCAACACAAGTGCGTAAAGTGGATTTTCAACACTAACACAAGTGCGAAAAGTGGGTTTTCAACACTAACACAAGTGCGAAAAGTGGTTTTTCAACACTAACACAAGTGCGAAAAGTGGTTTTTCAACACTAACACAAGTGCGAAAAGTGGTTTTTCCACACTAATACAAGTGCAAAAGTGGTTTCCTGCACCAACACAAGTGCGAAAAGTGGTTTTTCAACACTAACACAAGTGCGAAAAGTGGTTTTTCAACAATATCACAAGTGCAAAAAGTGTTTTTTCCACACTAATACAAGTGCAAAAGTGGTTTCCTGCACCAACACAAGTGCGAAAAGTGGTTTTTCAACACTAACACAAGTGCGAAAAGTGGTTTTTCAACACTATCACAAGTGCAAAAAGTGTTTTTTCCACACTAATACAAGTGCAAAAGTGGTTTCCTGCACCAACACAAGTGCGAAAAGTGGGTTTTCAACACTATCACAAGTGCAAAAAGTGTTTTTTCAACACTAACACAAGTGCGAAAAGCGGCTTTTCAAAACTAACACAAGTGCGAAAAGTGGTTTTTCAACACTATCACAAGTGCAAAAAGTGGTTTTTCAACACTATCACAAGTGCAAAAAGTGTTTTTTCCACACTAATACAAGTGCAAAAGTGGGTTTCCTGCACCAACACAAGTGCGAAAAGTGGTTTCCTGCACCAACACAAGTGCGAAAAGTGGTTTTTCAACACTAACACAAGTGCGAAAAGTGGTTTTTCAACAATATCACAAGTGCAAAAAGTGTTTTTTCCACACTAATACAAGTGCAAAAGTGGTTTCCTGCACCAACACAAGTGCGAAAAGTGGTTTTTCAACACTAACACAAGTGCGAAAAGTGGTTTTTCAACACTATCACAAGTGCAAAAAGTGTTTTTTCCACACTAATACAAGTGCAAAAGTGGTTTCCTGCACCAACACAAGTGCGAAAAGTGGGTTTTCAACACTAACACAAGTGCGAAAAGTGGTTTTTCAACACTATCACAAGTACAAAAAGTGTTTTTTCCACACTAATACAAGTGCAAAAGTGGTTTCCTGCACCAACACAAGTGGGAAAAGTGGATTTTCAACACTAACACAAGTGCGAAAAGTGGGTTTTCAACACTAACACAAGTGCGAAAAGTGGTTTCCTTCACCAACACCAGTGCGAAAAGTGGTTTTTCAACATTAACACAAGTGCGAAAAGTGGTTTTTCAACACTAACACAAGTGCGAAAAGTGGTTTTTCCACACTAATACAAGTGCAAAAGTGGTTTCCTGCACCAACACAAGTGGGAAAAGTGGATTTTCAACACTAACACAAGTGCGAAAAGTGGGTTTTCAACACTAACACAAGTGCAAAATGTGGTTTTTCAACACTATCACAAGTGCAAAAAGTGTTTTTTCAACACTAACACAAGTGCGAAAAGTGGATTTTCAAAACTAACACAAGTGCGAAAAGTGGTTTTTCAACACTATCACAAGTGCAAAAAGTGTTTTTTCCACACTAATACAAGTGCAAAAGTGGTTTCCTGCACCAACACAAGAGCGAAAAGTGGTTTTTCAACACTAACACAACTGCGAAAAGTGGTTTTTCAACACTAACACAAGTGCGAAAAGTGTTTTTTCAACACTAACACAAGTGCCCAAAGTGGTTTTCCACACTAATACAAATGCAAATGTGGCTTCCTGCACCAACACAAGTGCGTAAAGTGGATTTTCAACACTAACACAAGTGCGAAAAGTGGGTTTTCAACACTAACACAAGTGCGAAAAGTGGTTTTTCAACACTAACACAAGTGCGAAAAGTGGTTTTTCAACACTAACACAAGTGCGAAAAGTGGTTTTTCCACACTAATACAAGTGCAAAAGTGGTTTCCTGCACCAACACAAGTGCGAAAAGTGGTTTTTCAACACTAACACAAGTGCGAAAAGTGGTTTTTCAACAATATCACAAGTGCAAAAAGTGTTTTTTCCACACTAATACAAGTGCAAAAGTGGTTTCCTGCACCAACACAAGTGCGAAAAGTGGTTTTTCAACACTAACACAAGTGCGAAAAGTGGATTTTCAAAACTAACACAAGTGCGAAAAGTGGTTTTTCAACATTATCACAAGTGCAAAAAGTGTTTTTTCCACACTAATACAAGTGCAAAAGTGGTTTCCTGCACCAACACAAGAGCGAAAAGTGGTTTTTCAACACTAACACAACTGCGAAAAGTGGGTTTTCAACACTAACACAAGTGCGAAAAGTGGTTTCCTTCACCAACACCAGTGCGAAAAGTGGTTTTTCAACATTAACACAAGTGCCAAAAGTGGTTTTTCAACACTAACACAAGTGCGAAAAGTGGTTTTTCCACACTAATACAAGTGCAAAATTGGTTTCCTGCACCAACACAAGTGCGAAAAGTGGTTTTTCAACACTAACACAAGTGCGAAAAGTGGTTTTTCAACACTAACACAAGTGCGAAAAGTGGTTTTTCAACACTATCACAAGTGCAAAAAGTGTTTTTTCCACACTAATACAAGTGCAAAAGTGGTTTCCTGCACCAACACAAGTGCGAAGATTGGATTTTCAACACTAACACAAGTGCGAAAAGTGGTTTTCAACACTATCACAATTGCAAAAAGTGTTTTTTCAACACTAACACAAGTGCGAAAAGCGGATTTTCAACACTAACACAAGTGCGAAAAGTGGTTTTCAACACTATCACAAGTGCAAAAAGTATTTTTTCAACACTAACACAAGTGCGAAAAGTGGATTTTCAACACTAACACAAGTGCGAAAAGTGGTTTTCAACACTATCACAAGTGCAAAAAGTGTTTTTTCAACACTAAAACATGTGCGAAAAGCGGATTTTCAAAACTAACACAAGTGCGAAAAGTGGTTTTTCAACACTATCACAAGTGCAAAAAGTGTTTTTGCCACACTAATACAAGTGCAAAAGTGGTTTCCTGCACCAACACAAGTGCGAAAAGTGGTTTCCTGCACCAACACAAGTGCGAAAAGTGGTTTTTCAACACTAACACAAGTGTGAAAAGTGGTTTTTCAACACTAACACAAGTGCGAAAAGTGGTTTTTCAACACTAACACAAGTGCAAAAAGTGGTTTTTCAACACTATCACAAGTGCAAAAAGTGTTTTTTCCACACTAATACAAGTGCAAAAGTGGTTTCCAGCACCAACACAAGTGCGTTTTCAACACTAATACAAGTGCAAAAGTGGTTTCCTGCACCAACACAAGTGCGAAAAGTGGTTTTTCAACACTAACACAAGTGCGAAAAGTGGTTTCCTGCACCAACACAAGTGGGAAAAGTGGATTTTCAACACTAACACAAGTGCGAAAAGTGGGTTTTCAACACTAACACAAGTGCGAAAAGTGTTTTTTCAACACTATCACAAGTGCAAAAAGTATTTTTTCAACACTAACACAAGTGCGAAAAGTGGATTTTCAACACTAACACAAGTGCGAAAAGTGGTTTTTCAACACTAACACAAGTGCGAAAAGTGTTTTTTCAACACTATCACAAGTGCGAAAAGTGGGTTTTCAACACTAACACAAGTGCGAAAAGTGGTTTTTCAACACTAACACAAGTGCGAAAAGTGGTTTTCCACACTAATGCAAGTGCAAAAGTGGTTTCCTGCACCAACACAAGTGTAAAAAGTGGTTTTTCAACACTAACACAAGTGCGAAAAGTGGTTTTTCAACACCAACACAAGTGCGAAAAGTGGTTTTTCAACACTAACACAAGTGTGAAAAGTGGGTTTTCAACACTAACACAAGTGCGAAAAGTGGTTTTTCAACACTAACACAAGTGCGAAAAGTGGTTTTCCACACTAATGCAAGTGCAAAAGTGGTTTCCTGCACCAACACAAGTGTAAAAAGTGGTTTTTCAACACTAACACAAGTGCGAAAAGTGGTTTTTCAACACCAACACAAGTGCGAAAAGTGGTTTTTCAACACTAACACAAGTGTGAAAAGTGGGTTTTCAACACTAACACAAGTGCGAAAAGTGGTTTTTCAACACTATCACAAGTGCAAAAAGTGTTTTTTCCACACTAATACAAGTGCAAAAGTGGTTTCCTGCACCAACACAAGTGCGTTTTCCACACTAATACAAGTGCAAAAGTGGTTTCCTGCACCAACACAAGTGCGAAAAGTGGTTTTTCAACACTAACACAAGTGTGAAAAGTGGGTTTTCAACACTAACACAAGTACGAAAAGTGGTTTTTCAACACTATCACAAGTGCAAAAAGTGTTTATACCACACTAATACAAGTGCAAAAGTGGTTTCCTGCACCAACACAAGTGGGAAAAGTGGATTTTCAACACTAACACAAGTGCGAAAAGTGGGTTTTCAACACTAACACAAGTGCAAAATGTGGTTTTTCAACACTATCACAAGTGCAAAAAGTGTTTTTTCAACACTAACACAAGTGCGAAAAGTGGATTTTCAAAACTAACACAAGTGCGAAAAGTGGTTTTTCAACACTATCACAAGTGCAAAAAGTGTTTTTTCCACACTAATACAAGTGCAAAAGTGGTTTCCTGCACCAACACAAGGGCGAAAAGTGGTTTTTCAACACTAACACAACTGCGAAAAGTGGTTTTTCAACACTAACACAAGTGCCCAAAGTGGTTTTCCACACTAATACAAATGCAAATGTGGCTTCCTGCACCAACACAAGTGCGTAAAGTGGATTTTCAACACTAACACAAGTGCGAAAAGTGGGTTTTCAACACTAACACAAGTGCGAAAAGTGGTTTTTCAACACTAACACAAGTGCGAAAAGTGGTTTTTCAACACTAACACAAGTGCGAAAAGTGGTTTTTCCACACTAATACAAGTGCAAAAGTGGTTTCCTGCACCAACACAAGTGCGAAAAGTGGTTTTTCAACACTAACACAAGTGCGAAAAGTGGTTTTTCAACAATATCACAAGTGCAAAAAGTGTTTTTTCCACACTAATACAAGTGCAAAAGTGGTTTCCTGCACCAACACAAGTGCGAAAAGTGGTTTTTCAACACTAACACAAGTGCGAAAAGTGGTTTTTCAACACTATCACAAGTGCAAAAAGTGTTTTTTCCACACTAATACAAGTGCAAAAGTGGTTTCCTGCACCAACACAAGTGCGAAAAGTGGGTTTTCAACACTAACACAAGTGCGAAAAGTGGTTTTTCAACACTATCACAAGTACAAAAAGTGTTTTTTCCACACTAATACAAGTGCAAAAGTGGTTTCCTGCACCAACACAAGTGGGAAAAGTGGATTTTCAACACTAACACAAGTGCGAAAAGTGGGTTTTCAACACTAACACAAGTGCGAAAAGTGGTTTCCTTCACCAACACCAGTGCGAAAAGTGGTTTTTCAACATTAACACAAGTGCGAAAAGTGGTTTTTCAACACTAACACAAGTGCGAAAAGTGGTTTTTCCACACTAATACAAGTGCAAAAGTGGTTTCCTGCACCAACACAAGTGGGAAAAGTGGATTTTCAACACTAACACAAGTGCGAAAAGTGGGTTTTCAACACTAACACAAGTGCAAAATGTGGTTTTTCAACACTATCACAAGTGCAAAAAGTGTTTTTTCAACACTAACACAAGTGCGAAAAGTGGATTTTCAAAACTAACACAAGTGCGAAAAGTGGTTTTTCAACACTATCACAAGTGCAAAAAGTGTTTTTTCCACACTAATACAAGTGCAAAAGTGGTTTCCTGCACCAACACAAGAGCGAAAAGTGGTTTTTCAACACTAACACAACTGCGAAAAGTGGTTTTTCAACACTAACACAAGTGCGAAAAGTGTTTTTTCAACACTAACACAAGTGCCCAAAGTGGTTTTCCACACTAATACAAATGCAAATGTGGCTTCCTGCACCAACACAAGTGCGTAAAGTGGATTTTCAACACTAACACAAGTGCGAAAAGTGGGTTTTCAACACTAACACAAGTGCGAAAAGTGGTTTTTCAACACTAACACAAGTGCGAAAAGTGGTTTTTCAACACTAACACAAGTGCGAAAAGTGGTTTTTCCACACTAATACAAGTGCAAAAGTGGTTTCCTGCACCAACACAAGTGCGAAAAGTGGTTTTTCAACACTAACACAAGTGCGAAAAGTGGTTTTTCAACAATATCACAAGTGCAAAAAGTGTTTTTTCCACACTAATACAAGTGCAAAAGTGGTTTCCTGCACCAACACAAGTGCGAAAAGTGGTTTTTCAACACTAACACAAGTGCGAAAAGTGGATTTTCAAAACTAACACAAGTGCGAAAAGTGGTTTTTCAACACTATCACAAGTGCAAAAAGTGTTTTTTCCACACTAATACAAGTGCAAAAGTGGTTTCCTGCACCAACACAAGAGCGAAAAGTGGTTTTTCAACACTAACACAACTGCGAAAAGTGGGTTTTCAACACTAACACAAGTGCGAAAAGTGGTTTCCTTCACCAACACCAGTGCGAAAAGTGGTTTTTCAACATTAACACAAGTGCCAAAAGTGGTTTTTCAACACTAACACAAGTGCGAAAAGTGGTTTTTCCACACTAATACAAGTGCAAAATTGGTTTCCTGCACCAACACAAGTGTGAAAAGTGGTTTTTCAACACTAACACAAGTGCGAAAAGTGGTTTTTCAACACTAACACAAGTGCGAAAAGTGGTTTTTCAACACTATCACAAGTGCAAAAAGTGTTTTTTCCACACTAATACAAGTGCAAAAGTGGTTTCCTGCACCAACACAAGTGCGAAGATTGGATTTTCAACACTAACACAAGTGCGAAAAGTGGTTTTCAACACTATCACAATTGCAAAAAGTGTTTTTTCAACACTAACACAAGTGCGAAAAGCGGATTTTCAACACTAACACAAGTGCGAAAAGTGGTTTTCAACACTATCACAAGTGCAAAAAGTATTTTTTCAACACTAACACAAGTGCGAAAAGTGGATTTTCAACACTAACACAAGTGCGAAAAGTGGTTTTCAACACTATCACAAGTGCAAAAAGTGTTTTTTCAACACTAACACATGTGCGAAAAGCGGATTTTCAAAACTAACACAAGTGCGAAAAGTGGTTTTTCAACACTATCACAAGTGCAAAAAGTGTTTTTGCCACACTAATACAAGTGCAAAAGTGGTTTCCTGCACCAACACAAGTGCGAAAAGTGGTTTCCTGCACCAACACAAGTGCGAAAAGTGGTTTTTCAACACTAACACAAGTGTGAAAAGTGGTTTTTCAACACTAACACAAGTGCGAAAAGTGGTTTTTCAACACTAACACAAGTGCAAAAAGTGGTTTTTCAACACTATCACAAGTGCAAAAAGTGTTTTTTCCACACTAATACAAGTGCAAAAGTGGTTTCCAGCACCAACACAAGTGCGTTTTCAACACTAATACAAGTGCAAAAGTGGTTTCCTGCACCAACACAAGTGCGAAAAGTGGTTTTTCAACACTAACACAAGTGCGAAAAGTGGTTTCCTGCACCAACACAAGTGGGAAAAGTGGATTTTCAACACTAACACAAGTGCGAAAAGTGGGTTTTCAACACTAACACAAGTGCGAAAAGTGTTTTTTCAACACTATCACAAGTGCAAAAAGTATTTTTTCAACACTAACACAAGTGCGAAAAGTGGATTTTCAACACTAACACAAGTGCGAAAAGTGGTTTTTCAACACTAACACAAGTGCGAAAAGTGTTTTTTCAACACTATCACAAGTGCGAAAAGTGGGTTTTCAACACTAACACAAGTGCGAAAAGTGGTTTTTCAACACTAACACAAGTGCGAAAAGTGGTTTTCCACACTAATGCAAGTGCAAAAGTGGTTTCCTGCACCAACACAAGTGTAAAAAGTGGTTTTTCAACACTAACACAAGTGCGAAAAGTGGTTTTTCAACACCAACACAAGTGCGAAAAGTGGTTTTTCAACACTAACACAAGTGTGAAAAGTGGGTTTTCAACACTAACACAAGTGCGAAAAGTGGTTTTTCAACACTAACACAAGTGCGAAAAGTGGTTTTCCACACTAATGCAAGTGCAAAAGTGGTTTCCTGCACCAACACAAGTGTAAAAAGTGGTTTTTCAACACTAACACAAGTGCGAAAAGTGGTTTTTCAACACCAACACAAGTGCGAAAAGTGGTTTTTCAACACTAACACAAGTGTGAAAAGTGGGTTTTCAACACTAACACAAGTGCGAAAAGTGGTTTTTCAACACTATCACAAGTGCAAAAAGTGTTTTTTCCACACTAATACAAGTGCAAAAGTGGTTTCCTGCACCAACACAAGTGCGTTTTCCACACTAATACAAGTGCAAAAGTGGTTTCCTGCACCAACACAAGTGCGAAAAGTGGTTTTTCAACACTAACACAAGTGTGAAAAGTGGGTTTTCAACACTAACACAAGTGCGAAAAGTGGTTTTTCAACACTATCACAAGTGCAAAAAGTGTTTATACCACACTAATACAAGTGCAAAAGTGGTTTCCTGCACCAACACAAGTGGGAAAAGTGGATTTTCAACACTAACACAAGTGCGAAAAGTGGGTTTTCAACACTAACACAAGTGCAAAATGTGGTTTTTCAACACTATCACAAGTGCAAAAAGTGTTTTTTCAACACTAACACAAGTGCGAAAAGTGGATTTTCAAAACTAACACAAGTGCGAAAAGTGGTTTTTCAACACTATCACAAGTGCAAAAAGTGTTTTTTCCACACTAATACAAGTGCAAAAGTGGTTTCCTGCACCAACACAAGGGCGAAAAGTGGTTTTTCAACACTAACACAACTGCGAAAAGTGGTTTTTCAACACTAACACAAGTGCCCAAAGTGGTTTTCCACACTAATACAAATGCAAATGTGGCTTCCTGCACCAACACAAGTGCGTAAAGTGGATTTTCAACACTAACACAAGTGCGAAAAGTGGGTTTTCAACACTAACACAAGTGCGAAAAGTGGTTTTTCAACACTAACACAAGTGCGAAAAGTGGTTTTTCAACACTAACACAAGTGCGAAAAGTGGTTTTTCCACACTAATACAAGTGCAAAAGTGGTTTCCTGCACCAACACAAGTGCGAAAAGTGGTTTTTCAACACTAACACAAGTGCGAAAAGTGGTTTTTCAACAATATCACAAGTGCAAAAAGTGTTTTTTCCACACTAATACAAGTGCAAAAGTGGTTTCCTGCACCAACACAAGTGCGAAAAGTGGTTTTTCAACACTAACACAAGTGCGAAAAGTGGTTTTTCAACACTATCACAAGTGCAAAAAGTGTTTTTTCCACACTAATACAAGTGCAAAAGTGGTTTCCTGCACCAACACAAGTGCGAAAAGTGGGTTTTCAACACTATCACAAGTACAAAAAGTGTTTTTTCCACACTAATACAAGTGCAAAAGTGGTTTCCTGCACCAACACAAGTGGGAAAAGTGGATTTTCAACACTAACACAAGGGCGAAAAGTGGGTTTTCAACACTAACACAAGTGCGAAAAGTGGTTTCCTTCACCAACACCAGTGCGAAAAGTGGTTTTTCAACATTAACACAAGTGCGAAAAGTGGTTTTTCAACACTAACACAAGTGCGAAAAGTGGTTTTTCCACACTAATACAAGTGCAAAATTGGTTTCCTGCACCAACACAAGTGCGAAAAGTGGTTTTTCAACACTAACACAAGTGCGAAAAGTGGTTTTTCAACACTAACACAAGTGCGAAAAGTGGTTTTTCAACACTATCACAAGTGCAAAAAGTGTTTTTTCCACACTAATACAAGTGCAAAAGTGGTTTCCTGCACCAACACAAGTGCGAAAAGTGGGTTTTCAACACTATCACAAGTACAAAAAGTGTTTTTTCCACACTAATACAAGTGCAAAAGTGGTTTCCTGCACCAACACAAGTGGGAAAAGTGGATTTTCAACACTAACACAAGGGCGAAAAGTGGGTTTTCAACACTAACACAAGTGCGAAAAGTGGTTTCCTTCACCAACACCAGTGCGAAAAGTGGTTTTTCAACATTAACACAAGTGCGAAAAGTGGTTTTTCAACACTAACACAAGTGCGAAAAGTGGTTTTTCCACACTAATACAAGTGCAAAATTGGTTTCCTGCACCAACACAAGTGCGAAAAGTGGTTTTTCAACACTAACACAAGTGCGAAAAGTGGTTTTTCAACACTAACACAAGTGCGAAAAGTGGTTTTTCAACACTATCACAAGTGCAAAAAGTGTTTTTTCCACACTAATACAAGTGCAAAAGTGGTTTCCTGCACCGACACAAGTGCGAAAAGTGGATTTTCAACACTAACACAAGTGCGAAAAGTGGTTTCAACACTATCACAATTGCAAAAAGTGTTTTTTCAACACTAACACAAGTGCGAAAAGCGGATTTTCAACACTAACACAAGTGCGAAAAGTGGTTTTCAACACTATCACAAGTGCAAAAAGTGTTTTTTCAACACTAACACAAGTGCAAAAAGTGGATTTTCAACACTAACACAAGTGCGAAAAGTGGTTTTCAACACTATCACAAGTGCAAAAAGTGTTTTTTCAACACTAACACATGTGCGAAAAGTGGATTTTCAAAACTAAGACAAGTGCGAAAAGTGGTTTTTCAACACTATCACAAGTGCAAAAAGTGTTTTTTCCACACTAATACAAGTGCAAAAGTGGTTTCCTGAACCAACACAAGTGCGAAAAGTGGTTTCCTGCACCAACACAAGTGCGAAAAGTGGTTTTTCAACACTAACACAAGTGTAAAAAGTGGTTTTTCAACACTAACACAAGTGCGAAAAGTGGTTTTTCAACACTAACACAAGTGCAAAAAGTGGTTTTTCAACACTATCACAAGTGCAAAAAGTGTTTTTTCCACACTAATACAAGTGCAAAAGTGGTTTCCAGCACCAACACAAGTGCGTTTTCCACACTAATACAAGTGCAAAAGTGGTTTCCTGCACCAACACAAGTGCGAAAAGTGGTTTTTCAACACTAACACAAGTGCGAAAAGTGGGTTTTCGACACTAACACAAGTGCGAAAAGTGGTTTTTCAACACTATCACAAGTGCAAAAAGTGTTTTTTCCACACTAATACAAGTGCAAAAGTGGTTTCCTGCACCAACACAAGTGGGAAAAGTGGATTTTCAACACTAACACAAGTGCGAAAAGTGGGTTTTCAACACTAACACAAGTGCGAAAAGTGTTTTTTCAACACTATCACAAGTGCAAAAAGTATTTTTTCAACACTAACACAAGTGCGAAAAGTGGATTTTCAACACTAACACAAGTGCGAAAAGTGGTTTTTCAACACTAACACAAGTGCAAAAAGTGTTTTTTCAACACTATCACAAGTGCAAAAAGTGTTTTTTCAACACTAACACAAGTGCGAAAAGTGGGTTTTCAACACTAACACAAGTG
Source organism: Myxine glutinosa (assembly GCF_964187855.1). Taxonomy (NCBI): domain Eukaryota; kingdom Metazoa; phylum Chordata; class Myxini; order Myxiniformes; family Myxinidae; genus Myxine; species Myxine glutinosa. Next base: position 17,917,709 of record NC_136262.1, read on the forward strand.
CGAAAAGTGGTTTTTCAACACTAACACAAGTGCGAAAAGTGGTTTTTCAACACTAACACAAGTGCGAACAGTGGTTTTTCCACACTAATACAAGTGCAAAAGTGGTTTCCTGCACCAACACAAGTGCGAAAAGTGGTTTTTCAACACTAACACAAGTGCGAAAAGTGGTTTTTCAACAATATCACAAGTGCAAAAAGTGTTTTTTCCACACTAATACAAGTGCAAAAGTGGTTTCCTGCACCAACACAAGTGCGAAAAGTGGTTTTTCAACACTAACACAAGTGCGAAAAGTGGTTTTTCAACACTATCACAAGTGCAAAAAGTGTTTTTTCCACACTAATACAAGTGCAAAAGTGGTTTCCTGCACCAACACAAGTGCGAAAAGTGGGTTTTCAACACTAACACAAGTGCGAAAAGTGGTTTTTCAACACTATCACAAGTGCAAAAAGTGGTTTTTCCACACTAATACAAGTGCAAAAGTGGTTTCCTGCACCAACACAAGTGGGAAAAGTGGATTTTCAACACTAACACAAGTGCAAAAAGTGGGTTTTCAACACTACCACAAGTGCGAAAAGTGGTTTCCTTCACCAACACCAGTGCGAAAAGTGGTTTTTCAACATTAACACAAGTGCGAAAAGTGGTTTTTCAACACTAACACAAGTGCGAAAAGTGGTTTTTCCACACTAATACAAGTGCAAAAGTGGTTTCCTGCACCAACACAAGTGCGAAAAGTGGTTTTTCAACACTAACACAAGTGCGAAAAGTGGTTTTTCAACACTAACACAAGTGCGAAAAGTGGTTTTTCAACACTATCACAAGTGCAAAAAGTGTTTTTTCCACACTAATACAAGTGCAAAAGTGGTTTCCTGCACCAATACAAGTGCGAAAAGTGGATTTTCAACACTAACACAAGTGCGAAAAGTGGTTTTCAACACTATCACAAGTGCAAAAAGTGTTTTTTCAACACTAACACAAGTGCGAAAAGCGGATTTTCAACACTAACACAAGTGCGAAAAGTGGTTTTCAACACTATCACAAGTGCAAAAAGTGTTTTTTCAACACTAACACAAGTGCGAAAAGTGGATTTTCAACACTAACACAAGTGCGAAAAGTGGTTTTCAACACTATCACAAGTGCAAAAAGTGTTTTTTCAACACTAACACAAGTGCGAAAAGCGGCTTTTCAAAACTAACACAAGTGCGAAAAGTGGTTTTTCAACACTATCACAAGTGCAAAAAGTGTTTTTTCCACACTAATACAAGTGCAAAAGTGGTTTCCTGCACCAACACAAGTGCGAAAAGTGGTTTCCTGCACCAACACAAGTGCGAAAAGTGGTTTTTCAACACTAACACAAGTGCGAAAAGTGGTTTTTCAACAATATCACAAGTGCAAAAAGTGTTTTTTCCACACTAATACAAGTGCAAAAGTGGTTTCCTGCACCAACACAAGTGCGAAAAGTGGTTTTTCAACACTAACACAAGTGCGAAAAGTGGTTTTTCAACACTATCACAAGTGCAAAAAGTGTTTTTTCCACACTAATACAAGTGCAAAAGTGGTTTCCTGCACCAACACAAGTGCGAAAAGTGGGTTTTCAACACTAACACAAGTGCGAAAAGTGGTTTTTCAACACTATCACAAGTACAAAAAGTGTTTTTTCCACACTAATACAAGTGCAAAAGTGGTTTCCTGCACCAACACAAGTGGGAAAAGTGGATTTTCAACACTAACACAAGTGCGAAAAGTGGGTTTTCAACACTAACACAAGTGCGAAAAGTGGTTTCCTTCACCAACACCAGTGCGAAAAGTGGTTTTTCAACATTAACACAAGTGCGAAAAGTGGTTTTTCAACACTAACACAAGTGCGAAAAGTGGTTTTTCCACACTAATACAAGTGCAAAATTGGTTTCCTGCACCAACACAAGTGCGAAAAGTGGTTTTTCAACACTAACACAAGTGCGAAAAGTGGTTTTTCAACACTAACACAAGTGCGAAAAGTGGTTTTTCAACACTATCACAAGTGCAAAAAGTGTTTTTTCCACACTAATACAAGTGCAAAAGTGGTTTCCTGCACCAACACAAGTGCGAAAAGTGGATTTTCAACACTAACACAAGTGCGAAAAGTGGTTTTCAACACTATCACAATTGCAAAAAGTGTTTTTTCAACACTAACACAAGTGCGAAAAGCGGATTTTCAACACTAACACAAGTGCGAAAAGTGGTTTTCAACACTATCACAAGTGCAAAAAGTATTTTTTCAACACTAACACAAGTGCAAAAAGTGGATTTTCAACACTAACACAAGTGCGAAAAGTGGTTTTCAACACTATCATAAGTGCAAAAAGTGTTTTTTCAACACTAACACATGTGCGAAAAGCGGATTTTCAAAACTAAGACAAGTGCGAAAAGTGGTTTTTCAACACTATCACAAGTGCAAAAAGTGTTTTTTCCACACTAATACAAGTGCAAAAGTGGTTTCCTTCACCAACACAAGTGCGAAAAGTGGTTTCCTGCACCAACACAAGTGCGAAAAGTGGTTTTTCAACACTAACACAAGTGTGAAAAGTGGTTTTTCAACACTAACACAAGTGCGAAAAGTGGTTTTTCAACACTAACACAAGTGCAAAAAGTGGTTTTTCAACACTATCACAAGTGCAAAAAGTGTTTTTTCCACACTAATACAAGTGCAAAAGTGGTTTCCAGCACCAACACAAGTGCGTTTTCCACACTAATACAAGTGCAAAAGTGGTTTCCTGCACCAACACAAGTGTGAAAAGTGGTTTTTCAACACTAACACAAGTGCGAAAAGTGGGTTTTCGACACTAACACAAGTGCGAAAAGTGGTTTTTCAACACTATCACAAGTGCAAAAAGTGTTTTTTCCACACTAATACAAGTGCAAAAGTGGTTTCCTGCACCACCACAAGTGGGAAAAGTGGATTTTCAACACTAACACAAGTGCGAAAAGTGGGTTTTCAACACTAACACAAGTGCGAAAAGTGTTTTTTCAACACTATCACAAGTGCAAAAAGTATTTTTTCAACACTAACACAAGTGCGAAAAGTGGATTTTCAACACTAACACAAGTGCGAAAAGTGGTTTTTCAACACTAACACAAGTGCGAAAAGTGTTTTTTCAACACTATCACAAGTGCAAAAAGTGTTTTTTCAACACTAACACAAGTGCGAAAAGTGGGTTTTCAACACTAACACAAGTGCGAAAAGTGGTTTTTCAACACTAACACAAGTGCGAAAAGTGGTTTTTCAACACTAACACAAGTGCGAAAAGTGGTTTTTCCACACTAATACAAGTGCAAAAGTGGTTTCCTGCACCAACACAAGTGCGAAAAGTGGTTTTTCAACACTAACACAAGTGCGAAAAGTGGTTTTTCAACAATATCACAAGTGCAAAAAGTGTTTTTTCCACACTAATACAAGTGCAAAAGTGGTTTCCTGCACCAACACAAGTGCGAAAAGTGGTTTTTCAACACTAACACAAGTGCGAAAAGTGGTTTTTCAACACTATCACAAGTGCAAAAAGTGTTTTTTCCACACTAATACAAGTGCAAAAGTGGTTTCCTGCACCAACACAAGTGCAAAAAGTGGTTTTTCAACACTATCACAAGTGCAAAAAGTGTTTTTTCCACACTAATACAAGTGCAAAAGTGGTTTCCAGCACCAACACAAGTGCGTTTTCCACACTAATACAAGTGCAAAAGTGGTTTCCTGCACCAACACAAGTGCGAAAAGTGGTTTTTCAACACTAACACAAGTGCGAAAAGTGGGTTTTCGACACTAACACAAGTGCGAAAAGTGGTTTTTCAACACTATCACAAGTGCAAAAAGTGTTTTTTCCACACTAATACAAGTGCAAAAGTGGTTTCCTGCACCAACAGAAGTGGGAAAAGTGGATTTTCAACACTAACACAAGTGCGAAAAGTGGGTTTTCAACACTAACACAAGTGCGAAAAGTGTTTTTTCAACACTATCACAAGTGCAAAAAGTATTTTTTCAACACTAACACAAGTGCGAAAAGAGGATTTTCAACACTAACACAAGTGCGAAAAGTGGTTTTTCAACACTAACACAAGTGCGAAAAGTGTTTTTTCAACACTATCACAAGTGCAAAAAGTGTTTTTTCAACACTAACACAAGTGCAAAAAGTGTTTTTTCAACACTAACACAAGTGCGAAAAGTGGGTTTTCAACACTAACACAAGTGCGAAAAGTGGTTTTTCAACACTAACACAAGTGCGAAAAGTGGTTTTTCAACACTAACACAAGTGCGAAAAGTGGTTTTTCAACAATATCACAAGTGCAAAAAGTGTTTTTTCCACACTAATACAAGTGCAAAAGTGGTTTCCTGCACCAACACAAGTGCGAAAAGTGGTTTTTCAACACTAACACAAGTGCGAAAAGTGGTTTTTCAACACTATCACAAGTGCAAAAAGTGTTTTTTCCACACTAATACAAGTGCAAAAGTGGTTTCCTGCACCAACACAAGTGCGAAAAGTGGGTTTTCAACACTAACACAAGTGCGAAAAGTGGTTTTTCAACACTATCACAAGTGCAAAAAGTGGTTTTTCCACACTAATACAAGTGCAAAAGTGGTTTCCTGCACCAACACAAGTGGGAAAAGTGGATTTTCAACACTAACACAAGTGCAAAAAGTGGGTTTTCAACACTACCACAAGTGCGAAAAGTGGTTTCCTTCACCAACACCAGTGCGAAAAGTGGTTTTTCAACATTAACACAAGTGCGAAAAGTGGTTTTTCAACACTAACACAAGTGCGAAAAGTGGTTTTTCCACACTAATACAAGTGCAAAAGTGGTTTCCTGCACCAACACAAGTGCGAAAAGTGGTTTTTCAACACTAACACAAGTGCGAAAAGTGGTTTTTCAACACTAACACAAGTGCGAAAAGTGGTTTTTCAACACTATCACAAGTGCAAAAAGTGTTTTTTCCACACTAATACAAGTGCAAAAGTGGTTTCCTGCACCAACACAAGTGCGAAAAGTGGATTTTCAACACTAACACAAGTGCGAAAAGTGGTTTTCAACACTATCACAAGTGCAAAAAGTGTTTTTTCAACACTAACACAAGTGCGAAAAGCGGATTTTCAACACTAACACAAGTGCGAAAAGTGGTTTTCAACACTATCACAAGTGCAAAAAGTGTTTTTTCAACACTAACACAAGTGCGAAAAGTGGATTTTCAACACTAACACAAGTGCGAAAAGTGGTTTTCAACACTATCACAAGTGCAAAAAGTGTTTTTTCAACACTAACACAAGTGCGAAAAGCGGCTTTTCAAAACTAACACAAGTGCGAAAAGTGGTTTTTCAACACTATCACAAGTGCAAAAAGTGGTTTTTCAACACTATCACAAGTGCAAAAAGTGTTTTTTCCACACTAATACAAGTGCAAAAGTGGTTTCCTGCACCAACACAAGTGCGAAAAGTGGTTTCCTGCACCAACACAAGTGCGAAAAGTGGTTTTTCAACACTAACACAAGTGCGAAAAGTGGTTTTTCAACAATATCACAAGTACAAAAAGTGTTTTTTCCACACTAATACAAGTGCAAAAGTGGTTTCCTGCACCAACACAAGTGCGAAAAGTGGTTTTTCAACACTAACACAAGTGCGAAAAGTGGTTTTTCAACACTATCACAAGTGCAAAAAGTGTTTTTTCCACACTAATACAAGTGCAAAAGTGGTTTCCTGCACCAACACAAGTGCGAAAAGTGGGTTTTCAACACTAACACAAGTGCGAAAAGTGGTTTTTCAACACTATCACAAGTACAAAAAGTGTTTTTTCCACACTAATACAAGTGCAAAAGTGGTTTCCTGCACCAACACAAGTGGGAAAAGTGGATTTTCAACACTAACACAAGTGCGAAAAGTGGGTTTTCAACACTAACACAAGTGCGAAAAGTGGTTTCCTTCACCAACACCAGTGCGAAAAGTGGTTTTTCAACATTAACACAAGTGCGAAAAGTGGTTTTTCAACACTAACACAAGTGCGAAAAGTGGTTTTTCCACACTAATACAAGTGCAAAATTGGTTTCCTGCACCAACACAAGTGCGAAAAGTGGTTTTTCAACACTAACACAAGTGCGAAAAGTGGTTTTTCAACACTAACACAAGTGCGAAAAGTGGTTTTTCAACACTATCACAAGTGCAAAAAGTGTTTTTTCCACACTAATACAAGTGCAAAAGTGGTTTCCTGCACCAACACAAGTGCGAAAAGTGGATTTTCAACACTAACACAAGTGCGAAAAGTGGGTTTTCAACACTAACACAAGTGCGAAAAGTGTTTTTTCAACACTATCACAAGTGCAAAAAGTATTTTTTCAACACTAACACAAGTGCGAAAAGTGGATTTTCAACACTAACACAAGTGCGAAAAGTGGTTTTTCAACACTAACACAAGTGCGAAAAGTGTTTTTTCAACACTATCACAAGTGCAAAAAGTGTTTTTTCAACACTAACACAAGTGCAAAAAGTGTTTTTTCAACACTAACACAAGTGCGAAAAGTGGGTTTTCAACACTAACACAAGTGCGAAAAGTGGTTTTTCAACACTAACACAAGTGCGAAAAGTGGTTTTTCAACACTAACACAAGTGCGAAAAGTGGTTTTTCAACAATATCACAAGTGCAAAAAGTGTTTTTTCCACACTAATACAAGTGCAAAAGTGGTTTCCTGCACCAACACAAGTGCGAAAAGTGGTTTTTCAACACTAACACAAGTGCGAAAAGTGGTTTTTCAACACTATCACAAGTGCAAAAAGTGTTTTTTCCACACTAATACAAGTGCAAAAGTGGTTTCCTGCACCAACACAAGTGCGAAAAGTGGGTTTTCAACACTAACACAAGTGCGAAAAGTGGTTTTTCAACACTATCACAAGTGCAAAAAGTGGTTTTTCCACACTAATACAAGTGCAAAAGTGGTTTCCTGCACCAACACAAGTGGGAAAAGTGGATTTTCAACACTAACACAAGTGCAAAAAGTGGGTTTTCAACACTACCACAAGTGCGAAAAGTGGTTTCCTTCACCAACACCAGTGCGAAAAGTGGTTTTTCAACATTAACACAAGTGCGAAAAGTGGTTTTTCAACACTAACACAAGTGCGAAAAGTGGTTTTTCCACACTAATACAAGTGCAAAAGTGGTTTCCTGCACCAACACAAGTGCGAAAAGTGGTTTTTCAACACTAACACAAGTGCGAAAAGTGGTTTTTCAACACTAACACAAGTGCGAAAAGTGGTTTTTCAACACTATCACAAGTGCAAAAAGTGTTTTTTCCACACTAATACAAGTGCAAAAGTGGTTTCCTGCACCAACACAAGTGCGAAAAGTGGATTTTCAACACTAACACAAGTGCGAAAAGTGGTTTTCAACACTATCACAAGTGCAAAAAGTGTTTTTTCAACACTAACACAAGTGCGAAAAGCGGATTTTCAACACTAACACAAGTGCGAAAAGTGGTTTTCAACACTATCACAAGTGCAAAAAGTGTTTTTTCAATACTAACACAAGTGCGAAAAGTGGATTTTCAACACTAACACAAGTGCGAAAAGTGGTTTTCAACACTATCACAAGTGCAAAAAGTGTTTTTTCAACACTAACACAAGTGCGAAAAGCGGCTTTTCAAAACTAACACAAGTGCGAAAAGTGGTTTTTCAACACTATCACAAGTGCAAAAAGTGGTTTTTCAACACTATCACAAGTGCAAAAAGTGTTTTTTCCACACTAATACAAGTGCAAAAGTGGTTTCCTGCACCAACACAAGTGCGAAAAGTGGTTTCCTGCACCAACACAAGTGCGAAAAGTGGTTTTTCAACACTAACACAAGTGCGAAAAGTAGTTTTTCAACAATATCACAAGTGCAAAAAGTGTTTTTTCCACACTAATACAAGTGCAAAAGTGGTTTCCTGCACCAACACAAGTGCGAAAAGTGGTTTTTCAACACGAACACAAGTGCGAAAAGTGGTTTTTCAACACTATCACAAGTGCAAAAAGTGTTTTTTCCACACTAATACAAGTGCAAAAGTGGTTTCCTGCACCAACACAAGTGCGAAAAGTGGGTTTTCAACACTAACACAAGTGCGAAAAGTGGTTTTTCAACACTATCACAAGTACAAAAAGTGTTTTTTCCACACTAATACAAGTGCAAAAGTGGTTTCCTGCACCAACACAAGTGGGAAAAGTGGATTTTCAACACTAACACAAGTGCGAAAAGTGGGTTTTCAACACTAACACAAGTGCGAAAAGTGGTTTCCTTCACCAACACCAGTGCGAAAAGTGGTTTTTCAACATTAACACAAGTGCGAAAAGTGGTTTTTCAACACTAACACAAGTGCGAAAAGTGGTTTTTCCACACTAATACAAGTGCAAAATTGGTTTCCTGCACCAACACAAGTGCGAAAAGTGGTTTTTCAACACTAACACAAGTGCGAAAAGTGGTTTTTCAACACTAACACAAGTGCGAAAAGTGGTTTTTCAACACTATCACAAGTGCAAAAAGTGTTTTTTCCACACTAATACAAGTGCAAAAGTGGTTTCCTGCACCAACACAAGTGCGAAAAGTGGATTTTCAACACTAACACAAGTGCGAAAAGTGGTTTTCAACACTATCACAATTGCAAAAAGTGTTTTTTCAACACTAACACAAGTGCGAAAAGCGGATTTTCAACACTAACACAAGTGCGAAAAGTGGTTTTCAACACTATCACAAGTGCAAAAAGTATTTTTTCAACACTAACACAAGTGCAAAAAGTGGATTTTCAACACTAACACAAGTGCGAAAAGTGGTTTTCAACACTATCACAAGTGCAAAAAGTGTTTTTTCAACACTAACACATGTGCGAAAAGCGGCTTTTCAAAACTAAGACAAGTGCGAAAAGTGGTTTTTCAACACTATCACAAGTGCAAAAAGTGTTTTTTCCACACTAATACAAGTGCAAAAGTGGTTTCCTTCACCAACACAAGTGCGAAAAGTGGTTTCCTGCACCAACACAAGTGCGAAAAGTGGTTTTTCAACACTAACACAAGTGTGAAAAGTGGTTTTTCAACACTAACACAAGTGCGAAAAGTGGTTTTTCAACACTAACACAAGTGCAAAAAGTGGTTTTTCAACACTATCACAAGTGCAAAAAGTGTTTTTTCCACACTAATACAAGTGCAAAAGTGGTTTCCAGCACCAACACAAGTGCGTTTTCCACACTAATACAAGTGCAAAAGTGGTTTCCTGCACCAACACAAGTGCGAAAAGTGGTTTTTCAACACTAACACAAGTGCGAAAAGTGGGTTTTCGACACTAACACAAGTGCGAAAAGTGGTTTTTCAACACTATCACAAGTGCAAAAAGTGTTTTTTCCACACTAATACAAGTGCAAAAGTGGTTTCCTGCACCAACACAAGTGGGAAAAGTGGATTTTCAACACTAACACAAGTGCGAAAAGTGGGTTTTCAACACTAACACAAGTGCGAAAAGTGTTTTTTCAACACTATCACAAGTGCAAAAAGTATTTTTTCAACACTAACACAAGTGCGAAAAGTGGATTTTCAACACTAACACAAGTGCGAAAAGTGGTTTTTCAACACTAACACAAGTGCGAAAAGTGTTTTTTCAACACTATCACAAGTGCAAAAAGTATTTTTTCAACACTAACACAAGTGCGAAAAGTGGATTTTCAACACTAACACAAGTGCGAAAAGTGGTTTTTCAACACTAACACAAGTGCGAAAAGTGGTTTCTCCACACTAATACAAGTGCAAAATTGGTTTCCTGCACCAACACAAGTGCGAAAAGTGGTTTTTCAACACTAACACAAGTGCGAAAAGTGGTTTTTCAACACTAACACAAGTGCGAAAAGTGGTTTTTCAACACTATCACAAGTGCAAAAAGTGTTTTTTCCACACTAATACAAGTGCAAAAGTGGTTTCCTGCACCAACACAAGTGCGAAAAGTGGATTTTCAACACTAACACAAGTGCGAAAAGTGGGTTTTCAACACTAACACAAGTGCGAAAAGTGTTTTTTCAACACTATCACAAGTGCAAAAAGTATTTTTTCAACACTAACACAAGTGCGAAAAGTGGATTTTCAACACTAACACAAGTGCGAAAAGTGGTTTTTCAACACTAACACAAGTGCGAAAAGTGTTTTTTCAACACTATCACAAGTGCAAAAAGTGTTTTTTCAACACTAACACAAGTGCAAAAAGTGTTTTTTCAACACTAACACAAGTGCGAAAAGTGGGTTTTCAACACTAACACAAGTGCGAAAAGTGGTTTTTCAACACTAACACAAGTGCGAAAAGTGGTTTTTCAACACTAACACAAGTGCGAAAAGTGGTTTTTCAACAATATCACAAGTGCAAAAAGTGTTTTTTCCACACTAATACAAGTGCAAAAGTGGTTTCCTGCACCAACACAAGTGCGAAAAGTGGTTTTTCAACACTAACACAAGTGCGAAAAGTGGTTTTTCAACACTATCACAAGTGCAAAAAGTGTTTTTTCCATACTAATACAAGTGCAAAAGTGGTTTCCTGCACCAACACAAGTGCGAAAAGTGGGTTTTCAACACTAACACAAGTGCGAAAAGTGGTTTTTCAACACTATCACAAGTGCAAAAAGTGGTTTTTCCACACTAATACAAGTGCAAAAGTGGTTTCCTGCACCAACACAAGTGGGAAAAGTGGATTTTCAACACTAACACAAGTGCAAAAAGTGGGTTTTCAACACTACCACAAGTGCGAAAAGTGGTTTCCTTCACCAACACCAGTGCGAAAAGTGGTTTTTCAACATTAACACAAGTGCGAAAAGTGGTTTTTCAACACTAACACAAGTGCGAAAAGTGGTTTTTCCACACTAATACAAGTGCAAAAGTGGTTTCCTGCACCAACACAAGTGCGAAAAGTGGTTTTTCAACACTAACACAAGTGCGAAAAGTGGTTTTTCAACACTAACACAAGTGCGAAAAGTGGTTTTTCAACACTATCACAAGTGCAAAAAGTGTTTTTTCCACACTAATACAAGTGCAAAAGTGGTTTCCTGCACCAACACAAGTGCGAAAAGTGGATTTTCAACACTAACACAAGTGCGAAAAGTGGTTTTCAACACTATCACAAGTGCAAAAAGTGTTTTTTCAACACTAACACAAGTGCGAAAAGCGGATTTTCAACACTAACACAAGTGCGAAAAGTGGTTTTCAACACTATCACAAGTGCAAAAAGTGTTTTTTCAACACTAACACAAGTGCGAAAAGTGGATTTTCAACACTAACACAAGTGCGAAAAGTGGTTTTCAACACTATCACAAGTGCAAAAAGTGTTTTTTCAACACTAACACAAGTGCGAAAAGCGGCTTTTCAAAACTAACACAAGTGCGAAAAGTGGTTTTTCAACACTATCACAAGTGCAAAAAGTGGTTTTTCAACACTATCACAAGTGCAAAAAGTGTTTTTTCCACACTAATACAAGTGCAAAAGTGGTTTCCTGCACCAACACAAGTGCGAAAAGTGGTTTCCTGCACCAACACAAGTGCGAAAAGTGGTTTTTCAACACTAACACAAGTGCGAAAAGTGGTTTTTCAACAATATCACAAGTGCAAAAAGTGTTTTTTCCACACTAATACAAGTGCAAAAGTGGTTTCCTGCACCAACACAAGTGCGAAAAGTGGTTTTTCAACACTAACACAAGTGCGAAAAGTGGTTTTTTAACACTATCACAAGTGCAAAAAGTGTTTTTTCCACACTAATACAAGTGCAAAAGTGGTTTCCTGCACCAACACAAGTGCGAAAAGTGGGTTTTCAACACTAACACAAGTGCGAAAAGTGGTTTTTCAACACTATCACAAGTACAAAAAGTGTTTTTTCCACACTAATACAAGTGCAAAAGTGGTTTCCTGCACCAACACAAGTGGGAAAAGTGGATTTTCAACACTAACACAAGTGCGAAAAGTGGGTTTTCAACACTAACACAAGTGCGAAAAGTGGTTTCCTTCACCAACACCAGTGCGAAAAGTGGTTTTTCAACATTAACACAAGTGCGAAAAGTGGTTTTTCAACACTAACACAAGTGCGAAAAGTGGTTTTTCCACACTAATACAAGTGCAAAATTGGTTTCCTGCACCAACACAAGTGCGAAAAGTGGTTTTTCAACACTAACACAAGTGCGAAAAGTGGTTTTTCAACACTAACACAAGTGCGAAAAGTGGTTTTTCAACACTATCACAAGTGCAAAAAGTGTTTTTTCCACACTAATACAAGTGCAAAAGTGGTTTCCTGCACCAACACAAGTGCGAAAAGTGGATTTTCAACACTAACACAAGTGCGAAAAGTGGTTTTCAACACTATCACAATTGCAAAAAGTGTTTTTTCAACACTAACACAAGTGCGAAAAGCGGATTTTCAACACTAACACAAGTGCGAAAAGTGGTTTTCAACACTATCACAAGTGCAAAAAGTATTTTTTCAACACTAACACAAGTGCAAAAAGTGGATTTTCAACACTAACACAAGTGCGAAAAGTGGTTTTCAACACTATCACAAGTGCAAAAAGTGTTTTTTCAACACTAACACATGTGCGAAAAGCGGCTTTTCAAAACTAAGACAAGTGCGAAAAGTGGTTTTTCAACACTATCACAAGTGCAAAAAGTGTTTTTTCCACACTAATACAAGTGCAAAAGTGGTTTCCTTCACCAACACAAGTGCGAAAAGTGTTTTCCTGCACCAACACAAGTGCGAAAAGTGGTTTTTCAACACTAACACAAGTGTGAAAAGTGGTTTTTCAACACTAACACAAGTGCGAAAAGTGGTTTTTCAACACTAACACAAGTGCAAAAAGTGGTTTTTCAACACTATCACAAGTGCAAAAAGTGTTTTTTCCACACTAATACAAGTGCAAAAGTGGTTTCCAGCACCAACACAAGTGCGTTTTCCACACTAATACAAGTGCAAAAGTGGTTTCCTGCACCAACACAAGTGCGAAAAGTGGTTTTTCAACACTAACACAAGTGCGAAAAGTGGGTTTTCGACACTAACACAAGTGCGAAAAGTGGTTTTTCAACACTATCACAAGTGCAAAAAGTGTTTTTTCCACACTAATACAAGTGCAAAAGTGGTTTCCTGCACCAACACAAGTGGGAAAAGTGGATTTTCAACACTAACACAAGTGCGAAAAGTGGGTTTTCAACACTAACACAAGTGCGAAAAGTGTTTTTTCAACACTATCACAAGTGCAAAAAGTATTTTTTCAACACTAACACAAGTGCGAAAAGTGGATTTTCAACACTAACACAAGTGCGAAAAGTGGTTTTTCAACACTAACACAAGTGCGAAAAGTGTTTTTTCAACACTATCACAAGTGCAAAAAGTGTTTTTTCAACACTAACACAAGTGCGAAAAGTGGGTTTTCAACACTAACACAAGTGCGAAAAGTGGTTTTTCAACACTAACACAAGTGCGAAAAGTGGTTTTTCAACACTAACACAAGTGCGAAAAGTGGTTTTTCCACACTAATACAAGTGCAAAAGTGGTTTCCTGCACCAACACAAGTGCGAAAAGTAGTTTTTCAACACTAACACAAGTGCGAAAAGTGGTTTTTCAACAATATCACAAGTGCAAAAAGTGTTTTTTCCACACTAATACAAGTGCAAAAGTGGTTTCCTGCACCAACACAAGTGCGAAAAGTGGTTTTTCAACACTAACACAAGTGCGAAAAGTGGTTTTTCAACACTATCACAAGTGCAAAAAGTGTTTTTTCCACACTAATACAAGTGCAAAAGTGGTTTCCTGCACCAACACAAGTGCGAAAAGTGGGTTTTCAACACTAACACAAGTGCGAAAATTGGTTTTCAACACTATCACAAGTGCAAAAAGTGGTTTTTCCACACTAATACAAGTGCAAAAGTGGTTTCCTGCACCAACACAAGTGGGAAAAGTGGATTTTCAACACTAACACAAGTGCAAAAAGTGGGTTTTCAACACTAACACAAGTGCGAAAAGTGGTTTCCTTCACCAACACCAGTGCGAAAAGTGGTTTTTCAACACTAACACAAGTGCGAAAAGTGGTTTTTCAACACTAACACAAGTGCGAAAAGTGGTTTTTCCACACTAATACAAGTGCAAAAGTGGTTTCCTGCACCAACACAAGTGCGAAAAGTGGTTTTTCAACACTAACACAAGTGCGAAAAGTGGTTTTTCAACACTAACACAAGTGCGAAAAGTGGTTTTTCAACACTATCACAAGTGCAAAAAGTGTTTTTTCCACACTAATACAAGTGCAAAAGTGGTTTCCTGCACCAACACAAGTGCGAAAAGTGGATTTTCAACACTAACACAAGTGCGAAAAGTGGTTTTCAACACTATCACAAGTGCAAAAAGTGTTTTTTCAACACTAACACAAGTGCGAAAAGCGGATTTTCAACACTAACACAAGTGCGAAAAGTGGTTTTCAACACTATCACAAGTGCAAAAAGTGTTTTTTCAACACTAACACAAGTGCGAAAAGTGGATTTTCAACACTAACACAAGTGCGAAAAGTGGTTTTCAACACTATCACAAGTGCAAAAAGTGTTTTTTCAACACTAACACAAGTGCGAAAAGCGGCTTTTCAAAACTAACACAAGTGCGAAAAGTGGTTTTTCAACACTATCACAAGTGCAAAAAGTGTTTTTTCCACACTAATACAAGTGCAAAAGTGGTTTCCTGCACCAACACAAGTGCGAAAAGTGGTTTCCTGCACCAACACAAGTGCGAAAAGTGGTTTTTCAACACTAACACAAGTGCGAAAAGTGGTTTTTCAACAATATCACAAGTGCAAAAAGTGTTTTTTCCACACTAATACAAGTGCAAAAGTGGTTTCCTGCACCAACACAAGTGCGAAAAGTGGTTTTTCAACACTAACACAAGTGCGAAAAGTGGTTTTTCAACACTATCACAAGTGCAAAAAGTGTTTTTTCCACACTAATACAAGTGCAAAAGTGGTTTCCTGCACCAACACAAGTGCGAAAAGTGGGTTTTCAACACTAACACAAGTGCGAAAAGTGGTTTTTCAACACTATCACAAGTACAAAAAGTGTTTTTTCCACACTAATACAAGTGCAAAAGTGGTTTCCTGCACCAACACAAGTGCGAAAAGTGGATTTTCAACACTAACACAAGTGCGAAAAGTGGTTTTCAACACTATCACAATTGCAAAAAGTGTTTTTTCAACACTAACACAAGTGCGAAAAGCGGATTTTCAACACTAACACAAGTGCGAAAAGTGGTTTTCAACACTATCACAAGTGCAAAAAGTATTTTTTTCAACACTAACACAAGTGAAAAAAGTGGATTTTCAACACTAACACAAGTGCGAAAAGTGGTTTTCAACACTATCACAAGTGCAAAAAGTGTTTTTTCAACACTAACACATGTGCGAAAAGCGGATTTTCAAAACTAAGACAAGTGCGAAAAGTGGTTTTTCAACACTATCACAAGTGCAAAAAGTGTTTTTTCCACACTAATACAAGTGCAAAAGTGGTTTCCTTCACCAACACAAGTGCGAAAAGTGGTTTCCTGCACCAACACAAGTGCGAAAAGTGGTTTTTCAACACTAACACAAGTGTGAAAAGTGGTTTTTCAACACTAACACAAAAGTGGTTTTTCAACACTAACACAAGTGCAAAAAGTGGTTTTTCAACACTATCACAAGTGCAAAAAGTGTTTTTTCCACACTAATACAAGTGCAAAAAGTGGTTTCCAGCACCAACACAGTGCGTTTTTCCACACTAATACAAGTGCAAAAGTGGTTTCCTGCACCAACACAAGTGCGAAAAGTGGTTTTTCAACACTAACACAAGTGCGAAAGTGGGTTTTCGACACTAACACAAGTGCGAAAAGTGGTTTTTCACACTATCACAAGTGCAAAAAGTGTTTTTTCCACACTAATACAAGTGCAAAAGTGGTTTCCTGCACCAACACAAGTGGGAAAAGTGGATTTTCAACACTAACACAAGTGCGAAAAGTGGGGTTTTCAACCACTAACACAAGTGCGAAAAGTGTTTTTTCAACACTATCACAAGTGCAAAAAGTATTTTTTCAACACTAACACAAGTGCGAAAAGTGGATTTTCAACACTAACACAAGTGCGAAAAGTGGTTTTTCAACACTAACACAAGTGCGAAAAGTGTTTTTTCAACACTATCACAAGTGCAAAAAGTGTTTTTCAACACTAACACAAGTGCGAAAAGTGGGTTTTCAACACTAACACACAGTGCGAAAAGTGGTTTTTTCAACACTAACACAAGTGCGGAAAGTGGTTTTTTCCACCACTAATACAAGTGCAAAAGTGGTTTCCTGCACCAACACAAGTGCGAAAAGTGGTTTTTCAACACTAACACAAGTGCGAAAAGTGGTTTTTCAACAATATCACAAGTGCAAAAAAGTGTTTTTTCCACACTAATACAAGTGCAAAAGTGGTTTCCTGCACCAACACAAGTGCGAAAAGTGGTTTTTCAACACTAACACAAGTGCGAAAAGTGGTTTTTCAACACTATCACAAGTGCAAAAAGTGTTTTTTTCCACACTAATACAAGTGCAAAAGTGGTTTCCTGCACCAACACAAGTGCAAAAAGTGGTTTTTCAACACTATCACAAGTGCAAAAAGTGTTTTTTCCACACCTAATACAAGTGCAAAAGTGGTTTCCAGCACCAACACAAGTGCGTTTTCCACACTAATACAAGTGCAAAAGTGGTTTCCTGCACCAACACAAGTGCGGAAAAGTGGTTTTTCAACACTAACACAAGTGCGAAAAGTGGGTTTTCGACACTAACACAAGTGCGAAAAGTGGTTTTTCAACACTATCACAAGTGCAAAAAGTGTTTTTTCCACACTAATACAAGTGCAAAAGTGGTTTCCTGCACCAACACAAGTGGGAAAAGTGGATTTTCAACACTAACACAAAGTGCGAAAAGTGGGTTTTCAACACTAACACAAGTGCGAAAAGTGTTTTTTTCAACACTATCACAAGTGCAAAAAGTATTTTTTCAACACTAACACAAGTGCGAAAAGTGGATTTTCAACACTAACACAAGTGCGAAAAGTGGTTTTTCAACACTAACACAAGTGCGAAAAGTCTTTTTTCAACACTATCACAAGTGCAAAAAGTGTTTTTTCAACACTAACACAAGTGCGAAAGAGGGTTTTCAACACTAACACAAGTGCGAAAAGTGGTTTTTCAACACTAACACAAGTGCGAAAAGTGGTTTTTCAACACTAACACAAGTGCGAAAAGTGGTTTTTCCACACTAATACAAGTGCAAAAGTGGTTTCCTGCACCAACACAAGTGCGAAAAGTGGTTTTTCAACACTAACACAAGTGCGAAAAGTGGTTTTTCAACAATATCACAAGTGCAAAAAGTGTTTTTTTCCACACTAATACAAGTGCAAAAGTGGTTTCCTGCACCAACACAAGTGCGAAAAGTGGTTTTTCAACACTAACACAAGTGCGAAAAGTGGGTTTTCAACACTATCACAAGTGCAAAAAGTGTTTTTTCCACACTAATACAAGTGCAAAAGTGGTTTCCTGCACCAACACAAGTGCGAAAAGTGGGTTTTCAACACTAACACAAGTGCGAAAAGTGTGTTTTTCAACACTATCGCAAGTGCAAAAGTGGTTTTTCCACACTAATACAAGTGCAAAAGTGGTTTCCTGCACCAACACAAGTGGGAAAAGTGGATTTTCAACACTAACACAAGTGCAAAAAGTGGTTTT
The DNA here is from genome assembly GCF_964187855.1 of Myxine glutinosa. Taxonomy (NCBI): domain Eukaryota; kingdom Metazoa; phylum Chordata; class Myxini; order Myxiniformes; family Myxinidae; genus Myxine; species Myxine glutinosa. Next base: position 17,935,465 of record NC_136262.1, read on the forward strand.
CAACACTACCACAAGTGCGAAAAGTGGTTTCCTTCACCAACACCAGTGCGAAAAGTGGTTTTTCAACATTAACACAAGTGCGAAAAGTGGTTTTTCAACACTAACACAAGTGCGAAAAGTGGTTTTTCCACACTAATACAAGTGCAAAAGTGGTTTCCTGCACCAACACAAGTGCGAAAAGTGGTTTTTCAACACTAACACAAGTGCGAAAAGTGGTTTTTCAACACTAACACAAGTGCGAAAAGTGGTTTTTCAACACTATCACAAGTGCAAAAAGTGTTTTTTCCACACTAGTACAAGTGCAAAAGTGGTTTCCTGCACCAACACAAGTGCGAAAAGTGGATTTTCAACACTAACACAAGTGCGAAAAGTGGTTTTCAACACTATCACAAGTGCAAAAAGTGTTTTTTGAACACTAACACAAGTGCGAAAAGCGGATTTTCAACACTAACACAAGTGCGAAAAGTGGTTTTCAACACTATCACAAGTGCAAAAAAGTGTTTTTTCAACACTAACACAAGTGCGAAAAGTGGATTTTCAACACTAACACAAGTGCGAAAAGTGGTTTTCAACACTATCACAAGTGCAAAAAGTGTTTTTTCAACACTAACACAAGTGCGAAAAGCGGCTTTTCAAAACTACACACAAGTGCGAAAAGTGGTTTTTCAACACTATCACAAGTGCAAAAAGTGTTTTTTCCACACTAATACAAGTGCAAAAGTGGTTTCCTGCACCAACACAAGTGCGAAAAGTGGGTTTTCAACACTAACACAAGTGCGAAAAGTGGTTTTTCAACACTATCACAAGTACAAAAAGTGTTTTTTCCACACTAATACAAGTGCAAAAGTGGTTTCCTGCACCAACACAAGTGGGAAAAGTGGATTTTCAACACTAACACAAGTGCGAAAAGTGGGTTTTCAACACTAACACAAGTGCGAAAAGTGGTTTCCTTCACCAACACCAGTGCGAAAAGTGGTTTTTCAACATTAACACAAGTGCGAAAAGTGGTTTTTCAACACTAACACAAGTGCGAAAAGTGGTTTTTCCACACTAATACAAGTGCAAAATTGGTTTCCTGCACCAACACAAGTGCGAAAAGTGGTTTTTCAACACTAACACAAGTGCGAAAAGTGGTTTTTCAACACTAACACAAGTGCGAAAAGTGGTTTTTCAACACTATCACAAGTGCAAAAAGTGTTTTTTCCACACTAATACAAGTGCAAAAGTGGTTTCCTGCACCAACACAAGTGCGAAAATTGGATTTTCAACACTAACACAAGTGCGAAAAGTGGTTTTCAACACTATCACAATTGCAAAAAGTGTTTTTTCAACACTAACACAAGTGCGAAAAGCGGATTTTCAACACTAACACAAGTGCGAAAAGTGGTTTTCAACACTATCACAAGTGCAAAAAGTATTTTTTCAACACTAACACAAGTGCAAAAAGTGGATTTTCAACACTAACACAAGTGCGAAAAGTGGTTTTCAACACTATCACAAGTGCAAAAAGTGTTTTTTCAACACTAACACATGTGCGAAAAGTGGCTTTTCAAAACTAAGACAAGTGCGAAAAGTGGTTTTTCAACACTATCACAAGTGCAAAAAGTGTTTTTTCCACACTAATACAAGTGCAAAAGTGGTTTCCTTCACCAACACAAGTGCGAAAAGTGGTTTCCTGCACCAACACAAGTGCGAAAAGTGGTTTTTCAACACTAACACAAGTGTGAAAAGTGGTTTTTCAACACTATCACAAGTGCAAAAAGTGTTTTTTCCACACTAATACAAGTGCAAAAGTGGTTTCCTTCACCAACACAAGTGCGAAAAGTGGTTTCCTGCACCAACACAAGTGCGAAAGTGGTTTTTCAACACTAACACAAGTGTGAAAAGTGGTTTTTCAACACTAACACAAAAGTGGTTTTTCAACACTAACACAAGTGCAAAAGTGGTTTTTCAACACTATCACAAGTGCAAAAAGTGTTTTTTCCACACTAATACAAGTGCAAAAGTGGTTTCCAGCACCAACACAAGTGCGTTTTCCACACTAATACAAGTGCAAAAGTGGTTTCCTGCACCAACACAAGTGCGAAAAGTGGTTTTTCAACACTAACACAAGTGCGAAAAGTGGGTTTTTCGACACTAATACAAGTGCGAAAAGTGGTTTTTCAACACTATCACAAGTGCAAAAAGTGTTTTTTCCACACTAATACAAGTGCAAAAGTGGTTTCCTGCACCAACACAAGTGGGAAAAGTGGATTTTCAACACTAACACAAGTGCGAAAAGTGGGTTTTCAACACTAACACAAGTGCGAAAAGTGTTTTTTCAACACTATCACAAGTGCAAAAAGTATTTTTTCAACACTAACACAAGTGCGAAAAGTGGATTTTCAACACTAACACAAGTGCGAAAAGTGGTTTTTCAACACTAACACAAGTGCGAAAAGTGTTTTTTTCAACACTATCACAAGTGCAAAAAGTGTTTTTTCAACACTAACACAAGTGCGAAAAGTGGTTTTTCAACACTAACACAAGTGCGGAAAAGTGGTTTTTCAACACTAACACAAGTGCGGAAAGTGGTTTTTCCACACTAATACAAGTGCAAAAGTGGTTTCCTGCACCAACACAAGTGCGAAAAGTGGTTTTTCAACACTAACACAAGTGCGAAAAGTGGTTTTTCAACAATATCACAAGTGCAAAAGTGTTTCTTTCCACACTAATACAAGTGCAAAAGTGGTTTCCTGCACCAACACAAGTGCGAAAAGTGGTTTTTCAACACTAACACAAGTGCGAAAAGTGGTTTTTCAACACTATCACAAGTGCAAAAAGTGTTTTTTCCACACTAATACAAGTGCAAAAGTGGTTTCCTGCACCAACACAAGTGCAAAAAGTGGTTTTTCAACACTATCACAAGTGCAAAAAGTGTTTTTTCCACACTAATACAAGTGCAAAAGTGGTTTCCAGCACCAACACAAGTGCGTTTTCCACACTAATACAAGTGCAAAAGTGGTTTCCTGCACCAACACAAGTGCGAAAAGTGGTTTTTCAACACTAACACAAGTGCGAAAAGTGGGTTTTCGACACTAACACAAGTGCGAAAAGTGGTTTTTCAACACTATCACAAGTGCAAAAAGTGTTTTTTCCACACTAATACAAGTGCAAAAGTGGTTTCCTGCACCAACACAAGTGGGAAAAGTGGATTTTCAACACTAACACAAGTGCGAAAAGTGGGTTTTCAACACTAACACAAGTGCGAAAAGTGTTTTTTCAACACTATCACAAGTGCAAAAAGTATTTTTTCAACACTAACACAAGTGCGAAAAGTGGATTTTCAACACTAACACAAGTGCGAAAAGTGGTTTTTCAACACTAACACAAGTGCGAAAAGTGTTTTTTCAACACTATCACAAGTGCAAAAAGTGTTTTTTCAACACTAACACAAGTGCGAAAAGTGGGTTTTCAACACTAACACAAGTGCGAAAAGTGGTTTTTCAACACTAACACAAGTGCGAAAAGTGGTTTTTCAACACTAACACAAGTGCGAAAAGTGGTTTTTCCACACTAATACAAGTGCAAAAGTGGTTTCCTGCACCAACACAAGTGCGAAAAGTGGTTTTTCAACACTAACACAAGTGCGAAAAGTGGTTTTTCAACAATATCACAAGTGCAAAAAGTGTTTTTTCCACACTAATACAAGTGCAAAAGTGGTTTCCTGCACCAACACAAGTGCGAAAAGTGGTTTTTCAACACTAACACAAGTGCGAAAAGTGGTTTTTCAACACTATCACAAGTGCAAAAAGTGTTTTTTCCACACTAATACAAGTGCAAAAGTGGTTTCCTGCACCAACACAAGTGCGAAAAGTGGGTTTTCAACACTAACACAAGTGCGAAAAGTGGTTTTTCAACACTATCGCAAGTGCAAAAAGTGGTTTTTCCACACTAATACAAGTGCAAAAGTGGTTTCCTGCACCAACACAAGTGGGAAAAGTGGATTTTCAACACTAACACAAGTGCAAAAAGTGGGTTTTCAACACTACCACAAGTGCGAAAAGTGGTTTCCTTCACCAACACCAGTGCGAAAAGTGGTTTTTCAACATTAACACAAGTGCGAAAAGTGGTTTTTCAACACTAACACAAGTGCGAAAAGTGGTTTTTCCACACTAATACAAGTGCAAAAGTGGTTTCCTGCACCAACACAAGTGCGAAAAGTGGTTTTTCAACACTAACACAAGTGCGAAAAGTGGTTTTTCAACACTAACACAAGTGCGAAAAGTGGTTTTTCAACACTATCACAAGTGCAAAAAGTGTTTTTTCCACACTAGTACAAGTGCAAAAGTGGTTTCCTGCACCAACACAAGTGCGAAAAGTGGATTTTCAACACTAACACAAGTGCGAAAAGTGGTTTTCAACACTATCACAAGTGCAAAAAGTGTTTTTTCAACACTAACACAAGTGTGAAAAGCGGATTTTCAACACTAACACAAGTGCGAAAAGTGGTTTTCAACACTATCACAAGTGCAAAAAGTGTTTTTTCAACACTAACACAAGTGCGAAAAGTGGATTTTCAACACTAACACAAGTGCGAAAAGTGGTTTTCAACACTATCACAAGTGCAAAAAGTGTTTTTTCAACACTAACACAAGTGCGAAAAGCGGCTTTTCAAAACTAACACAAGTGCGAAAAGTGGTTTTTCAACACTATCACAAGTGCAAAAAGTGTTTTTTCCACACTAATACAAGTGCAAAAGTGGTTTCCTGCACCAACACAAGTGCGAAAAGTGGGTTTTCAACACTAACACAAGTGCGAAAAGTGGTTTTTCAACACTATCACAAGTACAAAAAGTGTTTTTTCCACACTAATACAAGTGCAAAAGTGGTTTCCTGCACCAACACAAGTGGGAAAAGTGGATTTTCAACACTAACACAAGTGCGAAAAGTGGGTTTTCAACACTAACACAAGTGCGAAAATTGGTTTCCTTCACCAACACCAGTGCGAAAAGTGGTTTTTCAACATTAACACAAGTGCGAAAAGTGGTTTTTCAACACTAACACAAGTGCGAAAAGTGGTTTTTCCACACTAATACAAGTGCAAAATTGGTTTCCTGCACCAACACAAGTGCGAAAAGTGGTTTTTCAACACTAACACAAGTGCGAAAAGTGGTTTTTCAACACTAACACAAGTGCGAAAAGTGGTTTTTCAACACTATCACAAGTGCAAAAAGTGTTTTTTCCACACTAATACAAGTGCAAAAGTGGTTTCCTGCACCAACACAAGTGCGAAAATTGGATTTTCAACACTAACACAAGTGCGAAAAGTGGTTTTCAACACTATCACAATTGCAAAAAGTGTTTTTTCAACACTAACACAAGTGCGAAAAGCGGATTTTCAACACTAACACAAGTGCGAAAAGTGGTTTTCAACACTATCACAAGTGCAAAAAGTATTTTTTCAACACTAACACAAGTGCAAAAAGTGGATTTTCAACACTAACACAAGTGCGAAAAGTGGTTTTCAACACTATCACAAGTGCAAAAAGTGTTTTTTCAACACTAACACATGTGCGAAAAGTGGCTTTTCAAAACTAAGACAAGTGCGAAAAGTGGTTTTTCAACACTATCACAAGTGCAAAAAGTGTTTTTTCCACACTAATACAAGTGCAAAAGTGGTTTCCTTCACCAACACAAGTGCGAAAAGTGGTTTCCTGCACCAACACAAGTGCGAAAAGTGGTTTTTCAACACTAACACAAGTGTGAAAAGTGGTTTTTCAACACTAACACAAGTGCGAAAAGTGGTTTTTCAACACTAACACAAGTGCAAAAAGTGGTTTTTCAACACTATCACAAGTGCAAAAAGTGTTTTTTCCACACTAATACAAGTGCAAAAGTGGTTTCCAGCACCAACACAAGTGCGTTTTCCACACTAATACAAGTGCAAAAGTGGTTTCCTGCACCAACACAAGTGCGAAAAGTGGTTTTTCAACACTAACACAAGTGGGAAAAGTGGATTTTCAACACTAACACAAGTGCGAAAAGTGGGTTTTCAACACTAACACAAGTGCGAAAAGTGTTTTTTCAACACTATCACAAGTGCAAAAAGTATTTTTTCAACACTAACACAAGTGCGAAAAGTGGATTTTCAACACTAACACAAGTGCGAAAAGTGGTTTTTCAACACTAACACAAGTGCGAAAAGTGTTTTTTCAACACTATCACAAGTGCAAAAAGTGTTTTTTCAACACTAACACAAGTGCGAAAAGTGGGTTTTCAACACTAACACAAGTGCGAAAAGTGGTTTTTCAACACTAACACAAGTGCGAAAAGTGGTTTTTCAACACTAACACAAGTGCGAAAAGTGGTTTTTCCACACTAATACAAGTGCAAAAGTGGTTTCCTGCACCAACACAAGTGCGAAAAGTGGTTTTTCAACACTAACACAAGTGCGAAAAGTGGTTTTTCAACAATATCACAAGTGCAAAAAGTGTTTTTTCCACACTAATACAAGTGCAAAAGTGGTTTCCTGCACCAACACAAGTGCGAAAAGTGGTTTTTCAACACTAACACAAGTGCGAAAAGTGGTTTTTCAACACTATCACAAGTGCAAAAAGTGTTTTTTCCACACTAATACAAGTGCAAAAGTGGTTTCCTGCACCAACACAAGTGCGAAAAGTGGTTTTTCAACACTAACACAAGTGCGAAAAGTGGTTTTTCAACACTATCACAAGTGCAAAAAGTGTTTTTTCCACACTAATACAAGTGCAAAAGTGGTTTCCTGCACCAACACAAGTGCGAAAAGTGGGTTTTCAACACTAACACAAGTGCGAAAAGTGGTTTTTCAACACTATCACAAGTGCAAAAAGTGGTTTTTCCACACTAATACAAGTGCAAAAGTGGTTTCCTGCACCAACACAAGTGGGAAAAGTGGATTTTCAACACTAACACAAGTGCAAAAAGTGGGTTTTCAACACTAACACAAGTGCGAAAAGTGGTTTCCTTCACCAACACCAGTGCGAAAAGTGGTTTTTCAACACTAACACAAGTGCGAAAAGTGGTTTTTCAACACTAACACAAGTGCGAAAAGTGGTTTTTCCACACTAATACAAGTGCAAAAGTGGTTTCCTGCACCAACACAAGTGCGAAAAGTGGTTTTTCAACACTAACACAAGTGCGAAAAGTGGTTTTTCAACACTAACACAAGTGCGAAAAGTGGTTTTTCAACACTATCACAAGTGCAAAAAGTGTTTTTTCCACACTAATACAAGTGCAAAAGTGGTTTCCTGCACCAACACAAGTGCGAAAAGTGGATTTTCAACACTAACACAAGTGCGAAAAGTGGTTTTCAACACTATCACAAGTGCAAAAAGTGTTTTTTCAACACTAACACAAGTGCGAAAAGCGGATTTTCAACACTAACACAAGTGCGAAAAGTGGTTTTCAACACTATCACAAGTGCAAAAAGTGTTTTTTCAACACTAACACAAGTGCGAAAAGTGGATTTTCAACACTAACACAAGTGCGAAAAGTGGTTTTCAACACTATCACAAGTGCAAAAAGTGTTTTTTCAACACTAACACAAGTGCGAAAAGCGGCTTTTCAAAACTAACACAAGTGCGAAAAGTGGTTTTTCAACACTAACACAAGTGCGAAAAGTGGGTTTTCAACACTAACACAAGTGCGAAAAGTGGTTTTTCAACACTAACACAAGTGCGAAAAGTGGTTTTTCAACACTAACACAAGTGCGAAAAGTGGTTTTTCCACACTAATACAAGTGCAAAAGTGGTTTCCTGCACCAACACAAGTGCGAAAAGTGGTTTTTCAACACTAACACAAGTGCGAAAAGTGGTTTTTCAACAATATCACAAGTGCAAAAAGTGTTTTTTCCACACTAATACAAGTGCAAAAGTGGTTTCCTGCACCAACACAAGTGCGAAAAGTGGTTTTTCAACACTAACACAAGTGCGAAAAGTGGTTTTTCAACACTATCACAAGTGCAAAAAGTGTTTTTTCCACACTAATACAAGTGCAAAAGTGGTTTCCTGCACCAACACAAGTGCGAAAAGTGGGTTTTCAACACTAACACAAGTGCGAAAAGTGGTTTTTCAACACTATCACAAGTGCAAAAAGTGGTTTTTCCACACTAATACAAGTGCAAAAGTGGTTTCCTGCACCAACACAAGTGGGAAAAGTGGATTTTCAACACTAACACAAGTGCAAAAAGTGGGTTTTCAACACTACCACAAGTGCGAAAAGTGGTTTCCTTCACCAACACCAGTGCGAAAAGTGGTTTTTCAACATTAACACAAGTGCGAAAAGTGGTTTTTCAACACTAACACAAGTGCGAAAAGTGGTTTTTCCACACTAATACAAGTGCAAAAGTGGTTTCCTGCACCAACACAAGTGCGAAAAGTGGTTTTTCAACACTAACACAAGTGCGAAAAGTGGTTTTTCAACACTAACACAAGTGCGAAAAGTGGTTTTTCAACACTATCACAAGTGCAAAAAGTGTTTTTTCCACACTAATACAAGTGCAAAAGTGGTTTCCTGCACCAACACAAGTGCGAAAAGTGGATTTTCAACACTAACACAAGTGCGAAAAGTGGTTTTCAACACTATCACAAGTGCAAAAAGTGTTTTTTCAACACTAACACAAGTGCGAAAAGTGGATTTTCAACACTAACACAAGTGCGAAAAGTGGTTTTCAACACTATCACAAGTGCAAAAAGTGTTTTTTCAACACTAACACAAGTGCGAAAAGTGGATTTTCAACACTAACACAAGTGCGAAAAGTGGTTTTTCAACACTATCACAAGTGCAAAAAGTGTTTTTTCCACACTAATACAAGTGCAAAAGTGGTTTCCTGCACCAACACAAGTGCGAAAAGTGGTTTCCTGCACCAACACAAGTGCGAAAAGTGGTTTTTCAACACTAACACAAGTGCGAAAAGTGGTTTTTCAACACTAACACAAGTGCGAAAAGTGGTTTTTCAACAATATCACAAGTGCAAAAAGTGTTTTTTCCACACTAATACAAGTGCAAAAGTGGTTTCCTGCACCAACACAAGTGCGAAAAGTGGTTTTTCAACACTAACACAAGTGCGAAAAGTTGTTTTTCAACACTATCACAAGTGCAAAAAGTGTTTTTTCCACACTAATACAAGTGCAAAAGTGGTTTCCTGCACCAACACAAGTGCGAAAAGTGGGTTTTCAACACTAACACAAGTGCGAAAAGTGGTTTTTCAACACTATCACAAGTACAAAAAGTGTTTTTTCCACACTAATACAAGTGCAAAAGTGGTTTCCTGCACCAACACAAGTGGGAAAAGTGGATTTTCAACACTAACACAAGTGCGAAAAGTGGGTTTTCAACACTAACACAAGTGCGAAAAGTGGTTTCCTTCACCAACACCAGTGCGAAAAGTGGTTTTTCAACATTAACACAAGTGCGAAAAGTGGTTTTTCAACACTAACACAAGTGCGAAAAGTGGATTTTCAACACTAACACAAGTGCGAAAAGTGGTTTTCAACACTATCACAAGTGCAAAAAGTGTTTTTTCAACACTAACACAAGTGCGAGAAGTGGTTTTTCAACACTAACACAAGTGCGAAAAGTGGTTTTTCAACACTATCACAAGTGCAAAAAGTGTTTTTTCCACACTAATACAAGTGCAAAAGTGGTTTCCTGCACCAACACAAGTGCGAAAAGTGGATTTTCAACACTAACACAAGTGCGAAAAGTGGTTTTCAACACTATCACAATTGCAAAAAGTGTTTTTTCAACACTAACACAAGTGCGAAAAGCGGATTTTCAACACTAACACAAGTGCGAAAAGTGGTTTTCAACACTATCACAAGTGCAAAAAGTATTTTTTCAACACTAACACAAGTGCAAAAAGTGGATTTTCAACACTAACACAAGTGCGAAAAGTGGTTTTCAACACTATCACAAGTGCAAAAAGTGTTTTTTCAACACTAACACATGTGCGAAAAGCGGCTTTTCAAAACTAAGACAAGTGCGAAAAGTGGTTTTTCAACACTATCACAAGTGCAAAAAGTGTTTTTTCCACACTAATACAAGTGCAAAAGTGGTTTCCTTCACCAACACAAGTGCGAAAAGTGGTTTCCTGCACCAACACAAGTGCGAAAAGTGGTTTTTCAACACTAACACAAGTGTGAAAAGTGGTTTTTCAACACTAACACAAGTGCGAAAAGTGGTTTTTCAACACTAACACAAGTGCAAAAAGTGGTTTTTCAACACTATCACAAGTGCAAAAAGTGTTTTTTCCACACTAATACAAGTGCAAAAGTGGTTTCCAGCACCAACACAAGTGCGTTTTCCACACTAATACAAGTGCAAAAGTGGTTTCCTGCACCAACACAAGTGCGAAAAGTGGTTTTTCAACATTAACACAAGTGCGAAAAGTGGTTTTTCAACACTAACACAAGTGCAAAAAGTGGGTTTTCAACACTACCACAAGTGCGAAAAGTGGTTTCCTTCACCAACACCAGTGCGAAAAGTGGTTTTTCAACATTAACACAAGTGCGAAAAGTGGTTTTTCAACACTAACACAAGTGCGAAAAGTGGTTTTTCCACACTAATACAAGTGCAAAAGTGGTTTCCTGCACCAACACAAGTGCGAAAAGTGGTTTTTCAACACTAACACAAGTGCGAAAAGTGGTTTTTCAACACTAACACAAGTGCGAAAAGTGGTTTTTCAACACTATCACAAGTGCAAAAAGTGTTTTTTCCACACTAGTACAAGTGCAAAAGTGGTTTCCTGCACCAACACAAGTGCGAAAAGTGGATTTTCAACACTAACACAAGTGCGAAAAGTGGTTTTCAACACTATCACAAGTGCAAAAAGTGTTTTTTCAACACTAACACAAGTGTGAAAAGCGGATTTTCAACACTAACACAAGTGCGAAAAGTGGTTTTCAACACTATCACAAGTGCAAAAAGTGTTTTTTCAACACTAACACAAGTGCGAAAAGTGGATTTTCAACACTAACACAAGTGCGAAAAGTGGTTTTCAACACTATCACAAGTGCAAAAAGTGTTTTTTCAACACTAACACAAGTGCGAAAAGCGGCTTTTCAAAACTAACACAAGTGCGAAAAGTGGTTTTTCAACACTATCACAAGTGCAAAAAGTGTTTTTTCCACACTAATACAAGTGCAAAAGTGGTTTCCTGCACCAACACAAGTGCGAAAAGTGGGTTTTCAACACTAACACAAGTGCGAAAAGTGGTTTTTCAACACTATCACAAGTACAAAAAGTGTTTTTTCCACACTAATACAAGTGCAAAAGTGGTTTCCTGCACCAACACAAGTGGGAAAAGTGGATTTTCAACACTAACACAAGTGCGAAAAGTGGGTTTTCAACACTAACACAAGTGCGAAAAGTGGTTTCCTTCACCAACACCAGTGCGAAAAGTGGTTTTTCAACATTAACACAAGTGCGAAAAGTGGTTTTTCAACACTAACACAAGTGCGAAAAGTGGTTTTTCCACACTAATACAAGTGCAAAATTGGTTTCCTGCACCAACACAAGTGCGAAAAGTGGTTTTTCAACACTAACACAAGTGCGAAAAGTGGTTTTTCAACACTAACACAAGTGCGAAAAGTGGTTTTTCAACACTATCACAAGTGCAAAAAGTGTTTTTTCCACACTAATACAAGTGCAAAAGTGGTTTCCTGCACCAACACAAGTGCGAAAATTGGATTTTCAACACTAACACAAGTGCGAAAAGTGGTTTTCAACACTATCACAATTGCAAAAAGTGTTTTTTCAACACTAACACAAGTGCGAAAAGCGGATTTTCAACACTAACACAAGTGCGAAAAGTGGTTTTCAACACTATCACAAGTGCAAAAAGTATTTTTTCAACACTAACACAAGTGCAAAAAGTGGATTTTCAACACTAACACAAGTGCGAAAAGTGGTTTTCAACACTATCACAAGTGCAAAAAGTGTTTTTTCAACACTAACACATGTGCGAAAAGTGGCTTTTCAAAACTAAGACAAGTGCGAAAAGTGGTTTTTCAACACTATCACAAGTGCAAAAAGTGTTTTTTCCACACTAATACAAGTGCAAAAGTGGTTTCCTTCACCAACACAAGTGCGAAAAGTGGTTTCCTGCACCAACACAAGTGCGAAAAGTGGTTTTTCAACACTAACACAAGTGTGAAAAGTGGTTTTTCAACACTAACACAAGTGCGAAAAGTGGTTTTTCAACACTAACACAAGTGCAAAAAGTGGTTTTTCAACACTATCACAAGTGCAAAAAGTGTTTTTTCCACACTAATACAAGTGCAAAAGTGGTTTCCAGCACCAACACAAGTGCGTTTTCCACACTAATACAAGTGCAAAAGTGGTTTCCTGCACCAACACAAGTGCGAAAAGTGGTTTTTCAACACTAACACAAGTGGGAAAAGTGGATTTTCAACACTAACACAAGTGCGAAAAGTGGGTTTTCAACACTAATACAAGTGCGAAAAGTGGTTTTTCAACACTAACACAAGTGCGAAAAGTGTTTTTTCAACACTAACACAAGTGCGAAAAGTGGGTTTTCAACACTAACACAAGTGCGAAAAGTGGTTTTTCAACACTAACACAAGTGCGAAAAGTGGGTTTTCAACACTAACACAAGTGCGAAAAGTGGTTTTTCAACACTAACACAAGTGCGAAAAGTGGTTTTTCAACACTAACACAAGTGCGAAAAGTGGTTTTTCCACACTAATACAAGTGCAAAAGTGGTTTCCTGCACCAACACAAGTGCGAAAAGTGGTTTTTCAACACTAACACAAGTGCGAAAAGTGGTTTTTCAACAATATCACAAGTGCAAAAAGTGTTTTTTCCACACTAATACAAGTGCAAAAGTGGTTTCCTGCACCAACACAAGTGCGAAAAGTGGTTTTTCAACACTAACACAAGTGCGAAAAGTGGTTTTTCAACACTATCACAAGTGCAAAAAGTGTTTTTTCCACACTAATACAAGTGCAAAAGTGGTTTCCTGCACCAACACAAGTGCGAAAAGTGGTTTTTCAACACTAACACAAGTGCGAAAAGTGGTTTTTCAACACTATCACAAGTGCAAAAAGTGTTTTTTCCACACTAATACAAGTGCAAAAGTGGTTTCCTGCACCAACACAAGTGCGAAAAGTGGGTTTTCAACACTAACACAAGTGCGAAAAGTGGTTTTTCAACACTATCACAAGTGCAAAAAGTGGTTTTTCCACACTAATACAAGTGCAAAAGTGGTTTCCTGCACCAACACAAGTGGGAAAAGTGGATTTTCAACACTAACACAAGTGCAAAAAGTGGGTTTTCAACACTAACACAAGTGCGAAAAGTGGTTTCCTTCACCAACACCAGTGCGAAAAGTGGTTTTTCAACACTAACACAAGTGCGAAAAGTGGTTTTTCAACACTAACACAAGTGCGAAAAGTGGTTTTTCCACACTAATACAAGTGCAAAAGTGGTTTCCTGCACCAACACAAGTGCGAAAAGTGGTTTTTCAACACTAACACAAGTGCGAAAAGTGGTTTTTCAACACTAACACAAGTGCGAAAAGTGGTTTTTCAACACTATCACAAGTGCAAAAAGTGTTTTTTCCACACTAATACAAGTGCAAAAGTGGTTTCCTGCACCAACACAAGTGCGAAAAGTGGATTTTCAACACTAACACAAGTGCGAAAAGTGGTTTTCAACACTATCACAAGTGCAAAAAGTGTTTTTTCAACACTAACACAAGTGCGAAAAGCGGATTTTCAACACTAACACAAGTGCGAAAAGTGGTTTTCAACACTATCACAAGTGCAAAAAGTGTTTTTTCAACACTAACACAAGTGCGAAAAGTGGATTTTCAACACTAACACAAGTGCGAAAAGTGGTTTTCAACACTATCACAAGTGCAAAAAGTGTTTTTTCAACACTAACACAAGTGCGAAAAGCGGCTTTTCAAAACTAACACAAGTGCGAAAAGTGGTTTTTCAACACTAACACAAGTGCGAAAAGTGGGTTTTCAACACTAACACAAGTGCGAAAAGTGGTTTTTCAACACTAACACAAGTGCGAAAAGTGGTTTTTCAACACTAACACAAGTGCGAAAAGTGGTTTTTCCACACTAATACAAGTGCAAAAGTGGTTTCCTGCACCAACACAAGTGCGAAAAGTGGTTTTTCAACACTAACACAAGTGCGAAAAGTGGTTTTTCAACAATATCACAAGTGCAAAAAGTGTTTTTTCCACACTAATACAAGTGCAAAAGTGGTTTCCTGCACCAACACAAGTGCGAAAAGTGGTTTTTCAACACTAACACAAGTGCGAAAAGTGGTTTTTCAACACTATCACAAGTGCAAAAAGTGTTTTTTCCACACTAATACAAGTGCAAAAGTGGTTTCCTGCACCAACACAAGTGCGAAAAGTGGGTTTTCAACACTAACACAAGTGCGAAAAGTGGTTTTTCAACACTATCACAAGTGCAAAAAGTGGTTTTTCCACACTAATACAAGTGCAAAAGTGGTTTCCTGCACCAACACAAGTGGGAAAAGTGGATTTTCAACACTAACACAAGTGCAAAAAGTGGGTTTTCAACACTACCACAAGTGCGAAAAGTGGTTTCCTTCACCAACACCAGTGCGAAAAGTGGTTTTTCAACATTAACACAAGTGCGAAAAGTGGTTTTTCAACACTAACACAAGTGCGAAAAGTGGTTTTTCCACACTAATACAAGTGCAAAAGTGGTTTCCTGCACCAACACAAGTGCGAAAAGTGGTTTTTCAACACTAACACAAGTGCGAAAAGTGGTTTTTCAACACTAACACAAGTGCGAAAAGTGGTTTTTCAACACTATCACAAGTGCAAAAAGTGTTTTTTCCACACTAATACAAGTGCAAAAGTGGTTTCCTGCACCAACACAAGTGCGAAAAGTGGATTTTCAACACTAACACAAGTGCGAAAAGTGGTTTTCA